>NC_069500.1:1420089988-1420247488 GCF_027579735.1 Bombina bombina
CTAAACATTTTAAAGACCATGCAGTGACACTTAAAAATGTAGGCCAAGATGATTCTTTAACGGAAGGTAATGAGGAAATTCCTCCTTCCTCTCCCCATGTGTCGACATCAGTTACGCCCGCACAAGCGATGCCTAGTACCTCTAGCGCATTGGCCCCTATTACATTACAACAATTAGCAGCAGTCATGGATAATTCCCTTGCAGCATTTCTATCCAAACTGCCAGTTTTCCCTAAAAAACGTGATAGCTCAGTTTTAAGAACAGAGGATGAGCAATCAGAAGTTTTGGATGATTTATCTGTTGTACCCTCACAACCGTCTGAAGTGGCGGTGAGGGATGTACTGTCTGAGGGAGAAATTTCTAACGCAGGTAAAATTTCTCAGCGGGCAGAATCAGATTCCATAGCATTTAAATTTATGCTGGAACACCTCCGCGTACTGCTTAAGGAGGTTTTAGCTATGCTAGATGATTGTGACCCCATGGTGGTCCCAGAAAAATTGTGTAAAATGGACAAGTTTCTAGAAGTCCCTGTATACACTGATGCTTTTACGATCCCGAAGAGGGTGGCGGATATTGTGACTAGGGAGTGGGAGAGACCAGGTGTACCTTTTGTTCCCCCCCCTATCTTTAAGAAAATGTTCCCCATAACTGACCCCAGATGGGACGCGTGGCAGACGGTCCCTAAGGTAGAGGGAGCAGTTTCAACACTAGCTAAGTGCACAACCATACCAATAGAAGACAGTTGTGCTTTCAAAGATCCTATGGATAAAAAATTAGAAGGTTTACTAAAGAAAATATTTGTTCAACAAGGTTTCCTTCTTCAACCGATTGCCTGCATTATTCCTGTAACTACTGCAGCGGCTTTTTGGTTTGAGGCGCTGGAGGAGTCGCTCCAGAGGGAGACTTCATATGACAAAGTCATGGATAGAATTCATGCTCTAAAGCTGGCTAATTCTTTCATCACAGATGCCGCTTTACAACTAGCTAAGTTAGCGGTGAAAAATTCTGGGTTTGCCATTATGGCGCGAAGAGTGCTTTGGCTCAAATCATGGTCGGCTGACGTGTCGTCCAAGACAAAATTACTAAACATTGCTTTCAAGGGAAAGACCCTATTCGGCCCCGAGTTGAAAGAAATTATTTCGGATATCACTGGGGGAAAGGGCCATGCCCTTCCGCAAGATAGACCGTTTAAGGCAAAAAACAAGGCTAATTTTCGCTCCTTTCGCAACTTCAGGAGCGGAACTGCTTCAACCTCTGAAACCGCAAAGCAAGAGGGTAACGCTTCCCAGCCCAAAGCAACATGGAAGCCTTTGCAGGGCTGGAACAAGGGTAAACAGGCCAAGAAGCCTGCTGCTGCTATCAACACAGCATGAAGGGGTAGCCCCCGATCCGGGACCGGATCTAGTAGGGGGCAGACTTTCTCTCTTTGCTCAGGCAAGAGATGTTCCAGATCATTAGAAATTGTTGCTCAGGGGTATCTTCTAGAATTCAAGGACTCTCCTCCAAGGGGAAGGTTCCACATTTCTTGTTTTTCTTCAGACCAGACAAAGAAACAGGCGTTCTTACGCTGTGTAGAAGATCTTCCAACGATGGGAGTGATACACCCAGTTCCAATTGCAGATCAAGGACTGGGTTTTTTACTCAAACCTGTTAGTTCCCAAAATGGAAGGAACTTTCAGGCCAATCCTGCATTTAAAAATTCTAAACAAGTTCCATCATTCAAAATGGAAACCATTCGGACAATCTTACCGATGATCCAGGAAGGTCAATATATGACTACCATGGATTTAAAGGATGCGTACCTTCATATTCCTATCCACAAAGATCACCATCAGTTCCTAAGGTTCGCCATTCTGGACAAGCATTACCAGTTTGTGGCCCTTCCTTTCGGGTTGGCCACTGCTCCAAGAATTTTCACAAAGGTGCTAGGGTCCCTTTTGGCGGTACTAAGACCACGGGGCATTGCAGTAGCACCTTACCTGGACGACATCTTAATTCAGGTGTCGTCTTTTCAAAGAGCCAAGGCTCATACAGAAATCGTTCTGACCTTTCTAAGGTCTCACGGGTGGAAAGTGAACGTCGAAAAAAAGTTCTCTGTCCCCGCTCACAAGGGTTCCCTTCCTGGGAACATTAATAGACTCGGTAGAAATGAAGATATTTCTGACGGAGTTAAAGCTTTTAACTACTTGCCGAGTCCTTCATTCCATTCCTTGGCCTTCTGTAGCTCAGTGTATGGAGGTAATCGGATTAATGGTTGCGGCAATGGAAGTTGTCCCTTTTGCCTGAATTCATCTCAGACCACTGCAACTGTGCATGCTCAAACAGTGGAATGGGGACTATGCAGATTTGTCTCCTCAAATACTACTGGACCAGAAAACCAGAGATTCTCTTCTGTGGTGGTTGTCTCGGGATCACCTGTCTCTGGGAATGTGCTTCCGCAGACCGGAGTGGATCATTGTCACGACCGATGCCAGTCTGTTAGGCTGGGGTGTGGTCTGGGACTCCCTGAAAGCTCAGGGCCTATGGAATCTCTTCTCCCGATAAACATTTTGGAACTGAGAGCGATATTCAACACGCTCCAGGCATGGCCTCAGCTAGCGGCGGCCAAATTCATCAGATTTCAGTCGGACAACATCACGACTGTAGCATACATCAATCATCAGGGGGGAACAAAGAGTTCCCTAGCAATGAAGGAAGTATCCAAGATCATCAAATGGGCGGAGGATCACTCCTGCCATCTATCTGCAATTCACATCCCAGGAGTAGACAACTGGGAGGCGGATTTTCTGAGTCGTTAGACTTTTCACCCGGGGGAGTGGGAGCTCCACCCGGAGGTTTTTGCTCAGCTGACCCAGCTATGGGGCATTCCAGAGTTGGATCTGATGGCGTCCCGTCAGAACACCAAGCTTCCTCTTTACGGATCCAGGTCCAGGGACCCCAAGGCGGCATTGATAGATGCTCTAGTAGCGCCTTGGTCCTTCAATCTGGCTTATGTCTTTCCACCGTTTCCCCTTCTCCCTCGGCTGGTAGCCAGAATCAAACAGGAGAAGGCTCCGGTAATTTTTATAGCGCCTGCGTGGCCACGCAGGACTTGGTATGCAGACCTAGTGGACATGTCATCTGTTCCACCATGTACATTGCCATTGAGGCAGGATCTTCTAACACAGGGTCCATTCAAGCATCCAAATCTAGTTTCTCTGCAACTGACTGCTTGGAGATTGAACGCTTAATTCTATCTAAGCGTGGGTTCTCTGAGTCAGTTATAGATACTTTGATCCAGGCTAGAAAGCCTGTCACCAGGAAAATTTACCATAAGATATGGCGGAAATATCTTTGTTGGTGTGAATCATGGAGTAAGATTAGGATTCCCAGGATATTGTCTTTTCTCCAAGAAGGATTGGAGAAAGGATTGTCAGCTAGTTCCTTAAAGGGACAGATACCTGCTCTGTCTATCCTGTTACACAAGCGTCTGGCAGAAGTACCAGATGTTCAAGCGTTTGCACAGGCTTTAGTCAGAATCAAGCCTGTCTATAAACCTGTGGCTCCTCCATGGAGTCTAAACTTAGTTCTTTCAGTTCTCCAACGGGTTCCGTTTGAATCTTTATATTCCATAGATATTAAGTTATTATCTTGGAAATTTTTGTTTTTGGTAGCTATTTCTTCTGCTCGAAGAGTTTCAGAATTGTCTGCTTTGCAGTGTAATTCACCCTATCTGGTGTTCCATGCAGATAAGGTTGTTTTGCGTACCAAACCTGGTTTCCTTCCGAAAGTTGTTTCTAATAAGAATATTAACCAGGAAATCCTTGTTCCTTCTCTGTGTCCTAATCCAGTTTCTAAGAAGAAACGACAATTACACAATCTCGATGTGGTTCGTGCTTTAAAATTCTATTTAAAAGCAACTAAAGATTTCAGACAAACATCATCCATGTTTGTTGTCTATTCTGGCAAGAGGAGAGGTAAAAAAGCGACTGCTACCTCTCTTTCCTTCTGGCTGAAAAGCATCATCCGATTGGCATATGAGACTGCTGGACAGCAGCCTCCTGAACGAATTACAGCTCATTCCACCAGAGCTGTGGCTTCCACATGGGCTTTCAAGAATGAGGCTTCTGTAGAACAGATTTGTAAGGCAGCGACTTGGTCTTCACTGCATACGTTTGCCAAATTTTACAAATTCAATACTTTTGCTTCTTCGGAGGCTATTTTTGGGAGAAAGGTTTTGCAAGCAGTGGTGCCTTCCGTTTAGGTTACCTGACTTGTTCCCTCCCTTCATCCGTGTCCTAAAGCTTTGGTATTGGTATCCCACAAGTAAGGATGAATCCGTGGACTGGATACACCATGTAAGAGAAAACAGAATTTATGCTTACCTGATAAATTACTTTCTCTTACGGTGTATCCAGTCCACGGCCCGCCCTGGCAATTAAGTCAGGTTCAAATTTATTTTTTATAAAACTACAGTCACCACTGCACCCTATAGTTTCTCCTTTTTCTCCTAACCGTCGGTCGAATGACTGGGGGGGCGGAGCCTGAGGGGGAGCTATATGGACAGCTCTGCTGTGTGCTCTCTTTGCACTTCCTGTAGGGAATGAGAATATCCCACAAGTAAGGATGAATCCGTGGACTGGATACACCGTAAGAGAAAGTAATTTATCAGGTAAGCATAAATTCTGTTTTTTCATAGGCTGCTAAGTCCAAAAAGAGGGGCAAGGAACAGATGCAAACAGAGGTCATATCATGTATTAAACTACACAAACTTGCAGATCAATTAAGAAAAAACTATAAAAAAAACTTATTATAAGTAGAGTAATTCCATGTTGTGATATTCATTTGTACATGAAATCCTTTACTATAACTCAGAACTCAATAGCAAGTGTATGTAGTTACCAGTTAAAAGAGAAGGTTGTATTTCTCATAATGCGCACAAGCTATACTTAACCAATTACTTGCAATTTGTGTAATAAGCATTGTACTAGTTCTTTGTGATTTACACTAAAAGTGTATGTATCTTACATTTGTAGTGTGTGTATTAAAATGCTTTGATTATACAAACCAAGAAATTGTAATACCAGAAGAGCACCGTTCACTATTAGTGATGCGCGACTAGTAATCTAGGCTTAATACACAGGACAAAACTGACCAGCATTATCAGCAACTACGTTATTATATGGAGGTCATCACTATGTTGCCTAGAAAGACATAGAAACTAATGAGTCTGTGAAAAGAAAGCAAAGACAGGCGCAGCCCAATTCAAGTGTAGTATTCTTTAATTCAGTGTAAGTGCACACATACAAATGGCTACTTACAAGAGGCACAAATAAAATCTGCATATAAAGGTATCTTTACATCCAAACTGTGTTATGATATAACATACAGCTATGAAACAAACTCTACGCGTTTCGTCTGAGGACGCCCAGACTTTCTCAAGAGATGAAAAATTAGAAACTAATGAAGTTGGAGAGGTTAATTCTCGTTTCCACTTTTAGGACACAATAAAGAAAACATAGAACAAATATTTGTAATGCATAGAACAGCAGTGTCATCTACAGGAAATATAATTTAGATAAGAACCATAAAGTCTACCCATATTACATGTAACTAATAGGATAGCCTTATGCATGACCTATCAAGTCTATACATATTACATGTTACTAATAGGATAGCCTTATGCATGACCTATCAAGTCTATACATATTACAGGTTACTAATAGGATAGCCTTATGCATGACCTATCAAGTCTATGCATAATACATGTTACTAATAGTATAGCCTTATGCATGTCCCATCAAGTCTATACATATTACATGTTACTAATAGGATAGCCTTATGCATGTACCATCAAGTCTATACATATTACATGTTACTAATAGGATAGCCTTATGCATGTACCATCAAGTCTATACATATTACATGTTACTAATAGGATAGCCTTATGCATGTACCATCAAGTCTATACATATTACATGTTACTAATATGATAGCCTTATGCATGTACCATCAAGTCTATACATATTACATGTTACTAATAGGATAGCCTTATACATGTACCATCAAGTCTATACATATTACATGTTACTAATAGGATAGCCTTATGCATGTCCCATCACGTCTATACATATTACATGTTACTAATAGGATAGCCTTATGCATGTACCATCAAGTCTATACATATTACATGTTACTAATAGTATAGCCTTATGCATGTACCATCAAGTCTATACATATTACATGTTACTAATAGTATAGCCTTAAATATGTCCCATCAAGTCTATACATTACATGTTACTAATAGTATAGCCTTATATATGTCCCATCAAGTCTATACATATTACAAGTTACTAATAGGATAGCCTTATGCATGCACCATCAAGTCTATACATATTACATGATACTAATAGTATAGCCTTATGCATGAACCATCAAGTCTATACATAGTACATGTTACTAACAGGATAGCCTTATGCATGTCCCATCGTCTATACATATTACATGTTACTAATAGTATAGCCTTATGCATGTACCATCAAGTCTATACATATTACATGTTACTAATAGGATAGCTTTATGCATGTACCATAAAGTCTATTCATATTACATGTTACTAATAGGATAGCCTTATGCATGTACCCTCAAGTCTATACATATTACATGTTACTAATAGGATAGCCTTATGCATGTCCCATCAAGTCTACCCATATTACATGTTACTAATAGGATAGCCTTATGCATGTCCCATCAAGTCTACCCATATTACATGTTACTAATAGGATAGCCTTATGCATGTCCCATCAAGTCTATACATATTACATGTTACTAATAGGATAGCCTTATGCATGTACAATCAAGTCTATACATATTACATGTTACTAATAGTATAGCCTTATTCATGTCCCATCAAGTCTATACATATTACATGTTACTAATAGGATTGCCTTATGCATGTCCCATCAAGTCTATACATATTACATGTTACTAATAGGATATCCTTATGCATGTCCCATCAAGTCTATACATATTACATGTTACTAATAGGATAGCCTTATTCATGTCCCATCAAGTCTATACATATTACATGTTACTAATAGGATTGCCTTATGCATGTCCCATCAAGTCTATACATATTACATGTTACTAATAGGATATCCTTATGCATGTCCCATCAAGTCTATACATATTACATGTTACTAATAGGATAGCCTTATGCATGTACCATCAAGTCTATACATATTACATGCTACTAATAGGATAGCCTTATGCATGTCCCATCAAGTCTATACATATTATATGTTACTAATAGGATAGCCTAATGCATGTCCCATCAAGTCTATACATATTACATGTTACTAATAGGATAGACTAATGCATGTACCATCAAGTCTATACATATTACATGTTACTAATAGGATAGCCTTATGCATGTCCCATCAAGTCTATACATATTACATGTTACTAATAGGATAGCCTTATGCATGTCCCATCAAGTCTATACATATTACATGTTACTAATAGGATAGCCTTATGCATGTCCCATCAAGACTACCCATATTACATGTTACTAATAGGATAGCTTTATGCATGCCCCATCAAGTCTATACATATTACATGTTACTAATAGGATAGCCTTATGCATGTCCCATCAAGACTACCCATATTACATGTTACTAATAGGAAAGCCTTATGCATGTCCCATCAAGTCTATACATATTACATGTTACTAATAGGATAGCCTTATGCATGTCCCATCAAGTCTATACATATTACATGTTACTAATAGGATAGTCTTATGCATGCCCCATCAAGTCTATACATATTACATGTTACTAATAGGATAGCTTTATGCATGCCCCATCAAGTCTATACATATTACATGTTACTAATAGGATAGCCTTATGCATGCCCCATCAAGTCTATACATATTACATGTTACTAATAGGATAGCCTAATGCATGTCCCATCAAGTCTATACATATTATATGTGTCCCACTCTAATCAGCTAATTGAGCCATAACACCTGCAAAGGGTTCCTGAGCCTTTAAATGGTCTCTCAGTCTGGTTCAGTAGGAATCACAATCATGGGAAAGACTGCTGACCTGACAGTTGTGCAGAAAACCATCATTGACACCCTCCATAAGGAGGGAAAGCCTCAAAAAGGAGTTGGATGTTCCCAAAGTGCTGTATCAAAGCACATTAATAGAAAGTTATGTGGAAGGGAAAAGTGTGGAAGAAAAAGGTGCACAAGCAGCAGGGATGACCGCAGCCTGGAGAGGATTGTCAGGAAAAGGCCATTCAAAAGTGTTGGGGACTTTCACAAGGAGTGGACTGAGGCTGGAGTCAGTGCATTAAGAGCCACCACACACAGACGGATTCTGGACATGAGCTTCAAATGTCGTATTCCTCTTGTCAAGCAACTCCTGAACAACAAACAATGTCAGAATCATCTTACCTGGGCTAAAGAAAAATAGACCTGGTCTGTTGCTCAGTGGTCCATGATACTAATAGGAAAACCTTATGCATGTCCCATCAAGTCTATACATATTATATGTTACTAATAGGATAGACTTATGCATGTAGCATCAAGTCTATACATATTATATGTTACTAATAGTTTAGCCTTATGCATGTCCCATCAAGTCTATACATATTATATGTTACTAATAGGATAGCCTTATGCATGTTCCATCAAGTCTATACATATTATATGTTACTCATAGGATAGCCTTATGCATGTCCCATCAAGTCTATACATATTATATGTTACTCATAGGATAGCCTTATGCATGTCCCATCAAGTCTATACATATTACATGCTACTAATAGGATAGCAATGAATAGGGTGTGGTAAACTGAGCGCTATAGATTCCTAAAGCTCTCCTCCTAAAAGGTCCCCTAGCGGGCTATGAGAAACAAAATTGTGGATATCGAAGGGAGCGCTTAAAGCTTAATACGATGCAAAAGAAAAAGGCATATAACTAAGATGATTAAAAAATGTGATTAAAATGACTTCAGTTAAAGATTTAATACATCCAATAGTAACATATCAATTATTGCAATTAAAAGTAGCATGGATCCATGGTACATACAGATTAAAATTTACAGAATAAAATATGATAAAAACAAAAGACGAATGACGTCTCACTATAACGGTGTTCAGATCTGAAACAATTCAGCAAATAAGCAGCAATAGCGGTAAACAGTAAACAACAAGTGCAATGTAAATGTCTATAACACGAATTGGTACCAATATATCCAAAAACTCCAAAACATTGGTCCAAATGTGAATCCAAAATAAAAAACTGTGAATCCAAAAGAAGGTGTGTAAAAATGAGTCTCAAATAAGTCTCTAAAAATAAGTCTCTAAAAATATCCAATCCTCAAATTAATCCATAAGTAAACGGGTGTCCAAAATTCACAATGGTGTGGTCAAAGTAATTCAGCAAACAATATGTAGCAATCAAATAGTGGCAAATGTCGTGGTAAAAAATAGTAGTGTCTAAAAGGGTATATAATATGTGTATCCAAACAAGAAAAATGTATCCAGTGAAAAAATGTGAAAATCAACCTAAAGTAGTGTCAATGGCTAAATTCCGGTGGGACCAATATAAAAGTTCTTGACCTGTAAAAGAAAACAAACAATGGTGCAATAAGTTTTTACACTTATCTGATAATAGGAAATAAGCTTACCAGTATGTCTACGCGTTTCGGCCTATATCAAGGCCTTTCTCAAGACTACATATTACATATTACTACATATAACTACATATTACATGGTACTAATAGGATAGCCTTATGCATGTCCCATCAAGTCTATACATATTAGATGTTACTAATAGGATAGCCTTATGTATGTACCATCTATCAGAGGCGTAACTAGAAACCACAGGGCCCAGGTGCATGAATATAAAAAGCCCCCCCCCCCCAAAAAAAAAAGTGAATTTGATACATATCTTTTTTTTCTTTTTACATTCAACACAGAAAAAAAGTGAATCAGATTACATGTCTGCAAAAGGACGTACCCTGTGCCCACAGTCTGTGAGATGGTCTGATCCCCTATTACTGTACAGGGAGTGCAGAATTATTAGGCAAATGAGTATTTTGACCACATCATCCTCTTTATGCATGTTGTCTTACTCCAAGCTGTATAGGCTCGAAAGCCTACTACCAATTAAGCATATTAGGTGATGTGCATCTCTTTAATGAGAAGGGGTGTGGTCTAATGACATCAACACCCTATATCAGGTGTGCATAATTATTAGGCAACTTCCTTTCCTTTGGCAAAATAGGTCAAAAGAAGGACTTGACAGGCTCAGAAAAGTCAAAAATAGTGAGATCTTGCAGAGGGATGCAGCACTCTTAAAATTGCAAAGCTTCTGAAGCGTGATCATCGAACAATCAAGCGTTTCATTCAAAATAGTCAACAGGGTCGCAAGAAGCGTGTGGAAAAACCAAGGCGCAAAATAACTGCCCATGAACTGAGAAAAGTCAAGCGTGCAGCTGCCAAGATGCCACTTGCCACCAGTTTGGCCATATTTCAGAGCTGCAACATCACTGGAGTGCCCAAAAGCACAAGGTGTGCAATACTCAGAGACATGGCCAAGGTAAGAAAGGCTGAAAGACGACCACCACTGAACAAGACACACAAGCTGAAACGTCAAGACTGGGCCAAGAAATATCTCAAGACTGATTTTTCTAAGGTTTTATGGACTGATGAAATGAGAGTGAGTCTTGATGGGCCAGATGGATGGGCCCGTGGCTGGATTGGTAAAGGGCAGAGAGCTCCAGTCCGACTCAGACACCAGCAAGGTGGAGGTGGAGTACTGGTTTGGGCTGGTATCATCAAAGATGAGCTTGTGGGGCCTTTTCGGGTTGAGAATGGAGTCAAGCTCAACTCCCAGTCCTACTGCCAGTTTCTGGAAGACACCTTCTTCAAGCAGTGGTACAGGAAGAAGTCTGCATCCTTCAAGAAAAACATGATTTTCATGCAGGACAATGCTCCATCACACGCGTCCAAGTACTCCACAGCGTGGCTGGCAAGAAAGGGTATAAAAGAAGAAAATCTAATGACATGGCCTCCTTGTTCACCTGATCTGAACCTCATTGAGAACCTGTGGTCCATCATCAAATGTGAGATTTACAAGGAGGGAAAACAGTACACCTCTCTGAACAGTGTCTGGGAGGCTGTGGTTGCTGCTGCACGCAATGTTGATGGTGAACAGATCAAAACACTGACAGAATCCATGGATGGCAGGCTTTTGAGTGTCCTTGCAAAGAAAGGTGGCTATATTGGTCACTGATTTGTTTTTGAATGTCAGAAATGTATATTTGTGAATGTTGAGATGTTATATTGGTTTCACTGGTAAAAATAAATAATTGAAATGGGTATATATTTGTTTTTTGTTAAGTTGCCTAATAATTATGCACAGTAATAGTCACCTGCACACACAGATATCCCCCTAAAATAGCTATAACTAAAAACAAACTAAAAACTACTTCCAAAACTATTCAGCTTTGATATTAATGAGTTTTTTGGGTTCATTGAGAACATGGTTGTTGTTCAATAATAAAATTAATCCTCAAAAATACAACTTGCCTAATAATTCTGCACTCCCTGTATATAGTGACACTGTTTAATCCACCAGTACTGTATATAGTGAGTCAGTGACACAGTCTGCAATCTGCCGGTGAGATGGCTGGCCTGACCCTACCTGCCCCAGTACTTTATAAAGTGACCACAGTAGTCTGTGACATAGTCCAGCCCCCCCCCATACTGTATATAGTGGTACTGTATAGTGACACTGTTTACCCCCTCCCCCCATGCTGTAGTAACAAGGTCTGTAATTTGCTGGTTCCACAAACATACACACACATGCATAAATACACACACAGTCACAAACTATAAATGAATAGTCACAAACAAAAATGTCTCATATGTTGGTGTATTCCAAATAGTGATATGTTCCAATAGGTGGTTGTGATAACAAGTGATGGTAAATAATTCAAAAATTAAAAATTATTCAAAAATGTGAAAAAAAATGATCAAAAGATGAAAAGGTGTAATCCAAAAACAGAAAAAATGAAAAAACAAAAAATTAAAAATTAAACATTAAACAAAAATTAAATTCAAATGTGTCCAAGTAAAAAAATGTGTATGTGATCCAAAAATAAATCCCTCTGCGAAGAAGTAAATCTATTTAGGTGATGATTCGTGTTATCGTATTTGTAACCTGTAAAACATATAACACAAATGGTGCAATATAGCTAGAAACAATGAAAAGCAAATAGAAAAAGGCTTACCAAACTGTCGTCGCGTTTCGGCTCTTGGTGTTGGGCCTTTATCAAACATTTGTTTAATGTTTATTTTTTAGTTTTTTGTTTTTTTGTTTTTTCTGTTTTTGGATTACACCTTTTCATCTTTTGATAATTTTTTTTCACATTTTTGAATAATTTAGAATTTTTGAACTATTTACCATCACTTGTTATCACCACCACCTATTAGAACATATCACTATTTGGAATACGCCAACATTTGAGACATTTTTATTTGTGACTATTCACTTGTGACTATCAGTTCAACTGGAACTTGTTTTGAAGAATTTTTGCTCTAAAGGTGCACCTTAGACAGTCTTTTGTTTTAATATCTGATATTATTTGTTTTTATTTATGTATGCACGGTGCTGATTTTATTGTACATTGTTTCTTTTTACATTTAACACAGAATAAAAATGTGAATCAGATTACATGTCTGCAAATGTAGGTACCCTGTGCCCACAGTCTGAGATGGTCTGACCCCTTTTTACTGTATATAGTGAGACTGTTTAACCCACCAGTACTGTATATAGTGAGTAAGTGACACAGTCTGCAATCTGCCGATGAGATAGCTGGCCTGCCCCTACCCGCCCCAGTACTTTATAAAGTGACCACAGTAGTCTGTGACATAGTCCAGCCCCCCATACTGTATATAGTGGTACTGTATAGTGACACTGTGTATCCCCTCCCCCCATGCTGTAGTAACAAGGTCTGTAATTTGCTGGTTCCACAAGCATACACACACACACATACATGCATAAATACACACACAGTGACATACATACATACACACATATACACACACACACAAAAAAACAACAATGGGTAAAACAGAAATACTAACTCCTGTTGTCAGAGACACTAGTGAAGCATCATGTTACACTCACATGATATCAGTGCAGGCAGTGGCAGGTCAAGGTTTTTCATTATTAAAATAAAGGGAAAAAAATTGCGACCTCTGCACCCCCTGTAGTTTCGTCCCTGAAGTTTATACATATTACGTTACTAATAAGATAACATTATGCATGTCCCATCAAGTCTATACATATTACATGTTACTAATAGGATAGACTTATGCATGTACCATCAAGTCTATACATATTACATATTACTAATAGGATAGCATTATGCATGTACCATCAAGTTTATACATATTACCTGTTACTAATAGGATAGCCTTATGCATGTCCCATCAAGACTACCCATATTACATGTAACTAATAGGATAACCTTATGTATGTACCATGAAGTCTATCCATATTACATGTACTAATAGGATAGCTTTATGTATGTATCATCATGTCTATACATATTACATGTTACTAATAGGATAGCCTTATGCATGTCCCATCAAGTCTACCCATGTTACATGTTACTAATAGGATAGCCTTATGCATGTACCATAAAGTCTATACATATTACATGTTACTAATAGGATAGCCTTATGTATGTCCCATGAAGTCTATCCATATTACATGTACTAATAGGATAGCTTTATGTATGTATCATCATGTCTATACATATTACATGTTACTAATAGGATAGCCTTATGCATGTCCCATCAAGACTACCCATATTACATGTTACTAATAGGATAGCCTTATGCATGTACCATCAAGTCTATACATATTACATGTTACTAATAGGATAGCCTTATGCATGTACCATCAAGTCTATACATATTACATGTTACTAATAGGAAACACTTATGCATGTACCATCAAGTCTACCCATATTACATGTTACTAATAGGATAGCATTATGCATGCCCCATCAAGTCGATACATAATACATGTTACTAATAGGATAGCCTTATGTATGTCCCATCAAGTCTATACATAATACATGTTACTAATAGAATAGCTTTATGCATGTCCCATCAAGACTACCCATATTACATGTTACTAATAGGATAGCCTTATGCATGTACCATCAAGTCTATACATAATACATGTCACTAATAGAATAGCCTTATGCATGTACCATCAAGTCTATCTATATTACATGTACTAATAGGATAGCCTTATGCATGTCCCAGCAAGTCTATACATATTACTTGTTACTAATAGGATAGCCATATGCATGTCCCAGCAAGTCTATACATATTACATGTTACTAATAGAATAGAATAATGCATGTACAATCAAGATTACCCATATTACAAGTTACTTTTTTCTTAGTATAGCTTTATGCATGTCCCATCAAGTCTATCCATATTACATGTACTAATAGGATAGCCTTACGCATGTACCATCAAGTTTATACATATTACATGTTACTAACAGGATAGCCTTATGCACTGTATGTAGCATCGAGTCTATAGATATTACATGTTACTAATAGGATAGCCTTATGCATGTCCCATCAAGACTATCTATATTACATGTACTAATAGGATAGACTTATGCATGTACCCTCAAGTCTATACATATTATACGTTACTAATAGGATAGCCTTATGCATATTCATATTACATGTTACTAATAGGATATCCTTATGCATGTCCCATCAAGTCTATACATATTACATGTTACTAATAGGATAGCCTTATGCATGTCCCAGCAAGTCTATACATATTACTTGTTACTAATAGGATAGCCGTATGCATGTCCCAGCAAGTCTATACATATTACTTGTTACTAATAGGATAGCCGTATGCATGTCCCAGCAAGTCCATACATATTACATGTTACTAATAGAATAGGATAATGCATGTACAATCAAGATTACCCATATTACAAGTTTTTTTTTTTCTTAGTATAGCCTTATGCATGTCCCATCAAGTCTACCCATGTTACATGTTACTAATAGGATAGCCTTATGCATGTCCCATCAAGACTATCTATATTACTTGTTACTAATAGGATAGCCGTATGCATGTCCCAGCAAGTCTACCCATATTACATGTTACTAATAGGATAGCCTTATGCATGTCCCATCAAGTCTACCCATGTTACATGTTACTAATAGGATAGCCTTATGCATGTCCCATCAAGACTACCCATATTACATGTTACTAATAGGATAGCCTTATGCATGCCCCATCAAGTCGATACATAATACATGTTACTAATAGGATAGCTTTATGCATGTCCCATCAAGACTACCCATATTACATGTTACTAATAGGATAGCCTTATGCATGCCCCATCAAGTCTATACATATTACATGTTACTAATAGGATAGCCTTATGCATGTACCATCAAGTCTATACATAATACATGTCAGTAATAGAATAGCCTTATGCATGTCCCAGCAAGTCTATACATATTACTTGTTACTAATAGGATAGCCGTATGCATGTCCCAGCAAGTCTATACATATTACTTGTTACTAATAGGATAGCCGTATGCATGTCCCAGCAAGTCTATACATATTACATGTTACTAATAGAATAGGATAATGCATGTACAATCAAGATTACCCATATTACAAGTTTTTTTTTTCTTAGTATAGCCTTATGCATGTCCCATCAAGTCTACCCATGTTACATGTACTAATAGGATAGCCTTATGCATGCCCCATCAAGTCTATACATATTACATGTTACTAATAGGATAGTCTTATGCATGTACCATCAAGACTATCTATATTACATGTACTAATAGGATAGCCTTATGCATGCCCCATCAAGTCTATACATATTACATGTTACTAATAGGATAGCCTTATGCATGTCCCAGCAAGTCTACCCATATTACATGTTACTAATAGGATAGCCTTATGCATGTCCCATCAAGTCTACCCATGTTACATGTTACTAATAGGATAGCCTTATGCATGTCCCATCAAGACTACCCATATTACATGTTACTAATAGGATAGCCTTATGCATGCCCCATCAAGTCTATACATATTACATGTTACTAAGAGGATAGCCTTATGCATGTCCCAGCAAGTCTATACATTTTACTTGTTACTAAATGGATAGCCGTATGCATGTCCCAGCAAGTCTATACATATTACATGTTACTAATAGAATAGAATAATGCATGTACAATCAAGACTACCCATATTACAAGTTACTTTTTTCTTAGTATAGCCTTATGCATGTCCCATCAAGTCTACCCATGTTACATGTTACTAATACGATAGCCTTATGCGTTTCGGTCTGTGCTAGACCTTTATCTTGATAAAGGTCTAGCACAGACCGAAACGCGTCGACTGGTGAGTTCTATTTCAATTATTACATGATTAAGAAAACTATCTGCACTATTGTATGTTTATTTTTTTAGGTATCGCCGAAACTAGAGAAGACTAGGACTTCCGGTTTCTAACCCCACTCCGGCTTCGGCTGCAGGATCATTACAGGAACGCTAATACTAGCAGAGGGTTTTAAAATCACTTATCTGTCTGTTGGATTGACTGTTCACTTAATTGTTTCTTTTTTCACAGTGGCCACTTTTTTTTTTTTTTTTTTTTTTTTTTTTGAATCATCTGGTTTGCTCTAAATTTTTAGGGACCATGACTTTTTGAATTGCTTTTTTATTTTGAACACTACCAAGGTGTTTCAAGTGTTCACAGTGCTTATTTGTTTTCTGTCGTTTTACGTTGATATTTCACGCCATTACGTTAAAGTTTAACGTTGTTCACATTAATCACTAGAAAATTGTGAATTTGTTTTGTTGTTTCACGCTGAATTTGTTTTGATGTTTCACGCTATTTTTAATAATCCAGTGTGTTATTATTATTTGTATTTATAGTTTGTATCCATCACGCACAAGGTCTTAACATTCACGAATATCATTCATCATCACTCTCTTGGACAACATTTACCCACAATCTGAATTTTTAGTTTGGATTAATCTACACACAAGTCAGATAAACCGTGAGGATATATCTCACACAATACATATTGCAAATCTCACACGCTGCTGTAACTAGCAGAATCAATTTACTTACACCTAGATTACCTTTTAGGATTTGTACAGATAGATTGTCCAAACTTCAAGCTTTGCTCACACAGGTACTACCCTAAACGACATTTATTGTATGTCACACACGCCACGTTAATTAGCAAGATAATCTGATCTTACTTAATTTTGTAAGCAATAGCCTGCTACACACCATAGACATATCTTAGGACACTAACATGTCCCACCTTTATTAGTCCACTCTCTAAGTGGTTATATGGTATCCAGACATTATTTGAAATATTGTGTATTGGGAAACCAGGCTTTTCTAGTGTTTTTACTAGCCACTGATCAAGGCTAGCATTTCGAATCGGTCTTTTTTTGTGCAGTTTTACATAATTTTAATTGTCTGTTACCTGTTTTTACTTGTTTTTTATTTGTGAATCTGTATGAATAAATGCACTTTTTATGCTAATTGTGATTTTTAACTATTATTGGCTCAGACCCAGCCTTTTTATTTGGCGCTTTGGTAACCTCCACCTTTATCTAAATTGTATATTGACTACTAGGAGTCAAATTTCCAAAGCCAAGGTCTTATTTAGGTAGGCGCTCAGTGTACCCCATTGCATGCTAGTGTATTTAGTGTCCACTACAGTCCAGAAGGACTCCACTCATCTCTGCTGCAAGCACAGCACCCCAAAAAGCACTTTTTAGGGCTATATTTCATGCCGTTTTTTTTTTCCGTTTTTTTTTTATTAGCATTTGCCTGGCTTTCAGGCTGTGTGTTTAAGGCTCACAGCATATGCTGTGATTACTGCCACCACTGATATCTCCCTAACAACATTAGTTTAAATTTAACTAACCAAAAAATGTAATTATTTTGCTAGTGTAATTTTTTTTCATTTTCTATCAGGCCTGTGTCACACAGCATATACTCTGGTTCATTGCTCTGTGCCAGCCACCAGTGTTAATATCCGTTTATAACATTTTTTTTTTTTACATTTAAAATAATTTGCTAGTGTAATCTAATTACATTTACTATCAGGCCTGTGTCTGTCAGGCTCACTCAGCATTAATATACCTCATTTTTTTCAGTCTTTTGGTTAATTGGTCTGTGCCAGGCAGCCACCGAGCACTCATATCTTCTTCACCTTAATTTAAATATATATAAAAAAAAAATTTTAAATTTGTTTGATAGTGTAATCTAATATAATTTTCTATCAGGCCTGTGTGTTTTGCTGACATACAGAGCCTACTGTGTTTACTTGCTGCCCTCCCTAGTCTATGAGCCACGACTCATATGTGTTTAACCTTTTTTTAATTCCCCCCCCCAAAAAAATAATTTAAATCATTTTTCTAGTGTAATCTAATAGTATTTATTATCAGGCGTGTGTGTATCTGACTTACAGAGCCTACTGTTTTTAATAGCTGCCCTTCCAAGGCTATCAGCCACGACTCATATGTATGTGCTTAACCTTTTTCTTTAAATTCCCAAAAAAAAGTCTTTAAATCATTATGCTAGTGTAATCTAATTTTATTTACTATCAGTCCTGTGTCTAACTGTCTGACTTACACAGCATACTGTTGTTAATTGCTGCCCGACGTAGCAGCCAGCCAGTGCGACCACTCATAGAGTCATATGTGCATTGCACTTCTTAACATAATTTTAATATTAAAATCTAAAATTTTAAAATATTTTGCTAGTGTAATCTAACTTAATTTTCTATCAGGCCTGTGTTTTTGTCACTTACACAGCATACTGTGTTAAATTGCTGCCCTACCTACCATCCACGACTCATATCTGCCAGCCTGTATGCCAGGCCCAACTAGCCAATTAGTGGCACCAATCATAATTCTTGTAACAGTATATAAAAAAATAAAAATCATAATTTTTTGGACTGCAAATATTCAGTCTCCTAGTGCCATTGAATTGCATTTACCTCCTGCCTGCCACTGCCAGCCTTTTGTGCCAGGCCGTCTAGCCAACTATTTACACCAATCATAATTGTTGTCAGAGACAGTATAGTTACTAATTAAAATTAAAAAAATTTTGATGTTTTTAATTTTTGTTGATCTTAATCCTCAGTTTGCTCGTGCCATAGAATTGCACTTTTCTACTGCCTTCCAAGCCTGTGTGTCAGGCCTACTTGAAAAATATTTACAGCAATCATATTTGTTGTCACAGTATTCTTCTTTTTTTTTTTTTTTAATTATTTTTATTGAGAGACATAGAATACATACAGCATATAATTATACATTAAGTTCCCCCAAAGAAATCTAAAATGCAATGTTGTGATTGGCAGATCACCAGGGCAAGATAGTAAAAGAAAAAATTGATGACATAATGGTACATAAGATTTCTTCTTTGATTAAATCTGTATCCACAAATAGAAATTCTGTTTACATGTGAAACCATAGAACTAATTATAGTAGGTAATTCCTAGACCAGGGGGAAAGAACCCTTGTGTCTTAATTTTATAACAAACAAACAAACACAGTAAAACAAAACAAAACTAACAACCATAACATGTTCAACATGTGGCTCTCAAAGATACTATTGGCAGTTTTGCAGAGGGGGGGCTAGGTCAGACTATGTTTTTATTAAAGGATATAGGTATGGTTGAGCCATTAAGATCCTAATCCGCAGTCCTCTAACACAAATTGTGGTGTAAGTTTCAAGGGGGGGAATTCAACTTTCTTGTAACATATGTAAGTACTATACATTCCAGTGTGCATAAGCTGGTTAGGAACCTAGCAAACAGTTAGTTGATAATGAGGAGAGAACAGCGTCACTTAAGTTCAGAGCATGCATAAATATTTAGGGTAACATTTGAGCTGAATCTTAATCTGACCAATATATTAAATGTTGGTTTATCACTTACAACCCTTATAATCAGACATTATGGATACCATTATGTTATATAAGTAGAGCGTTGCTAAGGGAGAGTTAGCCAAGATGTATAGAGAGTAGTAATAGGGAACCGTTAAATCAAACACATCTCTTAACAAGTGAATACTAGTCTGGTGTATCAACAGTATTGAAATCCAGTATTAGAGGCAACAAAAGTCTAAGAAGATGTCATTTGGGGTCAGAGGGTAGATAGCAACCTAAGGCATAAATGAGTTATAATTTAGCCGACACCGGTGGATAAGCGGTCTTCATGCAATTGTAATGAAACAGTCTCTGCTTTCCAGCCCAACCTCCCCTCTTCAGTTAAGCCACTAGCTTGTGTCACAATAGCAAAGTCAAAGCAAGGATCCCTGTACTCAATAAGATTACTCATAGGGCTGTTTAGCGGATCCAGATGCAGGAACAAATCCGTGCTGCATATAGCGAGCGTGCCCGGTGCTCTCCACTTCAATGGAGAATGAGGCTTCCTAACTGCAGCGTTCAAGAAATCGAGCCTTTTACCTTCACAGCCGTCCACGAAGGGTGCTTCCAGGGATCTCCAAAGACTCCCCTCCACTTCTTCAAAAAGAGCCTAATTAGTGAGAGCTTTATTAGCCATCGGGAGTTCCGCCATGCCAGAATTTGAATGCCGAGTTGACCCGCATGTGGGTTTGGAAGTACGCAGGTATGTCAGTAAATTCTGTGTGGTTGTTTCTAGGGCATTAAATGCAGGCAAAAGAGAGGCTGCCAAGGCAGCAACAATATCTTGTGCAGTCGCACCAGTCTCCGTGGTGGACATGTTTGAGTCACTATAATGCTTGTATGATGTGGGAGGCCTTGAATCTTACCCAGTACCGTCCATTAATATTACTCAAAACTTGTTAAATTACTTCATGGAGGTCAGAAGAAGAAATATCTGATCCACAAAAGTTTCCGGGCACCTAAGCTGCTAAGGAAGATTGGATGGCAAAGAGTGTAGCCACAGATATGCTCTAAAAAGCAGGAGGTTTACTTGGAGCTCTGTCATTCAGTGGCCATCTTACAACGCCGCCAACCCGGAAGTCTTGTCACAGTATTCTTAATAATTAAAAATTAAAATTTTTGGTAATAGTTGTTGTGAATCCTCAGTTTGCTGGTGCCATTGAATTGCACTTTCCTCCTGCCTTGGAGCCTCCTGTGTGCCAGGCCCACCTAGCCAATTATTGCCAGCAATCATATTTCTTTTAACAGTATTGCAAAAATTGTCAATCATCACTGTTTTGACTGTCAGTAATCAGTCTCCTAGTGTCCTTGAATTGCATCTACCTCTTGCCTGCCAGCCTTTTGTGCCAGGCCGTCTTGCCAACTATTTACACCAATCATAATTGTTGTCACAGTATAGTTACTAATTAAAATTAAAAATGTTTTGATTGTTGATCTTATTCCTCAGTTTGCTCATGCCATTGAATTGCACTTTTCTACTGCCTGCCAGCCTGTGTGCCAGGCCCAACTATCCAATTAGTGCCAGCAATCATATTTCTTTTAACAGTATTGCAAAATTTGTCAATCATCACTGTTTTGACTGTCAGTATTCAGTCTCCTAGTGCCCTTGAATTGTATTTTCCTCCTGCCTGCCTGTGTGCCAGTCCCAACTAGCCAATTAGTGCCACCAATCATATTTATTGTAACAGTTTTGGAATTTTTGTTAATCATAACTGTTTTGACTGTGATTCTTCAGTCTCCTAGTGCCATTGAATTGCAGTTTCCTTTCTCCCAGCGTGTGTGCCAGACAGGCCCATTTGCCAACTAGAGCCAAACAATCATATTTGTTGTCACAGTACTTGTAATATTTTAAAAAATTAACAATTTGTGATTTTTAAAACATCTGTCTTTTTGTTGTTGTCAGTCTCACAGTGTATACTGTGCCCACTTTTACAGTGCCACCACTCATATAATTGTTGTAATAGTATTGTTAGTGTCCATTTTAAAAAAAATGACAGGCAGAGGCAGGCCTCCCCACAGTTTCCGTGGTCGTGGTGCTGTGATTCCTTTAGACCCTACAAATATGCACATTGTTCAGACGCCGGGTGCCAGGGGGGACGCAAAAAATTCTGAGGAGGACCTAGTTGAATGGCTAACACAGGACACCCAATCTTCTTCAGCTTCCGCTGCTAGTCCTCCTAACCTTGACGCACCATCTAAGTCCAGCTGTGCTTTGGGCAGGTCTCAAGTGACCGGTGCCACTCCCCCGCCTGTCGCCACCACCAACACTAGCACCACAGCCGCTTCACTTGGTCTGTCACAGGAGTTATTGACACATCATTTGGAAGAAATGAGTGATGCGCAACCATCATTGACAGAGGATGTAGATAATAGTGATCAGTCTCAGTCAGGCAGCATTACCGACATGGAGGTACGGTGTGATGATTATGATGTTGTACCCGCTGCTGCTTCCTTTCTTGATGTTTCAGATACAAGTGAAGCGGTTGATGATGATGTGTCGGTGGATGTCACGTGGGTGCCTGCTAGAAGAGAAGAAGAAGAGGGGGGAAGTTCAGATGGGGAGACAGAGAGGAGGAGGAGGAGACGATTTGGAAGCATGGGGAGGTCGTCTCAAGGAGCTAGTGGCACAGTCAGACAGCACGCCGACGCGCATCAACGCATGCTGTTGCCACCACCAGAATGCCGTCATCGCAGAGCTCAGTAGTGTGGCATTTTTTTTGTGTGTCTGCCTCTGACAACAGCGATGCCATTTGCAACCTGTGCCAAAAGAAACTGAGTCGTGGGAAGTCCAACACTCACCTAGGTACAACTGCTTTGCGAAGGCACATGGTCTCCCATCACAAACGCCGATGGGAAGAACACATAAGTAGAAGCAGCACACAAAGTGAAAGCCGCCCTCTTCCTCCTGCTCCAGCATCTTCAGCCACGTCAACCAGTGCTGTCCTCCTTGCCCCCTCTCAACCATCCTCCACTCAGTCTCTTTTACGTAGCAGTTCCTGGTCATCTGCCCACAGTCAGGTGTCTGTCAAGGACAAGTTTGAGCGTAAGAAGCCAATTTCTCAAAGTCACCCCCTTGCCCGGCGTCTGACAGCTGGCTTATCTGAACTCTTAGCCCACCAGCTTTTACCATACAAGCTGGTGGAGTCTGATGCTTTCAAAAAATTTGTATCTATTGGGACACCGCAGTGGAAGGTACCTGGCAGAAATTTCTTTTCACAAAAGGCAATCCCTTTGAGGAGGAGGGAAGACCGAGCACAACAGGCATCCCAGGGTGCTCATTGTTGTCACCTCTCTGGTACCCGTGGTGTTGTACGTGGCTGGGGGGAAGAAGATACCATCAGTGAGATCAGTGAGGAGGAGGAGGAACGGGACATGATTAGCTCGGCATCCAACCTTGTTCAAATGGGTTCTTTCATGCTGTCGTGCCTGTTGAGGGACCCTCGTATAAAAAAGCTGAAGGAGAATGACCTGTACTGGGTCTCCACGCTCCTTGACCCCCGGTATAAGCATAAAGTGCCTGAAATGTTACCAAATTCCCGCAAGTCGGAAAGGATGGAGCATTTTAACAATAAGTTAAAAACTATGCTTTACACAGCGTATAAGGGTGATGTCACAGCACCACGGGAATGTAACAGGGGAAGAGATGAAATTAATCCTCCTCCCAAGACCATGGCGGCAAGGACAGGACGCTTTCCTGACGTCTTGTTGATGGAGGACATGCATACCTTTTTAACTCCCATGCACCATCAGAGCCTTTCGGGATCCAGCCTTAGAGAAAGACTCAACCGACAGGTAGCAGACTACCTAGCTTTAACTGCGGATCTCGACACTCTCAGGAGCAATGGACCCCTTGACTACTGGGTGTGCAGGCTGGACTTGTGGCCTGAGCTATCCCAATTTGCAATGGAACTTCTGGCCTGCCCCGCTTCAAGTGTCCTGTCCGAAAGGACTTTCAGTGCAGCAGGAGGTTTTGTCACTGAGAAGAGAAGTCGCCTAGGTCAAAAAAGCCTTGACTATCTCACTTTTATAAAAATGAATGAGGACTGGATCCCGAAGGGACTGACATTGGGCGATACATTTCAATAAAAAAGGCCTGATGATGAGATGAGCTGACTTGGGCTACAACTGGTACACAGGCTGGCTTTTTTTTTTTTTTAATAAAGCCGGAGGACTTGCTTGACTTATCCGCCAACAACTAGTGTTCAAGCCACAAGCTTTTAGGGCACTTTATAAATGTTTTACAAACATCAATTTTTCTGGCCGCTGCTACAGCAGTTGCTACAACAATACCCAAATTTTTCAGTCATTTGTACATTCCTAATTTTTCTCACCTCTGCTGCAGCTCTGTGGGTACAAAACTCAAATAAAAAAAAATAAGGCACATAACACTAGTGATTAAACTGTTACAAATTGTACAACTTAGCACACCACTCATATCTGGTGGACCATTAAATTGAACGCAAAATGCCACAAATTTGAAGGAGGAGGACCGACCAAGCATCTTTATCCGTCTCTTGGTTGCTCTAAATTATCTCCGTGTTCCATCTATGCCATACCTGTACTCTATTGTGCAAAAGGGTGGCATATGTGGTGTTTCATGCTGTTGTGCCTGTTGCGGGTCGTGGCCCATGGTATAAAAAGGCTGAAGGAGAACGACCTGTAATGGGTGCCCCATCAAATTTTTAGAAAAATGTTCCTGGTTCCTCTCAATTATCTCTGGGTTTCTAAAATGGATGCCATACCTGTACTCGCTTGTGCAAAAGGATGGTATATGTGGTGGTGTTTCCTGCAGTTGTTTCTGTTGAGGGTGCTGGACCCTCTTATAAAAAGGCTTAAGGAGAACGACCTGGAGTGGGAGTCCAAGCATTGTTTTTGGGGCTATTTCACTTTTCCAAACAATTATCTGTGGGTTTCTAAAATCAATGCCGTACCAGTACTCTATTGTTCAAAAGGATACCATATGTTCTCTTTCCTGCTGGTATTTTATTTGAGAGTCCTGGACCCTCTTATAAAAAGGCCTAAGGAGAAAGAGGTGTACTGGGTGTCCACTCAATTTTTTTTTCTATTTCACATTTGACCAAAATTATCTCTGGGTTTGTAAAATCAATGCTGTACCTGTACTCTATTGTTCAAAAGGATGCCATACGTCCTCTTTCCTGCTGGTGTTTTTTTTGAGGGTCCTGGACCCTCTTATAAAAAGGGCGAAGGAGAAAGAAGTGTACTGCGTGTCCATCGAATCATTTGTTTGATTCAAATTCCCGGTTGCAACAAATTATCTCCGGGTTTCTAAAATCAATGCCTTTCCTGTAATCTAATTTTCAAAAGGATGCCATATGTCCTCTTTCCTGCTGCTGGTTTTGTTGAGGGTCCTGGAGCCTCTGCTAAAAAGGCCTAAGGATAAATAAGTGTACTGGGTGTCTAATCAATGTTTTTTTAGATTTCACGGTTGCAACAAATTATCCCCGGGTTTCTAAAATCAATGCCTTTCCTGTAATCGATTATTCACAAGGATGCCATATGTCCTCTTTCATGCTGTTGTTTCTGTTGAGGCTCCGGGAGCCTCTTATAAAAAGGCCTAAGGATAAATAAGTGTACTGGGTGTCTAATCAATGTTTTTTTAGATTTCACGGTTGCAACAAATTATCCCCGGGTTTCTAAAATCAATGCCTTTCCTGTAATCTATTATTCACAAGGATGCCATATGTCCTCTTTCATGCTGTTGTTTCTGTTGAGGCTCCGGGAGCCTCTTATAAAAAGGCCTAAGGATAAAGAAGTGTACTGAGTGTCCAATCAATGTTTTTTTCTATTTCCCGGTTCATATAAATGATCTCTGGGATTCTAAAATCAATGCCTTTCCTGTAATCTATTATTTAAAAGGATGACATATGTCCTCTTTCATGCTGTTGTTTCGGTTGAGGCTCCGGGACCCTCTTATTAAAAAGGCCTAAGGATAAATAAGTGTACTGGGTGTCTAATCAATGTTTTTTTTCTATTTCCCGGTTGCAACTAATGATCTCTGGGTTTCTAAAATCAATGCCTTTCCTGTAATCTATTATTCAAAAGGAGGACATATGTCCTCTTTCATGCTGTTTCGGTTGAGGCTCCGGGACCCTCTTATTAAAAAGGCCTAAGGATAAATAAGTGTACTGGGTGTCTAATCAATGTTTTTTTCTATTTCCCGGTTGCAACTAATGATCTCTGGGTATCTAAAATCAATGTCTTTCCTGTAATCTATTATTCAAAAGGATGACATATGTCCTCTTTCATTCTGTTGTTTCGTTTGAGGCTCCGGGACCCTCTTATTAAAAAGGCCTAAGGATAAATAAGTGTACTGGGTGTCTAATCAAAGTTTTTTTCTATTTCCCGGTTGCAACTAATGATCTCTGGGTTTCTAAAATCAATGCCTTTCCTGTAATCTATTATTCAAAAGGATGACATATGTCCTCTTTCATGCTGTTGTTTCGGTTGAGGCTCTGGGACCCTCTTATTAAAAAGGCCTAAGGATAAATAAGTGTACTGGGTGTCTAATCAATGTTTTTTTCTATTTCCCGGGTCATATAAATGATCTCTGGGATTCTAAAATCAATGCCTTAACTGTAATCAATTGTTCACAAGGATGCCATATGTATTCTTTCATGCTGTTTCTGTTGAGGCTCCAGGAGCCTCTTATAAAAAGGCCTAAGGATAAAGAAGTGTGCTGGGTGTCCAATCAATGTTTTTTTTTTATTTCACAGTTGCAAAAAAATTATCTATGGCTTTGTAAAATCTATGCCTTACCTGTCATCTATTGTTTAAAAGGATGCCATATGTCCTCTTTCCTGCTGTTGTTTTTGTTGGGGGTCCGGAACACTATTCTAAAAAGGCCGAAGGAGAACGACCTGTACTGTACTGTACTGGTTGTCCAATCATGTTTTCGTTTTCAATTTCACGGTTCATAATAAATATCGCTGTGTAACTAAAATCAATGCCATACCTGTACTCTGTTGTTCAAAAGGATGGCATATGTGGTGTTTCATTCTGTTGTGGTTGTTGAGGGTCGTGGCCGTGGGCCAGCGTATAAAACGGCTGAAGGAGAACAACATGTACAGCCTTGCTCCTCTTTTTAGGCAGCCAGCTCTTTGCATACATGCCCACAGACTCTGTAATGCATGCCTCTTTTAGGGAGAGGTGCCATAATGCAGGGTCAGAACCTCTGCCTGCAACTGTTATACTCGATTTTGCAAAAGGAAGTAACCTTACCATGGTTCCCTGCACGCACGTATTGTTGTTATATTTTGGTGAGGGTAATCATGATGGCCATGTAGACCACCACCAAGAGTCCTGGAAGTAACAGGGATGCGATGAAAGTGCTAAGAATAGTACAACTTGAAACAACAGAGTTAGCCATGGGTGTTAGTGCAAGACCCCTTGGCTTTTTTTTGGCTTTGGGTGAGGCTAATCATGCTGGCCATATAGAGCTGCCACCATTTGGTGTTGTATCAGGTATTAAACTAATAAGAACAGTACTATCAAAATACAGCCAATGAAGGGCCTTATGAAGACTGAGCCAAGGTTGGATTGTAGTATTTGGTTAGACTAATCATGATGGCCATGTAGACCACCACCGAGAGTCCTGGAAGTAACATGGATGATGAGATGAAAGTGCTAAGAATAGTTCTACTTGAAACAACCGAGTTAGCCATGGGTTTTAATCCAAGACCGCTTGGATTTATTTTTGTTTTGGGTGCGGCTAATCATGCAGGCCATATAGAGCTGCCACCATTCGGTGTTGTATCAGCTATAAAAATAATAAGAACTGTACTATCAAAATACAGCCAATGAAGGGCCTATGAAGACTGAGCAAAGGTTGGATTGTAGTATTTTGTTCGGCTAATCATGATGGCCATGTAGACCACCCGTAACAGGGATGAAAGTGCTAAGAATAGTACTAATTGAAACAACCGAGTTAGCCATGGGTGTTAGTCTAAGACCACTCTGCTTTTTTTTGGGTTTGGGTGCAGCTAATCATGAAGGCCAGATAGAACTGCCACCATTTGGTGTTGTAACAGGTATTAAACTGAAAAGAACAGTACTACTTAACACAACCTACTTACCATGGGTCCCAGAGCATATGTTTGGTTATTATATTTTGTAAGGGTAATCATGCAGGCCATATAGACCTCCACCGATAGGGTGAGTATGAGTAACAGCTATTAAAATGCTAAGGACATTACTAATTAACACAACATAGTTACCATGGGTCGCAGACCAAGAGCAGATGTCTTATTATATTTTGTATGGGTAATCATCCAGGCCGTATAGACCTCACCAAATAGGGTGAGTTACAGAGATTAAAGTGCTAAGAATGGTAGTACTTAAAACACAACCTAGTTAAAATGGGTACCAGACCGCATGTCTTATTATTATATTTTTTCAGGGTAATCAGGCAGGCCATATAGACCACCCCCGATAGGGGGGGGGGGGGTAACAGGGATTAAAGTGCTAAGAAAAGTACTAATTAACACAAGCTAGTTATCATGGGTCCAACACCATGTGTCTTGATGTTATACTTATTCAGGGTAATCATGCAGGCCATATAGACGTCCCTTGATATTGGGAGTAACAGGGATTACAGTTTTAAGAATAGTACTACTTAAACACAACCTAATTACCATGGGTCCAAGACCAGATGTTTTATTATTATACTTTGTCTGGCTATTCATGCAGGCCATATAGAGCTCCAACAAAAGGGGGGGTAAGAGGGATTCAAGTGATAAGAAAAGTTTTACTTAACACAAGAAAATTACCATGGGTCCCAGACCGCGTGTCTTGTTGTTATACTTTGTCAGGGTAATCATAACCGCCATATAGACCTCCACCAATAGGGGGAGTTACAGGGCTGAAAGTGCGAAGAATAGTACTACTTAACACAACCTAGTTGGGTCCAAGAACACATGTTTAATTATTAGACTTTATCAGGGTAATTATATATCTAACAAATCTATCTATTTCTATTCTATCGATTCTATCTAACTATCAATCTATGTATATCTCTCTATCCTATCTATCAATCTATCTTCTGTCCGTGATGTTTTGAGACAGCCACTTGTGTTTCTGACAAATTTGAAGTAGGAGGACAGAACAATCTTCTTCCATCTCCTGGTTCCACAAATGAAGGCCATATAGACCTCATCTGATAGGGGGAGTAACAGGTTGTAGTAAAATGTTAAGAATATTAATACTTAACACACCACGGGTCACAGACCAAATGTCTTATTGTTATACTCTGTCAGGGAAATTATATATATTTCAAATCCATTTATTTATATATCAAATCGATCGAACTATCAAACGTATCGATCAAATGTAGATTGCATCTATTGAGCTATGTTATCTATGTATCTATCTATAAAATCTATCTATCTCGTGGTTGTGCAAGTGGACTGTTTGCGGTTGATTGCGGTGCGTAACACTTGGAGTTTGCTCTGTCACTGTGATGCGGCCGTAACCCTTACACTACCTGATAGATACGACATCATAACTGATGTTTTAAAGCACGTTATTGCAAACAATTTGGGAATGTTAGTTGATTTAGGCCCATTATGGGTTAAAAGCAGACTCTGCATAAACTATGTAATTTTCCATGGGAGTTTTGCCAGGGATCCCCCTCCAGCATACCACAGTCCAGGTGTTAGTACCCTTGAAACAACTTTTCCATCACTATTGTGGCCAGAAAGAGTCCTTGTAGGTTTTAAAGTTCGCCTGCCTATTGAATTCAAATTTTAGGTTCGCGACATCACTAAGGATAGCCTTATGCATGTCCCATCAAGTCTATACATATTATATGTTACTAATAGGATAGCCTTATACATGTACCATCAAGTCTATACATATTACATGTTACTAATAGGATAGCCTTATGCATGTCCCATCAAGTCTATACATATTATATGTTACTAATAGGATAGCCTTATGCATGTCCCATCAAGTCTATACATATTACATTTTATTAATATTATAGCCTTATGTATGTACCATCAAGTCTATACATATTACATGTTACTAATAGGATAGCCTTATTCATGTACCATAAAGTCTATACATATTCATGTTACTAATAGAATAGCCTTATGCATGTCCCATCTATTCTATACATATTAAATGTTACTAATAGTATAGCCTTATGTATGTACCATCAAGTCTATACATATTACATGTTACTAATAGGATAGCCTTATGCATGTCCCATCAAGTCTACACATATTACATGTTACTAATAGGATAGCCTTATGCATGTACCATCAAGTCTATACATATTACATGTTACTAATAGGATAGCCTTATGCATGTCCCATCAAGTCTATACATATTACATGTTACTAATAGGATAGCCTTATGCATGTCCCATCAAGTCTATACATATTACCTGTACTAATAGGATAGCCTTATGCATGTACCATAAAGTCTATACATATTATGAAAAGGAAAAGGTCTGGGAGGCATTCTGCTCAAAAGGGCTCTGCAGGGATTTGATCCTGTGACTGTGTTTACTATTCTGTTTGCTCGTATGTTGAGCTAAAGCCACTTCTAGCAGTTTAGGAGTTTCAAATGCAATTTAAAAGATCTGTGAAATGAGTACTTGCCTTACTTGTAATTACACCTGTGCACAGTTGCTCTCAATTTTGGATTTACTCAAAACCAATCCTGTACAAAACCTAATAGGCAAAAAACAATACCCAGACCGGCTCCAATATAGTGGGATAAAAAGATACTTTATTTCTTCACATCAATTAAAAAAAGCTTAAACAGACCACTGACGAGTGTATCGCCATATGTAAAATAAAAAAAGCTACAACCTCGGCCCTGCTTAGTCACTGACGCGTTTCAGGTTAGCCCGTAATCATAGTTGACGTGTAGGAGCCGAGGAGATCCTTATAAAACTTTCTCACAGGTGTATGCTTAATGAATATGTATTAAACAAATTGTATTGGCTACTCAAACTGACACAATCTATCAGAGCTAAAATCGTTGTGTAATACATAAATTCCACCATAATAACAGGATTTCTTTACATACTGTTAGGTCTAAAATATATAATATATAATATATATAGTTATATATAAAAGGCAGATTAACCATTAATAAGGCTATATACCCTTAAGTTGATTTTAAATAGACCTCATTATTTAACATACCCTGATAGAAAAATAGTAACAAGAGAATATTGAAATTACATGAGCTATAAATGCAGGAGAAAACTGCCTGATAATGCATATAATTGCTTCTAATGTAACATTTGAATGGATTCGATATAGACTTTTAAATAATGACTTGTTCTATTTTTATCTTGTTCAAATAATCCATATTTAAAGCTCCTCAAAGACATATTTTAACCAGTCTCCTTGATAGTCTTACAACTAAAATTCTCCGTTTAACTTAATACTTATTTATTTGACTAAGTAATTATTTGAGATGGAAAAAGTGGAATAAAATAAAATAATGAAAATTAAAGCCTTCATTTAAGTTGAAGGGATTGAATTAAATAATAACAAAATAGAATAAGGGAAGTTAAAGTGATGAGTGTACTATATGCTTCAACATAACCCTTAGAGGATTGAATAGACGTCTATTTACTCATATTTTGCCTATTTGCAGCTAAATAAATATTATTATCCTTACAAATGAGACGGGAAAAGTAGGACCTAGTGGATCAAAAATGATAGTAAAACAAGACTAAACCTACAAATAGGGCTATTTGAAAGGTATTTCAAGGTATTTCAAATGTAATGGAATATCAGTTTACCCAAATACCTTAACCTTTTATCAGTTCAAAAGTGTAATACTTTATTCATTGTCTATATCATTTATAATAAAATGAAATTTGAAGCATGAGTTATGTGTTTTTTGTATAGATAATACTGTTTGTATAGGAGGGTGGGCTAATGGACAATCACATACTATTTCCAATGGTTTATCAGATCAAATGTAGAATGGAACCCTTTGGGAATCCTTGTCTGTAATGTAAAAATCCAATAAGCCTCCCTCCTGTACAAAAGTTTAGTCCTATCACCTCCTCTTTTAGGGGGGAGCACTCTTTCAATTGTTTTCCATCTAAATGAATTAACATTGCCCTTTTAATAAAATGGGTTGCCAAAGCGGAGCTTTCGTTCTCTTTTTCAATGTTGTTAAGGTGTTCTCTAATCCTAGACCTCACGTCCCTTGTCGTGAGGCTTACGTACTGTTTTCTATAACAATTGCATTCCGCTAAGTACACAACATAATTCATTGAACAGTTAATACATTGTTGGTTAGTGTATTCCTTATTCGTGGCATATGAAACAAATTTGTCTCTGACCTCTACAAAGTCACAAGCTTTGCATCTCCTCTTGCCACATTTGTATGTGCCTTTATGTCTAAGCAACAAGCTGCCTGAGCTTGTGGTCATTGATGGCAACTGAGTAGGGGATAAAATATTACCTAGCGTTCTCGCACGTCTGTAGCAAAACCTACACCCTTCTTTAACCAATGGTTTTAATTTTTGGTCTGCTAAGAGAATAGGTAGATGCTTCCTCACTAGCTTACAGACCGCCGTGTACGGATTACTATAATCAGTCACGAAGGTGATTCTTTTATCCACAAAACAATCTTGTTTCACTTTATCTTTCAATAAATCTCTGCGGTCATTTCGGTCAACTTGTGACCTAGATTTTTTGATGACCCTGTTAGAATAACCTCTTTCTCTCAATTTTTGTGTTAACAGAACACAATCTTGTTTATACGTGGCATGATTTCTACAATTACGTTTGATCCTTACAAATTGTCCTTTTGCTATTGCAAAGGAACATGGGCCGGATGATTGCTGCCTGCGTGCCACAATGTATTTTTGGAAATTGGTTTTCTATACAGTTCACTTTCAACCAACCTATTGTTTATTCCTATCAGGGTTACATCCAAGTAGTTAATCCGTTCCCTATCAAATTCCATAATGAATTTAAGATTCACTTGGTTGTCATTGAGATAATCCATGAATAACAAAGCCTCTTCCCTGCTGCCTGTCCAGACAAACATCAGGTTGTCTATAAATCTATGATAGACTTTAATAGACGACCTGAAAGGGTTTCTACCTCCAAAGATGTGCACAGCCTCCCACCAACCTAAAAATAGGTTGGCGTATGAGGGGGCAAATTTAGCCCCCATTGCTGTGCCACATCTTTGGAGGTAGAAATTACCCTCGAAAGAAAAGAAATTGTGCTCAAGCAAATACTTGACCACCATCAAATAATACTCTTTGTCCATCAGTCAAGTGTGTACATTGCAAAAAAACTATCTAAAGCTGCTATGCCAAGATCGTGGGGTATGGTCGAATATAGAGACACTGCATCCACCGTGAGCCAACTGTAGTTAGACTTCCACTCAATTTCATCAAGGGTGTTCAATAAATGCTTTGTATCTCGCAAAAAACTGGACAGTTGGCTCACCAGTGGCTGTATCACTGAATCCACCCATTCTGACAATGGCTCCAATAAGGAGCCAATCCCCGACACTATAGGTCTTCCTCTTATATTATCCAATGTTTTATGGATTTTTGGCAGGTGGTGGAAGAGGGGGGTCCTTGGACAATTAACCGTTACAAAATCAGCAGTTTTAGGGTCCAAATATCCTCTTTCTACCCCCTCATCCACCAACAACCTAATCTGTTTCTGATACATTTTGGTGGTATCACATGGGAGAACGGAATAAGTCACTCCGTCCTCCAACTGATTTAAGGCTTCTTGAGTATAATCTCTTCTATTGAGTATCACCGTACTCCCGCCTTTGTCAGATTTCTTGTACACTACACTCATCTTGTTTTTAAGCTTCTTAGCTATGTAATTGACATTATTAGCAACTCTTCCTTTACTCGATTTTTTTGATGTTACCGCTTTATTTAGTTCAGTTAACTCTCTTTCAATAGTTTTGTGAAACAATTCCAATACAGTACCCCTACTCTGGATAGGATACAAAGACGATTTAGACATGAATGTGTGACTTATTCGATTTCCAAAAACAGTATCATCATGTTGTGTATTAGCAATCCCTTCTGGATCATTCTCACCCAAGAGATCTATCATATCCCTTACAGTGCACTGATCCTCAAAGCCCAGACCTGGTTCTCTGTCAGCCTGATGGACTATTACATTTAAGGTATCAGTGCTCTCTGAGGGAGTATGCATATGTTCAGCATTGTTTTCTTCTACTATATCAGTTGAAAAATGGTGTTTTAGAGTCAAATTACGCACAAACCTATTTAAATCAATCAGGGTATCAAATAATTTAAAATTATTTTCTGGAGCAAAGCCTAAACCTAAATTGAGTATCTCATATTCTTCTGGGGTCAGGATCTCATCGGAAACGTTAATAACATTTCCCACTATAACGACCCTTTTGCCCAACGGTGTTACTAAAATCTCAGGGGTAAGGCTTATTTTTGCATCCTTAAATGATATCTTGGTTTCTCCACTGATTCTTTCTGCTCTCTTCTTGGACCCCCCCCTACGTTTCTTTCTCCATCCAGGTAAAAAACCTGTTGCATGGAATCAATCTCCTCTGTATATTGAGGATCTAGATGTTTTATTGTAGATCTATCCTTACCAATCATATATTTATTTGCTGGATTTTGAAATCTCCTGCTACCCCTTCCTCTCTGATGGGGTCTAGATCTAATTGGCTCCTGTCTAGCTTCACTATATACATCTCTATTTATATTGGTACTATGTGATTCTGCATGACTTCTAACCTGTCCTCTACCTCCCCTATGTTTTAATATTGACCCTCTAAAAGGCTTCTTCCCTGGGGATGGTAGAACACTTTAACTTTCATGATAGTCCTGATAATCATCCGAATCATAGTTTCTTGCATAATCTTCTTCACCAGACTCTGCTTCTGTATCAGAGAAAGTTACTCTTTTTGGTCTCACATAGTCCTTGTATTGATCCGTCTCTTCTCCTTTTCTCTCATCCTCTTTTCCATTAAATTGATACTGTCTCCATCCTCTTCTTGCTCTTCCTCAACATCTTTCTGTGGCTGAGAGCTCGTTCTTTCCTGTTCCAAACAAATACTTGGTCTCTTTTATAATCCTCTGAATCACGAATATATTTACTATGTTTAACTTTAAGTATCTCAGACTTCGCCTCTTTGATTGTTGTCTTTAGTATTACGTCCATTTCAACATAAGTAAGATGCTCTGTAAATGTGTCAAGATTCACCTGTAGCTCCAATATCTGATCCCTGGTGACCATCAGATCCTTAGTTTTATGCTTTATGGTCAAGAGCAACTATCAGGTTCCTTGGTTATTTGAATCACAACTGCAGAGTCTAGATAAATTATATTTGTTTCACAACTGAAGTACAGGCTATTATATCAGCATAGACTGTTTTATTCAGAGTGATTTTTATAAGTAATGGCAGTAAGTCTTTATATGGTTATATAATATTGTTATACCATATAAATATTTAGAGGCTGAAAATAAGTATTATTATTAATAACAACTTTGACATTAGTTGTGCTCACACCCAAATGTGAGAGATAGTGTTCATTGTAATAAGCACTGAGGTATGAGAGATGTGAGACACACAGACTGCAGCTGCTGACAGGGGCGTGACCTGCTGCGAGACACAGCACACAGAGTAATGCTTGCAGCGTGGATATCTGAACACAGACTAGTGATTGCAATTGGTGCTGTGAGACACGCTGAGTTGTAAGGAGCTGTATGGCACGCTGAGATGAATGAAGCTGTGTGACGTCACATAAAGTTCGTTACTGTCCGGTATGAGAATGTATCAAAGGAAGTTCATAGAATTAAATAAAACATACGTTGCAAACAAAGTAATATCTGAGAGACAAAGTCAATTTACATAAGTTCAAGAGAAAACATGAAATTTGTAATTAGCCGTTACTTAAGGCATCCAAGGTAAATTAGAATTGATACAAGTACCGTAGCGGCAGTAGGTAGAATCCTCCTGTTGGAAATTAAATAGCAATTCCTGAAGAGATGTGGAGTTGAAATACCTTAATACTTCTTGGAATAGCAATCTTCAGGATGAATGAGACTAGTTGTTATTAGTCCCTTTGTGAGACCAAACTGCAGCTGGTATTTGTAAATCCAAATGTTAAAGTAGTTGAAGTAAATCTTCTTTTGATAAGTATATAGCTTATAAGAAACAGAGCACTGGTTTCAGCAAACAATACTCAACAACTAAGCACTTGTTTGGGGCGGGGTGATGCCTTAAGTACAGGTGAGGAAGGTGAGTTGAGGCAAAAAGTAAAAGCAGGACTGGAATCCTTACAGCAACAGTCTGATGGAACAGTCCTGCAGGACCTCGTTCCACTCTTTTACAAAGTCCTGATCAACTACCTCAAATGTCGGGTACTTGTTTAACCTTAATCCTCTTGGGATCATTTTTAAATCTTTATAACGTTCTAATGTCCACTTGTCTAATTTCAGCCTTGTTTCTTTAATCTGTAGTTTTTCCATCTCAAGAAACAGGTCCCCAAGTGCTGAATTTGTTCTACTATTCGTAAAAACATTCTCAAACTCTTGGCTTTGTTGGACTTTATCAAAAGTTTTATACAAAGAGTAAAATGTACTTGTAGTCTCCAATTCCATTTCAATAGGTTATTTAGTATATTGTATATATGTAGTCTTTAAGTAGTTTCCACATCAAAAATAGTGAGACTTATTACTGAGATTAACCTTATATAGAAAAACTGCTCACTCAAAAACATTTACTTCTTGATGTCATTAGTAGTGAGCTGTCGTAATACCAGGGATATAGGAGGATGAAAAGAAAGTGGCTCTGTTTCAGCTCACTATTTATTATTTATATACAACTGTGCAAATATGCATTTGTAATTAGACATTAGTTTATTTCATTAACTTTCTTCATTCAGCGCTTCTTTTTGTGCATTAGTTAGTAAATGTCAGCCATTTGAATACAATTGTTAATTACATATGGCACAAGATACTTGAATATTATTGTTAGTATATTCCATCCACTTTTTTAACTCACTTTATCAAAATATTTGAGCATTTATTAATATCTACTAACAATCAGTGGTCTGTTATTTAAATGCTTTACACGAGACAATATAGTCCAGATTCTGTTCGTGACAGAAAGGCCCATATATTCGAGTCAATGGTACTAGACGGATAGTTAGCCACTCATCAAAGCAAGTGGAAATATAATACAAATACAAAAGGAAAGAAACAATCCATCAGCCCATCTGCTTACGGTGAGTGGAAAGGGCGCTATGTGATATATTAGCTGTATATTCTCAGTACACCTCCAGTGTGAAAGAGTAACCCTCCAATATGTATAGTACAGTCTTTGTAACTTGGGGTACTTACAATTTCGGTTACTGCAATATCACTGACATTGACTGTTTTCCCAATGTGTCTGCCGCTTCCTCCTGAGATACTCTCAGCATCTCACCCGCTCTGCCCACAGCTTGCCGATTCCATAGACAGCCTCCATGCTGGAATTGTGCCGAATCCTGATAGTCCAAACACCATGAGCCCTATGAGTGTCCTTGATGAAGGTAAAGATAATAGGCAAAAAACGATACCCAGACCGGCTCCAATATAGTGGGATAAAAGGATACTTTATTTCTTCAAATCAATTAAAAAAAGCTTAAACAGACCACTGACGAGTGTATCGCCATATGTAAAATCAAAAAGCTGCAACCTCGGCCCTGCTTACATCACTGATGCGTTTCAGGTTAGACCCGTAATCATAGTTGACGTGTAGGAGCCGAGGAGATCCTTATAAAACTTTCTCACAGGTGTATGCTTAATGAATATGTATTAAACAAATTGTATTGGCTACTCAAACTGACACAATCTATCAGAGCTAAAATCGTTGTGTAATACATAAATTCCACTATAATAACAGGATTTCTTTACATACGGTTAGGTCTAATTATATATATATATATATATATATATATATATATATATACACAAAACCTCCCTATTTAAGGCTGCCTGTTAGGCTGCATATGGTCTTAACATTGTTTCTGTTTTTTCCCAAGCCAGAACCTGCTTCCTGTACTTCAGTTCATATCTGGAGGAAGACTTCACCTTTGCACCTGTTTACAAGTTTGTTTCCTGCTTTGTGCAATTCCTGCACTTTAGTTATTACCAGGACAAAGACTTTACCTTTAAACCTGCTACCTGTTTACAAGTTTGTTTCCTGCTTTGTGCAAATCCTCCAATTCAGTTATTACCAGGACAAATACTTTACCTTTTGAATCTGCATCTGTGCTTACTTGTTTGTAACTTTCCACTCCTGGTGTATGTGGACATCACATACCTGAAAAGTATATATTAAAAATACCCTGCAAGTATTTGCTTAATCAAAGTATTTTGTTATTTGAATAAATCTATCTTTCCAATCTATATGGCTTCTACTAATCTTCATTTAAAGCAACTGTTCCAGACAATGAGGCTCTCACAAGATATCCTGAGATAGAACATGACAACATGTTAATAATAGTATAGCCTTATGCATGTCCCATTAAGTCTATACATATTACATGTTACTAATAGGATAGTCTTATGTATGTACCATCAAGTCTACCCATATTACATGTTACTAATAGGATAGCCTTATGCATGTCCCATCAATTGTACCCATATTATATGTTACTAATAGGATAGCCTTATGCATGTACCATCAAGTCTATACATATTACATGTTACTAATAGTGATGTCGCAAAAATTTTCACTGGCGAATAGTTCCTGGAGAACATAGCTTGTTAGCGTTCGCAGCAGCGGGCGAACATATGCAATGTTCGATCCGCCCCTTATTCGTCATCATTAAGTAAACTTTGACCCTGTATCTCACAGTCTGCAGGCACATTTCAGCCAATCAGCAGCAGTCACTCCCTCCCAGACCCTCCCAGCTCCTGGACAGCAGCCATTTTAGATTCATTCGGAATCTGCATTGTTAGTGAGAGGAGGGACAGTGTAGCTGCTGCTGATTTCATAGGGAAATTGATAGCTAGGCTAGTGTATTCAGTCTCCACTACAGTCCTGAAGGACTCATCTGATCTCTGCTGTAAGGACAGCACCCCAAAAAGCCCTTTTTAGGGCTAGAACATCAGTCTTTTTTTTTTGCCTGTGTAATTTTGACTGTGAAACATCAGTCTGCTAGTGTAATCTAATTGCAGTTGCCTGCCTGCAGTGCCACCACTCATATCTGTTGTAACAGTAGTGTAAATTTAAAAAAAAAAAAAACTTTTGATCTAACCTGATCTAACGTATATCTATCAAAATCAATAAAATTTGGTCCAGATTTCAGTTGAGGGGGGGCTAGTCCAGTGATCACACCTCCCTGCACACAAACTAGGATTGTGAATACCCCCGCTTGCGTGATAGATCTAACGAAAAAAACAGTTGATCTAACCTGATCTAACGTATATCTATCAAAATCAATCAAATTTGGTCCAGATTTCAGTTGAGGGGGGGGCTAACCGGGGGATCAACCCTCCCCGCAATCAAAATAGGATTGTTAATAAAAAGTTCAAAAGATGAGGCAGCAAACTTTCCTTCGATTGCATAAAAGTTCAAATCTTTATTACCCACAATTTTAAAACCATCTCAGCTCAGGATAAAAAATGCAGGTAGTCTTGTTTTTATCCTGAGCTGAGATGGTTTTAAAATTGTGGATATTAAAGATTTGAACTTTTATGCAATCAAAGGAAAGTTTGCTGCCTCATCTTTTGAACTTTTTATTTGTACTCGGGATTACAAGGAGTCCCCTTTTTGGCAGTTGCTTCCAGTGGATCCTCACGCTCTGCTTTGTATTTGGTGGGTATAAGGACGGAGGATCGAGATTCCGACTCTAGGATTGGTCCAGCGCAACACACCCCCTCTCTTTTTGTTACATGCCCCCCAGGATGACACCCGTTATGACGTAGAAATCCGGAAGTTACCCAGCTCACAGGAACGGAGAGGAGACAGCGTGCACAAGGGATCCGGCGGTCCTGCTGGAGCTAATCCCCACGCTGTGGTTTCAACTCTGAGGAGTTCCAATAGCTGTTCTTCAGGCAAACCAGTGCATCTGGATGGCAGAAGGGCGAGTTCTGATTACCCCTTATTCCGCATAGTGGATGCCATTGAAGGTTTGGGGTTCAGCGTGTCCGTGATTGTGGGGTGTTGTTTGCATACCAATCTTTCATCCCTTTATTGGAATCTTATTGGAATATTACTTCATAGAAGTGCCACTTATTTCCTAGTACCCTCCATCATTTATATAGAAGATTCAGAGCGTTTGAAGTTCGTTCACATGTGGCTCTATATACTTGGGAACTGTTTTTCTGTTGTAATAGGATTGTTAATACTGCCACTTGCGTAATAGATCTAACGAAAAAAACAGTTGATCTAACGTATATCTATCAAATTCAATAAAATTTGGTCCAGATTTCAGTTGAGGGGGGGCAAACCCAGGATCACCCCTCCCCCCCCACACAAAATAGGATTGTTAATATCACCGCTTGCGTGATAGATCTAGCGAAAAAACAGTTGATCTAACGTATAACTATCAAAATCAATAAAATTTGGTCCAGATTTCAGTTGAGGCGGGGGCTAACCTGGGGATCACCCCTCCCCCGCACACAAAATAGGATTGTGAATACCGCCGCTTGCGTGATAGATCTAATGAAAAAAACAGTTGATCTAACCTGATCTACCGTACATCTATCAAAATCAATAAAATTTGGTACAGATTTCAGTTGAGGGGGGGGGGGGCTAGCACCCCCTCATTAAAAATGCAATATCTCAGTAATTAGAGTAGATCTAACAAAACGTTTGGCTAATCAAACCTGATCTACCATGGAGCTATCATAATCAATAACATTTTGTCAAAATTTTTGTTGAGGGACTGGCTATGGGTTAGCCCCCCTGAAAAAGATTGTTAATATTTCATATTTTGGAGTAGATCTAACAAAAAAAAAAAACAGTTGATCTAACAAAGATCTAACAAATGGAATGATCATTTGTTAAAATTTTGAATATGGGGGGGGGCTAACCCGGGTGAGGTTATGGTGTATCTTTCAGCTTGCTTGCAGAGTTCAAGGTGTGGTTAACAACCACAACAAAGGTTTGTTATTTTGAATAAAAAAGTGGAATCAAAAATAGCAAGTAACTTAGGAAAACTTAAAAACAAGTGTTTATTAAACACATAGATAAAATACAGCAACGCGTTTCTCAGTAAAATTACTGTTTCCTCTGGCTGATAAAAATGGTAATTACTTGCTACATTATACGCACATGGCTGACCAATCAGAGAGCCAGAAAAACACACATACACCCTTACTGGTCACATGACTTAGTAAATGGTGTGTGTTTACAATAGGGATAGGTGTAACATGACAGTTTCATGCAGCATACAAACTATATATCTCTTATTTGTTAAAAAATGTTTTGGTGCATATTAAAACTAAAAATACATTAGTATTGAAATTGACTAAACTAATAGAGACCATGGACTCTATTTAACAAAGTCCGGCGGACCTGATCCGACAGTGCGGATCAGGTCCGCCAGACCTCGCTGAATGCGGAGAGCAATACGCTCTCCGTATTCAGCATTGCAACAGCAGCTCACAAGAGCTGCTGGTGCAACGCCACCCCCTGCAGACTCACGGCCAATGGGCCGCCAGCAGGGAGGTGTCAACCCAATCGTAATCGATCGGGTTGAATTCCGGCGATGTCTGTCCGCCTGCTCAGAGCAGGCGGACAGGGTGTCATATCAGAGTTTGTTAGCAGTAGTTGTTAGAGTGGAATCATTGACAAGAGACCACACCAGAGGAAACTGCAAATTGATTTAACTATCAGTAGCAGTCTGAGAGTGCAGGCAAGACTGCTAGCAATAGCTGGCTAATTAAGGGTTAACATTGCTGGCTAGCAGCTGATACTAATGTTGTGGGTAGATGTGAAAACATTATCTGAACACAGGGGCTGCCTTGAGATTAATGGAAAATAAACAAACAATCTCTGTTTTAGATTAGTAGTTCATAAATAGCAGTTAGAGACAAAGTTAGTTTGTTAATTGCAGTCCATTTAAGCAACAGGTTATAACAAGTTGATGATTAGTGTGTGTGGTGTTAGCAAAAAGAACTAGTAAGATTTGTTGTATTACAGATTATAGCAAGCACAGACTTTGTGAGAGTTAATGAGCAGCACACATAAGCATAGATTGTAAGGGAAACAACTTATCTTATGGAAGGAATGCAGTCCTGTATAGGAGATCATAAGAGCAGTGATTGCCAGCAGTAATTCAGTAGTTAAGGTTAAAGGCTTTTCCAGACAGCAGGAGAGGAACAGTGCAGCTTCAGTGTGGAGTTTCCTGCTGTTATAGAGAAACTGAAAGTGAATCCAGAAGCAGTGAGAAAGTCTGCAGCTCCTGTAGGTTAGCAGCTGATACAGACTGAAAGCAACAGCAGTCTGTAGTTGATTGGCTTCAGTAAGTTGCACAGGAAGGAAACTCTCTGCAATTGAAGATACCTAAGCAGAGTGTTAGAGGAAGTGCTGGCTTAAATAGGCTGAAGGAGGAGGGCCATACTTAAAGGGGCAGTAAGTTAGAGCATTACACAGGGTTATGGAGCAGCGGTCTTTGTGACCGCTGCTCCATAACTGCTGTTTCTGGCGAGTCTGAAGACTCGTCAGAAACACGTGCCCATAAACTCACTATGGAGCTTGTTAAATGGGCGCCCATATTGTCTTGTCTACAAATGATTTATATATATACAAACTATTGCACGTGTCTAACACACATCTGCAGGAACAAACTAAATAATATATATATACAAACTATTGTACATGTCTAACACACATCTGCAGGAACAAACTAAATAATATATATATATACAAACTATTGTACATGTCTAACACACATCTGCAGGAACAAACTAAATAATATATATATATACAAACTATTGTACATGTCTAACACACATCTGCAGGAACAAACTAAATAATATATATATATACAAACTATTGCACATGTCTAACACACATCTGCAGGAACAAACTAAATAATATATATATATACAAACTATTGTACATGTCTAACACACATCTGCAGGAACAAACTAAATAATATATATATATATACAAACTATTGCACATGTCTAACACACATCTGCAGGAACAAACTAAATAATATATATATATACAAACTATTGTACATGTCTAACACACATCTGCAGGAACAAACTAAATAATATATATATATACAAACTATTGTACATGTCTAACACACATCTGCAGGAACAAACTAAATTATATATATATATACAAACTATTGCACATGTCTAACACACATCTGCAGGAACAAACTAAATTATATATATATATACAAACTATTGCACATGTCTAACACACATCTGCAGGAACAAACTAAATGATAACAGTGCACGTTATTCTCACGTATTATATAATAAAGGGACCGTATTGCAATTCCTTGTACAGATGAATATTGAATTATATTGTATAAGCTATTGTGAATCATTCAACGCTAATGTGTGCAACATCAAACTGTCAGCAGATCACTTTTTTATCAGTACTGTGTAATTCTAATCTACTGTCATACATATGTGAAAATATGAAAGTACGTGATAGTGAAGTGCTAAATTGTAGAATTAATTAGTGTTCTTATATTAATATTGTTGAAATGGTTATTGCGGCTTGCACTACATTTGAGTGCTTTAAACTAATCAAACAAGATAAATGTGTTTTAAATCGCAGAGTAAGTGCACAGTTGCAGCAAATCATTTAGATACATGTGTTATAAATCACAGAATAAGTGCACAGTTGCAGCAGATCCTTTAGACAAATGTCTTATAGATCAGAGTTATCTGCTGCAACTATGCACTTACTCTGATCTATAACACATTTATTTAAAGGATCTGCTGCAACTATGCACTTATTCTGTGATTTATAACACATTAGTCTAAATTATCTGCTGCAACTATGCACTTACTCTGATCTATAACACATTTATCTAAAGGATCTGCTGCAACTGTGCACTTACTCTGCGATTTAAAACACATTTATCTTGTTTGATTAGTTTAAAACAATCAAATGTAGTGCAAGCCGCAATAACCATTTCAACAATATTAATATAAGAACATTAATTAATTCTACAATTTAGCACTTCACTATCACGTACTTTCATATTTTCACATATGTATGACAGTAGATTAGAATTACACAGTACTGATCAAAAAAGTGATCTGCTGACAGTTTGATGTTGCACAAATTAGCGTTGAATGATTCACAATAGCTTATACAATATAATTCAATATACATCTGCACAAGGAATTGCAATAAGGTCCCTTTATTATATAATAAGTGATAATAACGTGCACTGTTATCATTTAGTTTGTTCCTGCAGATGTGTGTTAGACATGTGCAATAGTTTAAATAAAAAGAGACAACCTAGGAACGAACAATAGCATAATAGCTTGTTCTATGGCTAGTTACCACCCAAGAAGCAGCCTCTTTTTGCTCAACATGTGTCTTTCACAGAGAAGAACTTTCCTGAAGCATATCAGTCTGATCCTGACTTCACAGTACAGTCCAGCCCCGAAATACCAGGCAATCCCTCTCTGAACGAGAGAAACAGCAAAACCCCAGATGTACGTTTCAGCCTATTGTGGGCCTTGTCAGTGAGGTGCAGCCATATCCCTCTAGGCACTTTGAGCAATGGGTCCACGTCTGGATTCCCGCATCACACTTAGGGAGACTTCCCAAAATGTCATCATTTGCATAAATAAAAAGAGAGAAGCGCTCAACCTGGGAACGAACAATAGCATAATAGCATGTTCTATGGCTAGTTACCACTAGTGATGTCGCAAACTGTTCGCCGGAGAACAGTTCACCGCGAACATAGCTTGTTCGCGTTCGCCGCTGTGGGCGAACATATGCGATGTTCGATCCGCCCCCTATGTGTCATCATTGAGGAAACTTTGACCCTGTATGTCACAGCCTTCTGACACATTTGAGCCAATCAGCAGCAGACACTCCCTCACAGACCCTCCCAGCTCCTTGGCAGCAGCCATTGTAGACTCATTACGATCTTGCTTTCTTAGTGAGAGGAGCTTTTAGTGTTGCTGCTGCTGACATAATAGGGAAATAGATAGGCTAGTATATTTAGTGTCCACTACAGTCCTGAAGGACTCATCTAATCTCTGCTGTAAGGACAGCACCCCAAAAAGCCCTTTTTAGGGCTATAACTTGTCAGTTTTTTTTCTTTGTATTTTTATTTGCATTTGCCTGGCTTTCAGCCTGTGTGTGAGGCTCACAGCATATACTGTGATTAGTGCCACCACTGATATCTGCTTAACATTAGTTTAAATTTAACCAACAAAACTTTGAAATTATTTTGCTAGTGTAATCTAATTTCATTTTCTATCAGGCCTGTGTCTCAGGCTCACACAACATATACTGTGGTTCATTGCTCTGTGCCAGCAGCCACCACTCATATCTGCTTAACATTATTTTAATTTTTTTTAAAAAACTTTTAAATCATTTTGCTAGTGTAATCTAATTTCATTTTCTATCAGGCCTGTGTGTTTCTGACTTACAGAGCATACTGTGGTTAATTGCTGCCCTACCTAGCAGCCACCACTCATATCTGCTTAACATTTTTTTAAATTTAAAAAAAAAACTTTAAATCATTTTGCTAGTGTAATCTAATTTCATTTTCTATCAGACCTGTGTGTTTCTGACTTACAGAGCATACTGTGGTTAATTGCTGCCCTACCTAGCAGCCACCACTCATATCTGCTTAACATTATTTTAAATTTAAAATAAAAACTTTTAAATCATTTTGCTAGTGTAATCTAATTTCATTTTCTATCAGACCTGTGTGTTTCTGATTTACACAGCATACTGTGGTTAATTGCTGCCCTATCTAGCAGCCACGACTCATATCTGCTTAACATTATTTTAAATTTTTCAAAAAAAATGTTTAAATCATTTTCCTAGTGTAATCTAATTTCATTTTCTATCAGGCCTGTGTGTTTCTGGCTTACTCAGCATACTGTGGTTAATTGCTGTCCTAGCAGCAGCCAGCCACCACTCATATCTGCTTAACATTATTTTAAATTTTAAAAAAAAACTTTTAAATCATTTTGCTAGTGTAATCTAATTTCATTTTCTATCCAGCCTGTGTGTTTCTGGCTTACACAGCATACTGTGGTTAATTGCTGCCCTACCTAGCAGCCACCACTCATATCTGCTTAACATTATTTTAAAGTTTTCAAAAAAAATGTTTAAATCATTTTGCTAGTGTAATCTAATTTCATTTTCTATCAGGCCTGTGTGTTTCTGACTTACACAGCATACTGTGGTTAATTGCTGCCCTACCTAGCAGCCACCACTCATATCTGCTTAACATTATTTTAAAGTTTTCAAAAAAAATGTTTAAATCATTTTGCTAGTGTAATCTAATTTCATTTTCTATCAGGCCTGTGTGTTTCTGGCTTACTCAGCATACTGTGGTTAATTGCTGTCCTAGCAGCAGCCAGCCACCACTCATATCTGCTTAACATTATTTTAAATTTAAAAAAAAAACTTTGAAATCATTGTACTACTGTAATCTAATTTCATTTTCTATCAGGCCTGTGTGTTTCTGATTTACAGAGCATACTGTGGTTAATTGCTGCCCTACCTAGCAGCCACGACTCATATCAGCTTAACATTTAAAAAAAAAAACAAAAAAAAAACTTTAAATCATTTTGCTAGTGTAATCTAATTTCATTTTCTATCAGGCCTGTGTGTTTATGACTTACACAGCATACTGTGGTTAATTGCTGCCCTACCTAGCAGCCACCACTCATATCTGCTTAACATTATTTTAAATTTAAAATAAAAACTTTTAAATCATTTTGCTAGTGTAATCTAATTTCATTTTCTATCAGGCCTGTGTGTTTCTGACTTACACAGCATACACAGCATACTGTGGTTAATTTCTGCCCTACCTAGCAGCCACGACTCATATCTGCTTAACATTATTTTAAATTTAAAAAAAAAACTTGTAAATCAGTTTGCTAGTGTAATCTAATTTCATTTTCTATCAGGCCTGTGTGTTTCTTGCTTACACAGCATACTGTGTTTAATTGCTGCCCTAGCAGCCACGACTCATATCTGCTTAACATTATTTTAAATTTAAAAAAAAACTTGTAAATCATTTTGCTAGTGTAATCTAATTTCATTTTCTATCAGGCCTGTGTGTTTCTGGCTTACACAGCATACTGTGGTTAATTGCTGTCCTAGCAGCGGCCAGCCACCACTCATATCTGCTTAACATTATTTTAAATTTAAAAAAAAACTTTGAAATCATTTTGCTAGTGTAATCTAATTTCATTTTCTATCAGGCCTGTGTGTTTCTGGCTTACACAGCATACTGTGGTTAATTGCTGCCCTAGCAGCCACGACTCATATCAGCTTAAAATTATTTTAAATTTAAAAAAAAAAATTTGTAAATAATTTTGCTAGTGTAATCTAATTTCATTTTCTATCAGGCCTGTGTGTTTCTGGCTTACACAGCATACTGTGGTTAATTGCTGTCCTAGCAGCAGCCAGCCACCACTCATATCTGCTTAACATTATTTTAAATCTAAAAAAAAAACTTTGAAATCATTTTGCTAGTGTAATCTAATTTCATTTTCTATCCAGCCTGTGTGTTTCTGGCTTACACAGCATACTGTGGTTAATTGCTGTCCTAGCAGCGGCCAGCCACCACTCATATCTGCTTAACATTATTTTAAATTTAAAAAAAAACTTTGAAATCATTTTGCTAGTGTAATCTAATTTCATTTTCTATCAGGCCTGTGTGTTTCTGGCTTACACAGCATACTGTGGTTAATTGCTGCCCTAGCAGCCACGACTCATATCAGCTTAACATTATTTTAAATTTAAAAAAAAAAAACTTGTAAATCATTTTGCTAGTGTAATCTAATTTCATTTTCTATCAGGCCTGTGTGTTTCTGGCTTACACAGCATACTGTGGTTAATTGCTGTCCTAGCAGCAGCCAGCCACCACTCATATCTGCTTAACATTATTTTAAATCTAAAAAAAACCTTTGAAATCATTTTGCTAGTGTAATCTAATTTCATTTTCTATCCAGCCTGTGTGTTTCTGGCTTACACAGCATACTGTGTTTAAATGCTGCCCTAGCAGCCACGACTCATATCTGCTTAACATTATTTTAAATTTAAAAAAAAACTTGTAAATCATTTTGCTAGTGTAATCTAATTTAATTTTCTATCAGGCCTGTGTGTTTCTGGCTTACACAGCATATTGTGGTTAATTGCTGTCCTAGCAGCGGCCAGCCACCACTCATATCTGCTTAACATTATTTTAAATTTAAAAAAAAACTTTGAAATCATTTTGCTAGTGTAATCTAATTTCATTTCTATCAGACCTGTGTGTTTCTGGCTTACACAGCATACTGTGGTTAATTGCTGCCCTAGCAGCAAAGACTCATATCAGCTTAACATTATTTTAAATTTAAAAAAAAACTTTGAAATCATTGTACTACTGTAATCTAATTTCATTTTCTATCAGGCCTGTGTGTTTCTGATTTACAGAGCATACTGTGGTTAATTGCTGCCCTACCTAGCAGCCACCACTCATATCTGCTTAACATTATTTTAAATTTAAAAAAAAACTTGTAAATCATTTTGCTAGTGTAATCTAATTTCATTTTCTATCAGGCCTGTGTGTTTCTGGCTTACACAGCATACTGTGGTTAATTGCTGTCCTAGCAGCGGCCAGCCACCACTCATATCTGCTTAACATTATTTTAAATTTAAAAAAAAAACTTTGAAATCATTTTGCTAGTGTAATCTAATTTCATTTTCTATCAGGCCTGTGTGTTTATGGCTTACACAGCATACTGTGGTTAATTGCTGCCCTAGCAGCCACGACTCATATCAGCTTAACATTATTTTAAATTTTAAAAAAAAACTTGTAAATCATTTTGTTAGTGTAATCTAATTTCATTTTCTATCAGGCCTGTGTGTTTCTGGCTTACACAGCATACTGTGGTTAATTGCTGTCCTAGCAGCAGCCAGCCACCACTCATATCTGCTTAACATTATTTTAAATCTAAAAAAAAACTTTGAAATCATTTTGCTAGTGTAATCTAATTTCATTTTCTATCCAGCCTGTGTGTTTCTGGCTTACACAGCATACTGTGTTTAAATGCTGCCCTAGCAGCCACGACTCATATCTGCTTAACATTATTTTAAATTTAAAAAAAAACCTTGTAAATAATTTTGCTAGTGTAATCTAATTTAATTTTCTATCAGGCCTGTGTGTTTCTGGCTTACACAGCATATTGTGGTTAATTGCTGTCCTAGCAGCGGCCAGCCACCACTCATATCTGCTTAACATTATTTTAAATTTAAAAAAAAACTTTGAAATCATTTTGCTAGTGTAATCTAATTTCATTTCTATCAGACCTGTGTGTTTCTGGCTTACACAGCATACTGTGGTTAATTGCTGCCCTAGCAGCAAAGACTCATATCAGCTTAACATTATTTTAAATTTAAAAAAAAACTTTGAAATCATTGTACTACTGTAATCTAATTTCATTTTCTATCAGGCCTGTGTGTTTCTGATTTACAGAGCATACTGTGGTTAATTGCTGCCCTACCTAGCAGCCACCACTCATATCTGCTTAACATTATTTTAAATTTAAAAAAAAACTTGTAAATCATTTTGCTAGTGTAATCTAATTTCATTTTCTATCAGGCCTGTGTGTTTCTGGCTTACACAGCATACTGTGGTTAATTGCTGTCCTAGCAGCGGCCAGCCACCACTCATATCTGCTTAACATTATTTTAAATTTAAAAAAAAAACTTTGAAATCATTTTGCTAGTGTAATCTAATTTCATTTTCTATCAGGCCTGTGTGTTTATGGCTTACACAGCATACTGTGGTTAATTGCTGCCCTAGCAGCCACGACTCATATCAGCTTAACATTATTTTAAATTTAAAAAAAAAACTTGTAAATCATTTTGTTAGTGTAATCTAATTTCATTTTCTATCAGGCCTGTGTGTTTCTGGCTTACACAGCATACTGTGGTTAATTGCTGTCCTAGCAGCAGCCAGCCACCACTCATATCTGCTTAACATTATTTTAAATCTAAAAAAAAACTTTGAAATCATTTTGCTAGTGTAATCTAATTTCATTTTCTATCCAGCCTGTGTGTTTCTGGCTTACACAGCATACTGTGGTTAATTGCTGCCCTAGCAGCCATGATTCATATCTGCTTAACATTATTTTAAATTTAAAAAAAAAAATTTTAAATCATTTTGCTAGTGTAATCTAATTTCATTTTCCATCAGGCCTGTGTGTTTCTGGCCCGCATCATATAGTGTGATTAATAGCTCCTTTTTCCACCACTTATATCTGGTGTAACATTAGTGTAATTTTTTTTAAAACATTTTTTTTACATCAGTCCTCTTCTAGTGTTATTTAATTTTAGTTGCCAGGCCAGCCTGGCTGCCATTAGTGCCAGCCTGTGTGTCAGGCTGCCAGCATATACTGTGCCTACTTCCATCCTCAGTGCCAGTCCACCACTCCTATCTGGTTTAACATTAGTTTAAATTTTCAGTCTTCTAATGTTATTTAATTTTAGTTTACAGGCCAGCCTGCCACCACTAGTGCCAGCCTGTGTGTCAGGCTGCCAGCACATACTGTGCCTAGTTCTATCCTGAGTGCCATCACTCCTATCTGTTGTAACATTATTGTAACTTTTTTAAAAACAAACTGTTACATCAGTCTGCTATTGTTATTTAATTGAAGTTGCCTGTCTGCCAGCGTGTGTGCCAGGCCCACTTTCCAACTAGTGCCACAAATCATATTTGTTATAACAGTAGTGTAAATATTTAAAATAAAAACTTTTTTGACTCTGAATCATCAGCCTGCTAGTGCAATTGAATTGCAGTTGCCTGCCTGCCAACTAGTGCCACCAATCATATTTGTTATAACAGTAGTGTAAATATTAAAAAAAAAAAAAAATTTGACTGTGAAAGATCAGTCTGCTAGTGTAATCTAATTGCAGTTGCCTGCCTGCCAGCGTGTGTGCCAGGCCCACTTGCTGCCAACTATTGCCACCAATCATATTTGTTATAACAGTATTGTAAATATTTAAAATAAATAATTTTTTGACTGTGAATCATCAGTCTGCTAGTGTAATCTAATTGCAGTTGCCTGCCTGCCAGCGTGTGTGCCAGGCCCACTTGCTGCCAACTATTGCCACCAATCATATTTGTTATAACAGTATTGTAAATATTTAAAATAAATAATTTTTTTGACTGTGAATCATCAGTCTGCTAGTGCCATTGAATTGCAGTTGCCTGCCTGCCAGCGTGTGTGCCAGGCCACTTGCCAACTAGTTACACCAATCATATTTGTTCTAACAGTATTGTAAATATTTAAAATAAAAAATTCTTAGATTGTGAATCATCAGTCTGCTAGTGCAATTGAATTGCAGTTTCCTGCCTGCCAGCATGTGTGCCAGGCCCACTAGCCAACTAGTGCAACCAATCATATTTGTTGTAACAGTATTGAAAATATTTTAAATCAAAACTTTTTTGAAAGTGAATCATCAGTCTGCTACTAGTGCCATTGAATTGCAGTTGCCTGCCTGCCAGCGTGTGTGCCAGGCCACTTGCCAACTAGTTACACCAATCATATTTGTTCTAACAGTATTGTAAATATTTAAAATAAAAAATTCTTAGATTGTGAATCATCAGTCTGCTAGTGCAATTGAATTGCAGTTTCCTGCCTGCCAGCATGTGTGCCAGGCCCACTTGCTGCCAACTATTGCCACCAATCATATTTGTTATAACAGTATTGTAAATATTTAAAATAAATAATTTTTTTGACTGTGAATCATCAGTCTGCTAGTGCCATTGAATTGCAGTTGCCTGCCTGCCAGCGTGTGTGCCAGGCCACTTGCCAACTAGTTACACCAATCATATTTGTTCTAACAGTATTGTAAATATTTAAAATAAAAAATTCTTAGATTGTGAATCATCAGTCTGCTAGTGCAATTGAATTGCAGTTTCCTGCCTGCCAGCATGTGTGCCAGGCCCACTAGCCAACTAGTGCAACCAATCATATTTGTTGTAACAGTATTGTAAATATTTAAAATAAATAATTTTTTGACTGTGAATCATCAGTCTGCTAGTGTAATCTAATTGCAGTTGCCTGCCTGCCAGCGTGTGTGCCAGGCCCACTTGCTGCCAACTATTGCCACCAATCATATTTGTTATAACAGTATTGTAAATATTTAAAATAAATAATTTTTTTGACTGTGAATCATCAGTCTGCTAGTGCCATTGAATTGCAGTTGCCTGCCTGCCAGCGTGTGTGCCAGGCCACTTGCCAACTAGTTACACCAATCATATTTGTTCTAACAGTATTGTAAATATTTAAAATAAAAAATTCTTAGATTGTGAATCATCAGTCTGCTAGTGCAATTGAATTGCAGTTTCCTGCCTGCCAGCATGTGTGCCAGGCCCACTAGCCAACTAGTGCAACCAATCATATTTGTTGTAACAGTATTGAAAATATTTTAAATCAAAACTTTTTTGAAAGTGAATCATCAGTCTGCTACTAGTGCCATTGAATTGCAGTTGCCTGCCTGCCAGCGTGTGTGCCAGGCCCACTTGCCAACTAGTTACACCAATCATATTTGTTCTAACAGTATTGTAAATATTTAAAATAAAAAATTCTTAGACTGTGAATCATCAGTCTGCTAGTGCAATTGAATTGCAGTTTCCTGCCTGCCAGCGTGTGTTCCAGGCCCACTAGCCAACTAGTGCCACTAATCATATTTGTTGTAACAGTATTGAAAATATTTTAAATCATAACTTTTTTGACTGTGAATCATCAGTCTGCTAGTGCCATTGAATTGCAGTTGCCTGCCTGCCAGCGTGTGTACCAGGCCCACTTGCCGTTTCCAACTAGTGCCACCAATCATATTTGTTCTAACAGTATTGTCAATTTTTAAAAAAAAAAATTTTGGGACTGTGGAGCATCAGTCAGCTAGTGTAATCTAATTGCAGTTGCCTTCCTCCCAGCGTGTGTGCCAGCCAGGCCCACTTGCCAACTAGTGCCACCAATCATATTTGTTAAAACATTACTTTTAATATTTAAAAAATAAACATTTTTGACTTTGAAACATCAGTCTTTTTTTTGTTGTCAGGCTCACAGCGTATACTGTGCCCACTTGCCCAGTGCCACCACTCATAATTTGTTTAATAGTATTGTAAGTGTACATTTAAAAAAAATGAGAGGCAGAGGCAGGCTACCCCGCAGGTGCTGTCATGGTTGTGGTGCTGTGATTCCTTTAGACCCTACAAATATGCACATTGTTCAGACGCCAGGTGCCAGGGGGGATGCAAAAAGTTCTGAGGAGGACCTAGTTGAATGGCTAACACAGGACACCCAATCTTCTACAGCTTCCGCTCCTAGTCCTCCGAACCTTGACGTACCATCCACGTCCAGCTGTGCTTTGAGCACCTCTCAAGTGACCAGTGCCACTCACCCACCTGTCGCCACCACCAACACTAGCACCACAGCCACTTCACTTGATCTGTCAGAGGAGTTATTGACACATCAGTTGGAAGAAATGAGTGATGCGCAACCATCATTGACAGAGGATGTAGATAACAGTGATATGTCTCAGTCAGGCAGCATTACAGACATGGAGGTACGGTGTGATGATGACGATGATGATGTTGTACCCGCTGCTGCTTCCTTTCTTGATGTGTCAGATACAAGTGAAGCTGTTGATGATGATGTGTCGGTGGATGTCACGTGGGTGCCTGCTAGAAGAGAAGAAGAAGAGGGGGAAAGTTCAGATGGGGAGACAGAGAGGAGGAGGAGGAGACGAGTTGGAAGCAGGGGGAGGTCGTCTCAAGGAGCTAGTGGCACAGTCAGACAGCATGCATCGGCACCCGGGGTCAGCCAGACAGCACGGCGACAACCATCAACGCATGCTGTTGCCACCACCAGAATGCCGTCATCGCAGAGCTCAGCAGTGTGGCATTTTTTTTGTGTGTCTGCCTCTGACAACAGTGATGCCATTTGCAACCTGTGCCAAAAGAAACTGAGTCGTGGGAAGTCCAACACCCACCTAGGTACAACTGCTTTGCGAAGGCACATGGTCTCACACCACAAACGCCGATGGGAAGAACACATGAGTAGAAGCAGCACACAAACTCAAAGCCGCCCTCCTCCTCCTGCTCCAGCATCTTCAGCCACGTCAACCACTGCTGTCCTCCTTGCCCCCTCTCAACAATCCTCCACTGAGTCTCTCTTACGTAGCAGTTCCTGGTCATCTGCCCACAGTCAGGTGTCTGTCAAGGACATGTTTCAGCGTAAGAAGCCAATTTCTCAAAGTCACCCCCTTGCCCGGTGTCTGACAGCTGGCTTGTCTGAACTCTTAGCCCACCAGCTTTTACCATAAAAGCTGGTGGAGTCTGATGCTTTCAAAAAATTTGTATCTATTGGGACACCGCAGTGGAAGTTACCTGGCCGAAATTTCTTTTCACAAAAGGCAATCCCAAACCTGTACTCGATTGTGCGAAAGGAAGTAATGGCATGTCTGGCACACAGCATTGGGGCAAGGGTCCATATGACCACAGATAGCTGGTCTGCAAAACATGGTCAGGGCAGGTATATCACCTACACTGCGCATTGGGTAAACCTGCTGACGTCTGACAAGCATGGAATGTGTGGCTCTGCAGAAGAGTTGGTGACACCGCCACGACTTGCAGGCAGGCCTGCTGCTACCTCCTCTACTCCTCCTACTCCATCCTCTTCCATAACCTCTTCCTCGGCTGAGTCCTCTTCTGCTTCTGCGTCTTGCTCCACATCAACGGCACCCCCCAGCTCCCCAGGTACTATTCAACATCCCGGATACGGCAGTGTCACGCCGTCTTGGGGTTGACTTGCCTGAAAGCGGAGAGTCACACCGCACCAGCACTCCTGACCGCCCTGAACGCACAGGTGGATCAGTGGCTGACTCAGCACCAACTGGAGATTGGCAAGGTTGTTTCTGACAATGGAAGTAATTTGGTGGCGGCATTGAAATTGGGCAAGTTGACACATGTGCCGTGCATGGCACATGTGTGTAATCTGATTGTACAACGCTTTGTGCATAAGTACCCAGGCTTACAGGACGTTCTGAAGCAGGCCAGGAAGGTGTGTGGCCATTTCAGGCATGGCGCACTTGTCCGATATCCAGCGTTGAAACAACCTGCCAGTGAGGCGCTTGATTTGCGACAGCCCGACACGGTGGGATTCAATACTCCTAATGTTCGACCGCCTGCTCCAACAAGAAAAAGCTGTTAATGAGTATTTGTATGACCGGGGTGCTAGGACAGCCTCTGGGGAGCTGGGGATTTTTTTGCCAAATTACTGGACGCTCATGCGCAATGCCTGTAGGCTCATGCGTCCTTTTGAGGAGGTGACAAACCTTGTCAGTCGCACCGAAGGCACCATCAGCGACATCATACCATTTGTTTTCTTCCTGGAGTGTGCCCTGCGAAGAGTGCTGGATCAGGCCGTAGATGAGCTTGAAGAGGAAGAGGAAGAGTTGTGGTGTCCATCACCACCAGAAACAGCCTTATCAGCATCGCTTGCTGGACCTGCGGCAACGCAGGAAGAGGATTGTGAGGAAGAGGAGTCAGAGGAGGAATGTGGCTTTGAGGAGGAGGAGGAAGACCAAGCACAACAGGCATCCCAGGGTGCTCGTTGTTGTCACCTCTCTGGTACCCGTGGTGTTGTACGTGGCTGGGGGGAAGAAGATACCCTCAGTGACATCAGTAAGGACGAGGAACGGGACATTATTAGCTCGGCCTCCAACCTTGTGCAAATGGGGTCTTTCATGCTGTCGTGCCTGTTGAGGGACCCTTGTATAAAAAAGCTGAAGGAGAACGACCTGTACTGGGTGTCCACGCTACTCGACCCCCGGTATAAGCATAAAGTGCCTGAAATGTTACCAAATTCACACAATTCGGAAAGGATGGAGCATTTTAAAAATAAATTAAAAACTATGCTTTACACAGCGTATAAGGGTGATGTCACAGCACAATGGGAATCTAACAGGGGAAGAGATGAAAGTAATCCTCCTCCTCCTCCCACGACCACAGCGGCAAGGACAGGACGCTTTCCTGACGTCTTGTTGATGGAGGACGTGCGGACCTTTTTAACTTTTATGCATCGCCAGAGCCTTTCGGGATTCAGCCTCAGATAAAGACTCATCCGACAGGTAGCAGACTACCTAGCATTAACTGCGGATCTCGACACTCTGAGGAGCGATGGACCCCTTGACTACTGGGTGTGCAGGCTTGACCTGTGGCCTGAGCTATCCCAATTTGCAATTGAACTTCTGGCCTGCCCCGCTTCAAGTGTCCTGTCCGAAAGGACCTTCAGTGCAGCAAGAGGTTTTGTCACTGAGAAGAGAAGTCGCCTAAAAAAAGTCTTGAATATCTCACCTTTATTAAAATGAATGAGGGATGGATCCCGAAGGGACTGACATTGGGTGATACATTTGAGTAAAAAGGCCTGATGATGAGATGAGCTGCCTTGGGCTACAAATGGTACACATGCTGGCTTTTTTTTTCTTATAATGCAGGATGACTTGCGTGACTTATCCGCCAACAACTAGTGTTCAAGCCGCAAGGTTTTAGGGCACTTTCTATCTGTTTTACAAACATCAATTTTTCTGGCCGCTGCTACAGCAGTGGCTGCAACAATACTGAATTTTTAAGGCATTTGTACATGCCTAATTTTTCTGGCCTCTGCTGCTGCACTGTGGCTACAAAACTCAAAGCAAAAAAAAAGGCACATAACAGTGATTAAACTGTTAAGAATAGTACTACTTAACACACCACTCATATCTGGTGGCACAGTATATTGCACGCGCAGTGCCCCAAATTTGAAGTAGGAGGACCGACCAAGCATCTTTTTCCATCTCTTGGTTCCGAAAAATTATCTCCGGGTTCCATCTATGCCATACCTGTACTCTATTGTGCAAAAGGATGGCATATGTCGTGTTTCATGCTGTTGTGCCTGTTGAGGGTCGTGGCCCATCGTATAAAAAGGCTGAAGGAGAACGACCTGTACTGGGTGTCCAAGCACATTTTTTGTTCAATATTCCCGGTTCCTCTAAATTATCTCCGGGTTCCTCAAATCAATGCCATACCTGTACTCGATTGTGCAAAAGGGTGGCATATGTGGTGTTTCATGCTGTTGTGCCTGTTGAGGGTTGTGGTCCATCGTATAAAAAGGCTGAAGGAGAACGACCTGTACTGGGTGTCCAAGCACATTTTTTGTTCAATATTGCCGGCTCCTCTAAATTATCTCCGGGTTCCTCAAATCAATTTCATACCTGTACTCGATTGTGCAAAAGGATGGCATATGTGGTGTTTCATGCTGTTGTGCCTGTTTTGGGTCGTGGGCCATCGTATAAAAAGGCTGAAGGAGAATGACCTGTACTGGGTGTCCAAGCACGTTTTTTGTTCAATATTCCCGGCTCCTCTAAATTATCTCCAGGTTCCTCAAATCAATGCCATACCTGTACTCTATTGTGCAAAAGGATGGCATATGTGGTGTTTCATGCTGTTGTGCCTGTTGAGGGTCGTGGGCCATCTTATAAAAAGGCTGAAGGAGAACGACCTGTACTGGGTGTCCAAGCACGTTTTTTGTTCAATATTCCCGGTTCCTCTAAATTATCTCCGGGTTCCTCAAATCAATGCCATACCTGTACTCGATTGTGCAAAAGGGTGGCATATGTGGTGTTTCATGCTGTTGTGCCTGTTGAGGGTTGTGGCCCATCGTATAAAAAGGCTGAAGGAGAATGACCTGTACTGGGTGTCCAAGCACATTTTTTGTTCAATATTCCCAGTTCCTCTAAATTATCTCCGGGTTCCTCAAATCAATGCCATACCTGTACTCGATTATACAAAAGGGTGGCATATGTGGTGTTTCATGCTGTTGTGCCTGTTGAGGGTTGTGGCCCATTGTATAAAAAGGCTGAAGGAGAACGACCTGTACTGGGTGTCCAAGCACATTTTTTGTTCAATATTCCCAGTTCCTCTAAATTATCTCCGGGTTCCTCAAATCAATGCCATACCTGTACTCGATTGTGCAAAAGGATGGCATATGTGGTGTTTCATGCTGTTGTGCCTGTTTTAGGTCGTGGGCCATCGTATAAAAAGGCTGAAGGAGAACGACCTGTACTGGGTGTCCAAGCACATTTTTTGTTCAATTTCCCGGTTCCTCTAAATTATCTCAGGGTTCCTCAAATCAATGCCATACCTGTACTCTATTGTGCAAAAGGATGGCATATGTGGTGTTTCATGCTGTTGTGCCTGTTGAGGGTCATGGGCCATCTTATAAAAAGGCTGAAGGAGAACGACCTGTACTGGGTGTCCAAGCATGTTTTTTGTTCAATATTCCCGGTTCCTCTAAATTATCTCCGGGTTCCTCAAATCAATGCCATACCTGTACTCTATTGTGCAAAAGGGTGGCATATGTGGTGTTTCATGCTGTTGTGCCTGTTGAGGGTTGTGGCCCATCGTACAAAAAGGCTGAAGGAGAACGACCTGTACTGGGTGTCCAAGCACATTTTTTGTTCAATATTCCCGGTTCCTCTAAATTTTCTCCGGGTTCCTCAAATCAATGCCATACCTGTACTCGATTGTGCAAAAGGGTGGCATATGTGGTGTTTCATGCTGTTGTGCCTGTTGAGGGTTGTGTCCCATCGTATAAAAAGGCTGAAGGAGAACGACCTGTACTGGGTGTCCAAGCACGTTTTTTGATCAATATTCCAGGTTCCTCTAAATTATCTCCGGGTTCCTCAAATCAATGCCATATCTGTAATCTATTGTGCAAAAGGATGGCATATGTGGTGTTTCCTGCTGTTGTTTCTGTTGAGGGTCCAGGTCCGGGACCCTAGTCTAAAAAGGCTGAAGGAGAACAAAGTGTACTGGTTGTCCAAGCATCTGTTTCCATCTCCCGGTTCCTAAAAATTATCTCCGGGTTTCTAAAATGGATGCCATACCTGTATTCTATTGTGCAAAAGGATGGCATATGTGGTGTTTCCTGCTGTTGTTTCTGTTGACGGTCCTGGACCCTCTTATAAAAAGACTGAAGGAGAACGACCTGTACTGTACTGGGTGTCCAAGCATGGTTTTTTTGTTCAATTTCCCGATTCCTAAATATTATCTCCGGGTTTCTAAAAACAATGCCATATCTGTACTCTATTGTTCCAAAGGATGGCATATGTGCTCTTTCCTGCTGTTTCTGTTGAGGGTCCGGGACCCTCGTATAAAAAGGCTGAAGGAGAACGAAGTGTACTGGGTGTCCAATCATGTTTCTTTTTAAATTTCCCGGTTCCTAAAAATGATCTCCGGGTTTGTAAAATCAATGTCATACCTGTACTCTATTGTTCAAAAGGATGGCATATGTCCTCTTCCCTGCTGTTGTTTCTGTTGAGGGTCCTGGACCCTCTTATAAAAAGGCTGAAGGAGAACTACGTGTACTGGGTGTCCAATCATTTTTTTGGTTCAATTTCCCGGTTCCTAAAAATTATCTCCGGGTTTCTAAAATCAATGCCATACCTGTACTCTATTGTTCAAAAGGATGGCATATGTGCTCTTTCCTGCTGTTGTTTTTGTTGAGGGTCCGGGACCCTCGTATAAAAAGGCTGAAGGAGAACAAAGTGTACTGGGTGTCCAATCAGGTTTCTTTTTAAATTTCCCGGTTCCTAAAAATTATCTCTGGGTTTCTAAAATCAATGCTGTACCTGTACTCTATTGTTCAAAAGGATGGCATATGTCCTCTTTCCTGCTGTTGTTTCTGTTGAGGGTCCTGGACCCTCTTATAAAAAGGCTGAAGGAGAACGACGTGTATTGGGTGTCCAATCATTTTTTTGTTCAATTTCCCGGGTCCTAAAAATTATCTCCGGGTTTCTAAAATCAATGCCATACCTGTACTCTATTGTTCAAAAGGATGGCATATGTGCTCTTTCCTGCTGTTGTTTCTGTTGAGGGTCCTGGACCCTCTTATAAAAAGGCTGAAGGAGAACGACGTGTACTGGGTTTCCAATAATTTTTTTGGTTCAATTTCCCGGTTCCTAAAAATTATCTCCGGGTTCCTCAAATAAATGCCATACCTGTACTCGATTGTGCAAAAGGATGGCATATGTGGTGTTTCATGCTGTTGTGCCTGCTTTGGGTCGTGGGCTATCGTATAAAAAGGCTGAAGGAGAACGACCTGTACTGGGTGTCCAAGCACATTTTTTGTTCAATTTCCCGGTTCCTCTAAATTATCTCAGGGTTCCTAAAATCAATGCCATACCTGTACTTTATTGTGCAAAAGGATGGCATATGTGGTGTTTCATGCTGTTGTGCCTGTTGAGGGTCGTGGGCCATCTTATAAAAAGGCTGAAGGAGAACGACCTGTACTGGGTGTCCAAGCATGCTTTTTGTTCAATATTCCCGGTACCTCTAAATTATCTCCGGGTTCCTCAAATCAATGCCATACCTGTACTCAATTGTGCAAAAGGGTGGCATATGTGGTGTTTCATGCTGTTGTGCCTGTTGAGGATTGTGGCCCATCGTATAAAAAGGCTGAAGGAGAACGACCTGTACTGGGTGTCCAAGCACATTTTTTGTTCAATATTCCCGGTTCCTCTAAATTATCTCCGGGTTCCTCAAATCAATGCCATACCTGTACTTGATTGTGCAAAAGGGTGGCATATGTGGTGTTTCATGCTGTTGTGCCTGTTGAGGGTTGTGGCCCATCGTATAAAAAGGCTAAAGGAGAACGACCTGTACTGGGTGTCCAAGCACGTTTTTTGATCAATAGTCCAGGTTCCTCTAAATTATCTCCGGGTTCCTCAAATCAATGCCATATCTGTAATCTATTGTGCAAAGGATGGCATATGTGGTGTTTCCTGCTGTTGTTTCTGTTGAGGGTCCGGGACCGGAACCCTAGTCTAAAAAGGCTGAAGGAGAACAAAGTGTACTGGTTGTCCAAGCATCTTTTTCCATCTCCCGGTTCCTAAAAATTATCTCCGGGTTTCTAAAATGGATGCCATACCTGTATTCTATTGTGCAAAAGGATGGCATATGTGGTGTTTCCTGCTGTTGTTTCTGTTGAGGGTCCTGGACCCTCTTATAAAAAGACTGAAGGAGAACGACCTGTACTGTACTGGGTGTCCAAGCATGGTTTTTTGTTCAATTTCCCGGTTCCTAAAAATTATCTCCGGGTTTCTAAAAACAATGCCATATCTGTACTCTTTTGTTCAAAAGGATGGCATATGTGCTCTTTCCTGCTGTTTCTGTTGAGGGTCCGGGACCCTCGTATAAAAAGGCTGAAGGAGAACGAAGTGTACTGGGTGTCCAATCATGTTTCTTTTTAAATTTCCCAGTTCCTAAAAATTATCTCCGGGTTTCTAAAATCAATGCCATACCTGTACTCTATTGTTCAAAAGGATGGCATATGTCCTCTTTCCTGCTGTTGTTTCTGTTGAGGGTCCTGGACCCTCTTATAAAAAGGCTGAAGGAGAACTACGTGTACTGGGTGTCCAATCATTTTTTTGGTTCAATTTCCCGGTTCCTAAAAATTATCTCCGGGTTTCTAAAATCAATGCCATACCTGTACTCTATTGTTCAAAAGGATGGCATATGTGCTCTTTCCTGCTGTTGTTTTTGTTGAGGGTCGGGGACCCTCGTATAAAAAGGCTGAAGGAGAACGAAGTGTACTGGGTGTCCAATCATGTTTCTTTTTAAATTTCCCGGTTCCTAAAAATTATCTCTGGGTTTCTAAAATCAATGCCGTACCTGTACTCTATTGTTCAAAAGGATGGCATATGTCCTCTTTCCTGCTGTTGTTTCTGTTGAGGGTCCTGGACCCTCTTATAAAAAGGCTGAAGGAGAACGACGTGTACTGGGTGTCCAATCATTTTTTTTGTTCAATTTCCCGGGTCCTAAAAATTATCTCCGGGTTTCTAAAATCAATGCCATACATGTACTCTATTGTTCAAAAGGATGGCATATGTGCTCTTTCCTGCTGTTGTTTCTGTTGAGGGTCCGGGACCCTCGTATAAAAAGGCTGAAGGAGAACGAAGTGTACTGGGTGTCCAATCATGTTTCTTTTTAAATTTCCGGTTCCTAAAAATTATCTCTGTGTTCCTAAAATCGATGCCATACCTGTACTCTATTGTTCAAAAGGATGGCATAGGTGGTGTTTCCTGCTGTTGTGTCTGTGGAGGGTCCTGGACCCTCGTCTACAAAGGCGGAAGGAGAACGCCTGTACTGGGTGTCCAAGCATGTTTTTTGTTCAATATTCCCGGTTCCTCTAAATTATCTCCGGGTTCCGCAAATCAATGCCATACCTGTACTCTATTGTGCAAAAGGATGGCATATGTGGTGTTTCATGCTGTTGTGGCTGCTGAGGGTCGTGGGCCATCGTATAAAACGGCTGAAGGAGAACGACCTGTACTGCCTTGCTGCTCCTTTTAGGCAGGCCAGCTCTTTGTATACATGCCCACAGACTCTGTAACAGATGCCTCTTTTAGGGAGAGGTGCAGCCATAATGCAGGGTCAGAACCTCTGTCTGCAACTGGTATACTTGATTGTGCAAAAGGAAGTAACCTTACCATGGTTCCCTGACCGCACATCTTGTTGTTATATTTTGGTGAGGGTAATAATGCAGGCCATATAGACCTCCCCCGATAGGGGGAGTAACAGGGATGAAAGTGCTAAGAATAGTACTACTTTACACAACCAAGTTAGCCATGGGTCCCAGTCCAAGACCGCATGTCTTGTTGTTTTATTTGGTGCGGCTAATCATGCAGGCCATATAGACCTCTCACCATTAGGGGTTGTAACAGGTATTAAACTAATAAGAACAGTACTACCGAAATAAACCTACTTAACATGGTTTCAAGAGCCCAGGTTTTATTGTTGTACTTTGTTAGGCTAATAATGATGGCCATGTAGAGCTCCCCCGAGAGGTCTGGAAGTAACAGGGATGAAAGTGCTAAGAATAGTACTACTTTACACAATCTAGTTAGCCATGGGTCCCAATCCAAGACCGCATGTCTTGTTGTTTTATTTGGTGCGGCTAATCATGCAGGCCATATAGACCTCCCACCATTAGGGGTTGTAACAGGTATTAAACTAATAAGAACAGTACTACCGAAATAAACCTTCTTAACATGGTTCCAAGAGCGCATGTTTTATTGTTGTACTTTGTTAGGCTAATCATGATGGCCATGTAGACCTCCCCTGAGAGGTGGCAGTAACAGGGATGAAAGTGCTAAGAATAGTACTACTTTACACAACCGAGTTAGCCATGGGTCCCAGTCCAAGATCACATGTCTTGTTGTTTTATTTGGTGCGACTAATCATGCAGGCCATATAGACCTCCCAGCATTAGGGGTTGTAACAGGTATTAAACTAATAAGAATAGTACTACCGAAATAAACCTACTTACCATGATTCCAATAGCGCAGGTTTCATTGTTGTACTTTGTTAGGCTAATCATGATGGCCATGTAGAGCTCCCCCGAGAGGTCTGGAAGTAACAGGGATGAAAGTGCTAAGAATAGTACTACTTTACACAACCTAGTTAGCCATGGGCCCCAGTCCAAGACCGCATGTCTTGTTGTTTTGTTTGGTCCGGCTAATCATGCAGGCCATATAGACCTCCCACCATTAGGGGTTGTAACAGGTATTAAACTAATAAGAACAGTACTACTTAACACAACCTAGTTACCATGGGTCCCAGACCACATGTTTTGTTATTATACTTTGTCAGGGTAATCATGCAGGCCATATAGACCTCCCACTATTAGGGGTTGTAACAGGTATTAAACTAATAAGAACAGTACTACTGAAATAAACCTAGTTAACATGGTTCCAAGAGCACAGGTTTTATTGTTGTACTTTGTTAGGCTAATCATGATGGCCATGTAGACCTCCCCCGAGAGGTGGGAGTAACAGGGATGAAAGTGCTAAGAATAGAACTACTTTACACAACCTAGTTAGCCATGGGTCCCAGTCCAAGACCGCATGTCTTGTTGTTTTATTTGGTCCGGCTAATCATGCAGGCCATATAGACCTCCCACCATTAGGGGTTGAAACAGGTATTAAACTAATAAGAACAGTACTACTTAACACAACCTAGTTACCATGGGTCCCAGACCGCATGTTTTGTTATTATACTTTGTCAGGGTAATCATGCAGGCCATATAGACCTCCCTTGATAGGGGGAGTAACAGGGATTAAAGTGCTAAGAATAGTACAACTTAACACAACCTAGTTAACAGTGGTTCCCAGACCGCATGTCTTGTTGTTATATTTTGTCAGGATAATCAGGCAGGCCATATAGACCTCCCCCGATAGGGGGAGTAACAGGGATTAAAGTGCTAAGAATAGTACTACTTAACACAACCTAGTTACCATGGGTCCCAGACCGCATGTTTTGTTATTATACTTTGTCAGGGTAATCATGCAGGCCATATAGACCTCCCTTGATAGGGGGAGTAACAGGGATTAAAGTGCTAAGAATAGTATTACTTAACACAACCTAGTTACCATGGGTCTCAGACCGCATGTTTAATTATTATACTTTGTCAGGGTAATTATATATCTAACAAACTATCTATTTATCTTCTATCGATTCTATCTAACTATCAATCTATGTATATCTATCTATCCTATCTATCTATCTTGTGTCCGGAATGTTTTGAGACAGCCACTTGTGTTTTTGACAAATTTGAAGTAGGAGGACAGACCAATCACAGGGATTAAACTGCTAAGAATAGTACTACTTAAGAAAAGTTAGTTATACCAGCACCACCATGGGTCCCAGACCGCATGTTTTGTTATTATACTTTGTCAGGGTAATCATGCAGGCCATATAGACCTCCCTTGATAGGGGGAGTAACAGGGATTTAAGTGCTAAGAATAGTACAACTTAACACAACCTAGTTAACAGTGGTTCCCAGACCGCATGTCTTGTTGTTATATTTTGTCCGGATAATCAGGCAGGCCATATAGACCTCCCCCGATATGGGGAGTAACAGGGATTAAAGTGCTAAGAATAGTACTACTTAACACAACCTAGTTACCATGGGTCCCAGACCGCATGTTTTGTTATTATACTTTGTCAGGGGAATCATGCAGGCCATATAGACCTCCCTTGATAGGGGGAGTAACAGGGATTAAAGTGCTAAGAATAGTACTACTTAACACAACCTAGTTACCATGGGTCCCACACCGCATGTTTTGTTGTTATACTTTGTAAGGGTAATCATGCAGGCCATATAGACCTCCCCCGATAGGGGGAGTAACAGAAATTAAAGTGCTAAGAATAGTACTACTTAACACAACCTAGTTACCATGGGTCCCAGACCGCATGTTTTGTTGTTATACTTTGTCAGGGTAATCATGCAGGCCATATAGACCTCCTCCGATAGGGGGAGTAAGAGGGATTAAACTGCTAAGAACAGTACTACTTAACACAACCTAGTTACCATGGGTCCTAGACCGCGTGTCTTGTTGTTATACTTTGTCAGGGTAATCATGCAGGCCATATAGACCTCCCCGATAGGGGGAGTAACAGGGATTAAAGTGCTAAGAATAGTACTACTTAACACAACCTAGTTGCCATGGGTCCCAGAACGCATGTTTTGTTGTTATACTTTGTCAGGGTAATCATGCAGGCCATATAGACCTCCACCGAAAGGGGGAGTAAGAGGGATTAAACTGCTAAGAAAAGTAATACTTAACACAACCTAGTTACCATGGGTCCCAGACCGCATGTCTTGTTATACTTTGTCATGGTAATCATGCAGGCCATATAGATCTCCCCCGATAGGGGGAGTTACAGGGATGAAAGTGCTAAGAATAGTACTACTTAACACAACCTAGTCCCAGACCGCATGTTTAATTATTATACTTTGTCAGGGTAATTATATATCTATCAAATTTATCTGTTTATCTTCTATCGATTCTATCTAACTATCAATCTATGTATGTATATCTATCTATCAAATCTATCTATCTCGTGTCCGGACTGTTTTGAGACAGCCACTTGTGTTTTTGACAAATTTGAAGTAGGAGGACAGACCAATCATCTTCTTCCATCTCCCTGTTCCAAAAATGCAGGCCATATAGACCTCCCCCGATAGGGGGAGTAACAGGTAGTAGTAAACTGCTAAGAATAGTACTACTTAACACACCACGGGTCCCAGACCGCATGTCTTATTGTTATACTCTGTCAGGGAAATTATATATCTTTCAAATCTATCTATTTATCTATCAAATCTATCTAACTATCAATCGTATCTATCAAATGTATATTGCATCTATTGATCAATGTAATTCGTGTCTATAAAATGTATATTGCATCTTTTGATCAATGTAATTCGTATCTATCAAATGTATATTGCATCTTTTGATCTATGTAATTTGTATCGATCATATGTATATTGCATTGATTGAGCTATGTAATCTATGTATGTATCTATCAAATCTATCTATCTCGTGGTTGTGCAAATGGACTGTTTGCGGTTGTTTACGGTGCGTTACACTTGGAGTTTGGTCTGTCACTGTGGAGCGGGCGTAACCCTTACACTACCTGATCGATACGACATCATAACTGATGTTTTAAAGCACGTTATTGCAAACAATTTATTAATGTTAGGTGATTTAGGCCCTTTATGGGTTAAAAGCAGACTCTGCATCAACTATGTAATTTTCCATGGGAGTTTTGACATGGATCCCCCTCCGGCATGCCACAGTCCAGGTGTTAGTACCCTTGAAGCAACTTTTCCATCACTATTGTGGCCAGAAAGAGTCCTTGTGGGTTTTAAAGTTCGCCTGCCTATTGAAGTCAATGGCGGTTCGCCGGTTCGCGAACAATAGCGGAAGTTCGAGTCCCCCGTTCGCGGACCGAAATTTTTACGTTTGCGACATCACTAGTTACCACCGAAGGAGCAGCCTCTTTTTGCAATAGTTTGTATATATATTTATAAATATTTTTTAGACAAGACAATATGGTCTCTATTAGTTTAGTCAATTTCAGTACTAATGTATTATTAATATGCACCAAAACATTTTTTAACAAATAAGAGATATATAGTTTGTATGCTGCATGGAACTGTCATGTTACACCTATCCCTATTGTAAACACACACCATTTACTAAGTCATGTGACCAGTAAGGGTGTGTGTGTTTTTCTGCCTCTCCAATTGGTCAGCCACGTGTATATAATGTAGCAAGTAATTACCATTTTTATCAGCCTGAGGAAACAATAATTTTACTGAGAAACGCGTCGCTGTATTTTATCTATGTGTTTAGTAAACACTTGTTTTTAAGTTTTCCTAAGTTACTTGCTATTTTTGATTCCACTTTTTTATTCACAATAACAAACCTTTGTTGTGGCTGTTAACCACACGCTGAACTCTGCAAGCAAGCTGATAGATACACCATACACCTGGTTTCACTTGATCGTGGAGGAGAGCTTGCCAGACAGCTTAGAGACTCTGGCCTGCCTTGTCTGTACTACATTACAGTGCTAGACCACACGTGAGGGTAATTTATCTACCTATTAGCAAAATTATTTTATTCATACAGTATTATGCTATGTGGGGATTGTCTCTTATATTTATAGAGCACACATCAGAGTGAAACACTCCTACAGTTGTTCCTGTCATATATACCTGGAGAGAGTTCACCGGACAACTCAGAGGATCCGGTCTGCTTAGTTTGCACTACATTATAGTGCTTTAATACACGTAAGTGTATTTGTGTCACACTATATATCTAGCATATATCTGCAGAATCACGCTATGTTGGCGCCTTCTCTCTTTTATATAAATGTACAAATAAACCTTAAAAATGCCAATCTCATACATTTTATAGTATACTGTCCCTTTAACTTTTTGAGATGCCGCTTAAATGTATGTGTTTGTTAAGGCTTCCATGGAGTTACGTTGCTTTTTTAGTCAGTGCAAGGATTACTGCGCCTGCCATGTGTGGCGAGATGAGAATGGAGATTTTTTTAATTCTGCGCGCGTAAGTCGTTACGCTGTATATTGGATACTTAATTGTGTGGCTGTTCTATGTTAGTCTATGGGAGTAAAAAATGCGGCCGACAGGTGAAATATACGCGCGTAACTTGTATGCTACGCTGTATATGTAATACCAAAATCGAGTAAAAACAGGCGGCGCCAGCTTTTGCAGGCAACGCCGCATATGTAATGGAGCCCATTATTTTTATTTATTTCAATATATGGTTGATTATTTTCTTCTAACATGTAGAGTTTATTTTATAAAGTCATCACTGCCGATATCCATATATTTGTACCTCAAGCTCTTATGGTATAGTAAATGTTGTGCAGGTGGTATTTTATTATATTATTAGTATTTATAATGATGTATTATTACATTTCCCTAGGATACCAAGGTGCAAGTATAAAACATTGTCAGGGGAATAGATAAACCCTTTACAAAGCCTCTATTAGAAATAAATGCTCACACGTTTGTGTTTTATAAATGAAAATATTAACATTTTATTCATCTAGTATAAAGAAAAGTATGAAATGTTTGTGTAACAGCTTAATGTATTAAATGCACCTGATTGAAGTTGTATTTGATGCACTTTTCATGTGAAATAGATAGAGTAGGAAATGTTTTTGTTTTTACCTGCTTAACACACAGGTGATACAAGTGGAACACATTAACCAAAGTCACTATTTTCATTACTTTACATATACTGTGAGCTCCAATTGTTTTAATATGGCAAATAGGACTTTCAATGGGACATCAACTGTTTCATAGTTAATGGTACGGCACTGAAACAAAGGCTAACTCAATCACTTTAGCCTTTATCAATACATTAGTATTTACTATAGAATTCTCTTTTTTAATAATAATAAACATTTATTAAATAAGAAATTCAAGGGATTACAACAACTGTACAGCAATATTTAAATATATATTTTTTCTTTAACCACTGTACATATATGTTTGAGCTACAGCTGAAACAAAGGCTAACTCAACCACAGTTCCTTTTTCAACACAATATTATTTACTACAACTTGCACTTTTTTAAAATGATATTTATTAAATAAAAAAATAAAGGGCTATGTATTTTTACAGAGAGTCATATATACATATAATAACAAAGCACAGGGCAGTATGTACAGAGGGACATATATACATATAATAACAAAGCACAGGGCAGTATGTACAGAGGGACATATAGTACATAGAATAACAAAATACAGGGAAGTATGTACAGAGACATATAGTGTACAGATTAACAAAGCACAGGGTAGTATTTACAAAGAGATATATATAGTACATATAATAACAAAGCACAGGGCAGTATGTACAGCGAGACATATAGAAGATAGAATAACAAAGCACAGGGAAGTATTTACAGACGAATAGTACATAGAATTACAAAGCAAAGGGCAGTATATACAGAGACATATAGTACATAGAATAACTAAACAAAATGGCAGTATGTACAGAGAGATATATATTACATATAATAACAAAGCATAGGGCACTATGTACAGACATGGATATAACTTTCAGGAGGCAGGCACAGATGGAATGTGCAGGAGGCAGGCACGGATGGAATGTGCAGGAGGCAGGCACGGATGGAATGTGCAGGAGGCAGGCACGGATGGAATGTGCAGGAGGCAGGCACGGATGGAATGTGCAGGAGGCAAGCACGGATGGAATGTGCAGGAGGCAGGCAGGCACGGATGGAATGTGCAGGAGGCAGGCACAGATGGAATGTGCAGGAGGCAGGCACGGATGGAATGTGCAGGAGGCAGGCAGGCACAGATGGAATGTGCAGGAGGCAGGCACGGATGGAATGTGCAGGAGGCAGGCACGGATGGAAAGTGCAGGAGGCAGGCACGGATGGAATGTGCAAGAGGCAGGCACGGATGGAATGTGCAGGAGGCAGGCACGGATGGAACTTGCTGGAGGCAGGCAAGGATGGAATTTGCTGGAGGCAGGCAAGGATGGAACTTGCTGGAGGCAGGCACGGATGGAACTTGCTGGAGGCAGGCACGGATGGAACTTGCTGGAGGCAGGCAAAGATGGAACTTGCTGGAGGCAGGCAAGGATGGAACTTGCTGGAGGCAGGCAAGGATGGAACTTGCTGGAGGCAGGCAAGGATTGAACTTGCTGGAGGCAGGCAAGGATGGAACTTGCTGGAGGCAGGCAAGGATGAAACTTGCTGGAGGCAGGCAAGCATGGAACTTGCTGGAGGCAGGCAAGGATGGAACTTGCTGGAGGCAGGCAAGGATGGAACTTGCTGGAGGCAGGCAAGGATGGAACTTGCTAGAGGCAGGCAAGGATGGAACTTGCTGGAGGCAGGCAAGGATGGAACTTGCTGGAGGCAGGCAAGGATGAAACTTGCTGGAGGCAGGCAAGGATGGAACTTTCAGGAGGCAAGATAGATACCATAGGAAATGTCAGGAATAGGCAGAGACATATAGCCCTGGAGCAGGCTGAGATGGTTTTCACTGGAACAGGCAGAGCCAATATCAGACAGGCAGAGTTGTCTAGTAGTTCTAGAGGCGAAGTCAGGTACAAGAAATGGTCAACAACAAGCTGGCAGTAGAGGTAGAAAGGCAGAGTCCAAAAACAGGTACTGAAGAGGATTGTACGGAATCTGACTGTAGATGACTTATTGAGTAGAAGAGTTATAGAGCAGACTGTATATGGCTCTTCGTCCGAAGTTTTTAAGCAGGACATTCCGATGCAAGTTGTTATCCTTGGTACATTCCAACTTCTGCCTGGTTAAATATATAATCTTCACTTTCTCTGTAATAAAAACAAATAGTCTTAAAATAGAAGAGCTACATTCAGTTAGTAAAATACTGTTTATCGCCAGTGATTTGGTTTAAGTGATGGTAAACTTCCGCTATTATATAAACAGTTCCTGACAGTTATTGATATTTTAGATGGAGTTTAATTCATAAGTTGTAATGAAGATGGGCTGTAACTTGCTTTTGAATATAGATATGAAACTCAAATTCCCCACGCTCCACTGCCCACTTCAAAAGTAAATTTTTATGTGAGCTAAAGGTTTGAATTGTTGTCCAATCAGCGCTCTACCCATATGGCACTTTTGTTGTAGCTATAGCGCTGATTGGAGAACAATTCAAAACATTAACTCACAGAAACTGACTTTTGAAGTGTGTGGAAAAGTATTATAGCGGAACTTCATTACAACTGATGAATTAAACTCCATCTAAAATATCACTAACATTCCGGATCTGTTTATAAGGGGAAAGTTTACCATCACTATAAATATAAGGGTTTTGCAGTCAGTAGGCATGATCAGTATCTTAATATACATTTCTTAGCCTATAAATAAGTGTTTAATCCCCACATAGGGGTTAAATAACATAGTACCCGCTCTGGATTGGCAATGCACTACTGGTCTGCAGCTGAACATGGCCCCTGACCCAAGCATGTGCAGCATGTGTGTGTGTAACCTTTTGGATACAATAAGAACATGCTCTAACTCTACCACAGTAACATGTCCCTTTAAGCATTTCAGATACACATTCTGTACACAATAGTGATACAACTGCACTAGACTTAAATAATGTACAGAGATCATTTCTTGGGGTAGATTCAAAGACACCCGCAATGTTGCAGAGGGGTCGTGCTGTATTTATGGAACATTGCTAAACAAATCATTTTGAGTTTATCTTTAGTTAGAGTTCCTGTCATTAATATCTAGAGATGCCCGAGGAGCCCATGCAGTGCATGATAATATCTCACGCATCAAACCACTAACAACACAATAATGATACACGGGACATGTATGAAATGCACTTGCACATCGTATCACTATTTTAAAGCTGCCGAGGTTGTCTTGTTTTGCTTTCTGTTTAACCCCTTCCCAACGTTAGGATGTTCCATGCCGTCCTAACTGCACTGGGCTTTAGCACAGTTAGGACGGCAGGGAACGTTTTTGCCATTTGTACCGTAGCCAACAGCACTTCCTGAATTGGATCACGGCCTGGAGGCAGTGCCTAGTGTCATAGACACACCACCCTGAACTGATCCCAATGTTGAAATCTCACAATCACATGTTTTTCCTTTGTAGACAAATTAGGCCCGTCATGAAAGGGTTAAAGTGAAGGTCAATTTTAATGAATTAGTGTCCGGTTTTTAATAATCCTATTAAAAACAAGGGCACTTTAATTCATCAAAATTGACATTTCAAGCGTTTTCTTCAAAAACTTACCTTTTATCCTGCTGCTCCATCGATTCCCCGGCCGTTGGAAGCCTCTGCTTACGTCAGAAATGACTAATCCGGCTTCCTCCAATCACAGCGTTCCCCCCCCCTCAGGGGGATCATGGCCTAAAGGGAACGCTGTGATTGGATGAAGCCGGATTCGTCATTTTGGACCCACAAAGAGGTCTTGCGACGGGCTTAGGAAGCTCTGCAGCAGCTTTCAGGATTAAAAGGTAAGTTTTTAAAGACATTTTGATGAATTAAAGTGCCCTTGTTTTTAATAGGATTATTAAAAACCGGACACTAATTCGTCAAAATTGACCTTCACTTTAATGGTTTTCTAGATTTGTTTTGTGCATATGTTAGTGTGTACTGTTTTATAGAGGGAGGTGTTTACTGTTACTCTGTTTTGTGCATATGTTAGTGTGTACTGTTTTATAGAGGGAGGTGTTTAGTGTTATTATGTTTTGTGCATATGTTAGTGTGTACTGTTTTATAGAGGGAGGTGTTTAGTGTTACTTTATTTTGTGCATATGTTAGTGTATACTGTTTTATAGAGGGAGGTGTTTACTGTTACTTTGTTTTGTGCATATGTTAGTGTGTACTGTTTTATAGCGAGAGGTGTTTAGTGTTACTTTGTTTTGTGCATATGTTAGTGTGTACTGTTTTATAGAGGGTGGTGTTTAGTGTTACTTTTTTTTGTGCATATGTTAGTGTATACTGTTTTATAGAGGGAGGTGCTTAGTGTTACTTAGTTTTGTGCATATGTTAATGTGCACTGTTTTATAGGGGGAGGTTTTTCGTTTTACTGTGTTTTTTGCATATGTTAGTGTGTACTGTTTTATAGAAGGAGGTGTTTAGTGTTACTTTGTTTTGTGCCAATGTTAGTGTATACTGTTTTATAGAGGGAGGTGCTTAGTGTTACTTTATTTTGTGCATATGTTAGTGTATACTGTTTTATAGAGGGAGGTGCTTAGTGTTACTTTATTTTGTGCATATGTTAATGTATACTGTTTTATAGAGGGAGGCATTTAGTGTTACTTTGTTTTGTGCATATGTTAGTGTGTACTGGTTTATAGAGGGAGGTGTTTAGTGTTACTGTGTTTTGTGCATATGTTAGTGTGTACTGTTTTATAGAGGGAGGTGCTTAGTGTTACTTTAATTTGTGCATATGTTAATGTATACTGTTTTATAGAGGGAGGCATTTAGTGTTACTTTGTTTTGTTCATATGTTAGAGTGTACTGTTTTATAGAGGGAGGTGTTTACTGTTACAGTGTTTTGTGCATATGTTAGTGTGTACTGTTTTATAGAGGGAGGGTGTTTATTGTTACTTTATTTTGTGCATATGTTAGTGTGTACTGTTTTATAGAGGGAGGTGTTTAGTGTTACTGTGTTTTGTGCATATGTTAGTGTGTACTGTTTTATAGAGGGAGGTGTTTACTGTTACTGTGTTTTGTGCATATGTTAGTGTGTACTGTTTTATAGAGGGAGGTGTTTAGTGTTACTGTGTTTTGTGCATATGTTAGTGTGTACTGTTTTATAGGGGGAGGTTTTTAGTGTTACTTTATTTTGTGCATATGTTAGTGTGTACTGTTTTATAGAGGGAGGTGTTTAGTGTTACTGTGTTTTGTGCATATGTTAGTGTGTACTGTTTTATAGAGGGAGGTGTTTAGTGTTACTGTGTTTTGTGCATATGTTGGTGTGTAATGTTTTATAGAGGGAGGTATTTAGTGTTACTGTGTTTTGTGCATATGTTAGTGTGTACTGTTTTATAGAGAGAGGTGTTTACTGTTACTGTGTTTTGTGCATATGTTAGTGTGTACTGTTTTATAAGGCGAGGTGTTTAGTGTTACTTTGTTTTGTGCATATGTTAGTGTTTACTGTTTTATAGGGGGGTGTTTAGTGTTACTTTGTTTTGTGCATATGTTAGTGTGTACTGTTTTATAGGGGGAGGTGTTTAGTGTTACTTTGTTTTGTGCATATGTTAGTGTTTACTGTTTTATAGGGGGGTGTTTAGTGTTACTTTGTTTTGTGCATATGTTAGTGTTTACTGTTTTATAGGGGGAGGTGTTTAGTGTTACTTTGTTTTGTGCATATGTTAGTGTTTACTGTTTTATAGGGGGGTGTTTAGTGTTACTTTGTTTTGTGCATATGTTAGTGTGTACTGTTTTATAGAGGGAGGTGTTTAGTGTTACTGTGTTTTGTGCATATGTTAGTGTGTACTGTTTTATAGAGAGAGGTGTTTACTGTTACTGTGTTTTGTGCATATGTTAGTGTGTACTGTTTTATAAGGCGAGGTGTTTAGTGTTACTTTGTTTTGTGCATATGTTAGTGTCTACTGGTTTATAGAGGGAGGTGTTTAATGTTACTTTGTTTTGTGCATATGTTAGTGTGTACTGGTTTATAGAGGGAGGTGTTTAGTGTTACTTTGTTTTGTGCATATGTTAGTGTCTACTGTTTTATAGAAGGAGGTGTTTACTGTTACTTTGTTTTGTGCATATGTAAGTGTGTACTGTTTTATAGAGGGAGGGTGTTTAGTGTTACTGTGTTTTGTGCATATGTTAGTGTGTACTGGTTTATAGAGGGAGGTGTTTAGTGTTACTTTGTTTTGTGCATATGTTAGTGTCTACTGGTTTATAGAGGGAGGTGTTTAGTGTTACTGTGTTACTTTATTTTGTGCATATGTTAGTGTATACTGTTTATAGAGGGAGGTGTTTAGTGTTACTTTATTTTGTGCATATGTTAGTGTGTACTGTTTTATAGAGGAAGGTGTTTAGTATTACTGTGTTTTGTGCATATGTTAGTGTATACTGTTTTATAGAGGGAGGTGTTTAGTGTTACTGTGTTTTGTGCATATGTTAGTGTATACTGTTTTATAGAGGGAGGTGTTTAGTAATACTATGTCTTGTGCATATGTTAATGTGTACTGTTTTATAGAGGGAGGTGTTTTGTGTTACTTTGTTTTGTACATATGTTAGTGTGTACTGTTTCATAGAGAGAGGTGTTTAGTGTTACTTTGTTTTGTGCATATGTTAGTGTATACTATTTTATAGAGGGAGGTGTTTAGTGTTACTATGTCTTGTGCATATGTTAGTGTGTACTGTTTTATAGAGGGAGGTGTTTAGTGTTACTTTGTTTTGTGCATATGTTAGTGTGTACTGTTTCATAGAGAGAGGTGTTTAGTGTTACTTTGTTTTGTGCATATGTTAGTCTGTACTGTTTTATAGAGGGAGGTGTTTAGTGTTACTTTGTTTTGTGCATATGTTAGTGTATACTATTTTATAGAGGGAGGTGTTTAGTGTTACTGTGTTTTGTGCCTATGTTAGTGTGTACTGTTTTATAGAGGGAGGTGTTTAGTGTTACTATGTCTTGTGCATATGTTAGTGTGTACTGTTTTATAGAGGGAGGTGTTTAGTGTTACTTTGTTTTGTGCATATGTTAGTGTGTACTGTTTTATAGAGGGAGGTGTTTTGTGTTACTTTATTTTGTACATATGTTAGTGTGTACTGCTTTATAGAGGGTGGTGTTTAGTGTTACTGTGTTTTGTGCATATGTTAGTGTATACTGTTTTATAGAGGGAGGTGTTTAGTGTTACTATGAAGCGATTGGATGAAGCCGGATTTGTCATTTTGGAACCACAAAGAGCTCTTGCTATGGGTGGAGGAAGCTCTGCAGCGGCTTTCAGCATTAAAAGTTAGCGGCTAGATTTAGAGTTTGGCGGTAGCCGTCAAAACCAGCGTTAGAGGCTCCTAACGCTGGTTTTTACCGCCCGCTGGTATGTGGAGTCAGTCATGAAAGCCGTGACTTTTCCATACCGCAGATCCCCTTACGTCAATTGCGTATCCTATCTTTTCAATGGGATCTTTCTAACGCCGGTATTTAGAGTCGTGGCTGAAGTGAGCGTTAGAAATCTAACGACAAAACTCCAGCCGCAGAAAAAAGTCAGGAGTTAAGAGCTTTCTGGGCTAACGCCGGTTCATAAAGCTCTTAACTACTGTGCTCTAAAGTACACTAACACCCATAAACTACCTATGTACCCCTAAACCGAGGTCCCCCCACATCGCCGCCACTCTATTAAAATGTTTTAACCCCTAATCTGCCGACGGCACACCGCCAACACCTACGTTATCCCTATGTACCCCTAATCTGCTGCCCCTAACACCGCCGACCCCTATATTATATTTATTAACCCCTAATCTGCCGCCCCCAATGTCGCCTCCACCTGCCTACACTTATTAACCCCTAATCTGCCGACCGGACCTCACCGCTACTATAATAAATGTATTAACCCCTAATCCGCCTCACTCCCGCCTCAAAAACCCTATAATAAATAGTATTAACCCCTAATCTTCCCTCCCTAACATAGCCGACACCTAACTTCAAGTATTAACCCCTAATCTGCCGACCGGACCTCACCGCTACTATAATAAATTTATTAACCCCTAAAGCTAAGTCTAACCCTAACCCTAACACCCCCCTAAATTAAATATAATTTAAATCCAACGAAATAAATTAACTCTTATTAAATAAATTATTCCTATTTAAAGCTAAATACTTACCTGTAAAATAAACCCTAATATACCTACAATATAAATTATAATTATATTGTAGCTATTTTAGGATTAATATTTATTTTACAGGCAACTTTGTAATTATTTTAACCAGGTACAATAGCTATTAAATAGTTAAGAACTATTTAATAGCTACCTAGTTAAAATAATTACAAAATTACCTGTAAAATAAATCCTAACCTAAGTTACAATTAAACCTAACACTACACTATCAATAAATTAATTAAATAAAATACCTACAATTATCTACAATTAAACCTAACACTACACTATCAATAAATTAATTAAATACAATACCTACAATTAAATACAATTAAATAAACTAACTAAAGTACAAAAAATAAAAAAGAACTAAGTTACAAAAAATAAAAAAATATTTACAAACATTAGAAAAATATTACAACAATTTTAAACTAATTACACCTACTCTAAGCCCCCTAATAAAATAACAAAGACCCCCAAAATAAAAAAATGCCCTACCCTATTCTAAAATTAAAATAGAAAAGCTCTTTTACCTTACCAGCCCTTAAAAGGGCCCTTTGCGGGGCATGCCCCAAAGAATTCAGCTCATTTGCCTGTAAAAAAAAAACATACAATACCCCCCCCAACATTACAAACCACCACCCACATACCCCTAATCTAACCCAAAACCCCCTTAAATAAACCTAACACTAAGCCCCTGAAGATCTCCCTACCTTGTCTTCATCACACCGGGTCCCGATCTGTCCAGAAGAGCCTCCGATGTCTTGATCCAAGCCCAAGGGGGGGGCTGAAGACATCCATCCCCCGGCTGAAGTCTTGATCCAAGCGCGCAGAAGAGGACATCCGGACCGGCAAACATCTTCATCCAAGCCGCATCTTCTATGTTCTTCCATCTGATGACGACTGGCTGATCTTCAAGACCTCCAGCACGTATCCATCCATCTTCACCGACGACTTCCCGATCGGAATTAAGGTAGGAAAATTCTGATTGGCTGATGGAATCAGCCAATCAGATTAAAGTTCAATCCGATTGGCTGATCCAATCAGCCAATCAGATTGAGCTCACATTCTATTGGCTGTTCCGATCAGCCAATAGAATGTGAGCTCAATCTGATTGGCTGATCCAATCAGCCAATCGGATTGAACTTGAATCTGATTGGCTGATTCCATCAGCTAATCAGAATTTTCCTACCTTAATTCCGATTGGCTGATAGAATCCTATCAGCCAATCGGAATTCGAGGGACGCCATCTTGGATGACGTCCCTTAAAGGAACCTTCATTCGTCGTCTAGTCGTCGGAAGAAGAGGATGGATCCGCGCTGGAGGTCTTGAAGATCAGCCGGTTGTCATCGGATGGAAGAACATAGAAGATGCGGCTTGGATGAAGATGTTTGCCGGTCCGGATGTCCTCTTCTGCCCGCTTGGATCAAGACTTCAGCCGGAGGATGGATGTCTTCAGCCCCCTGCTTGGGCTTGGATCAAGACATCGGAGGCTCTTCTGGACAGATCGGGACCCGGTGTGGTGAAGACAAGGTAGGGAGATCTTCAGGGGCTTAGTGTTAGGTTTATTTAAGGGGGGTTTGGGTTAGATTAGGGGTATGTGGGTGGTGGGTTGTAATGTTGGGGGGGGGGTATTGTTTGGGTTTTTTTTACAGGCAAAAGAGCTGAATTCTTTGGGGCATGCCCCGCAAAGGGCCCTTTTAAGGGCTGGTAAGGTAAAAGAGCTTTTCTATTTTAATTTTAGAATAGGGTAGGGCATTTTTTTATTTTGGGGGTCTTTGTTATTTTATTAGGGGGCTTAGAGTAGGTGTAATTAGTTTAAAATTGTTGTAATATTTTTCTAATGTTTGTAAATATTTTTTTATTTTTTGTAACTTAGTTCTTTTTTATTTTTTGTACTTTAGTTAGTTTATATAATTCTATTTAATTGTAGGTATTGTATTTAATTTATTTATTGATAGTGTAGTGTTAGGTTTAATTGTAACTTAGGTTAGGATTTATTTTACAGGTAATTTTGTAATTATTTTAACTAGGTAGCTATTAAATAGTTATTAACTATTTAATAGCTATTGTACCTGGTTAAAATAAATACAAAGTTGCCTGTAAAATAAATATAAATCCTAAAATAGCTACAATATAATTATAATTTATATTGTAGCTATATTAGGATTTATTTTACAGGTAAGTATTTAGCTTTAAATAGGAATAATTTATTTAATAAGAGTTAATTTATTTTGTTGGAATAAAATTATATTTAACTTAGGGGGGTGTTAGGGTTATGGTTAGACTTAGCTTTAGGGGTTAATACATTTATTAGAGTAGCGGCGAGGTCCAGTCGGCAGATTAGGGGTTAATAATTGTAGGTAGCTGGCGACGACGTTGTGGGGGGCAGATTAGGGGTTAATAAATATAATATAGGGGTCGGCGGTGATAGGGGCAGCAGATTAGGGGTACATAACTATAATGTAGGTTGCGGCGGTGTACAGAGCGGCAGATTAGGGGTTAATAATAATATGCAGGGGTCAGCGATAGCGGGGGCGGCAGATTAGAGGTTAATAAGTGTAAAGTTAGGGGTGTTTAGACTCGGGGTACATGTTAGGGTGTTAGGTGCAGACTTAGGAAGTGTTTCCCCATAGGAAACAATGGGGCTGCGATAGGAGCTGAACACTGCTTTTTTGCAGGTGTTAGGTTTTTTTTCAGCTCAAACTGTCCCATTGTTTCCTATGGGGGAATCGTGCACGAGCACGTTTTTGAAGCTGGCCGCGTCCGTAAGCACCGCTGGTATCGAGAGTTGCAGTGGCGGTAAATATGCTATACGCTCCCTTTTTGGAGCCTAACGCAGACATTCTGTGAACTCTAAATACCAGAGGTATTTAAAAGGTGCGGGGGGGGGGGAAAGCACGCATAGCTAACGCACCCCTTTGGCCGCAGAACTCTAAATCTAGCCGTAAGTTTTTTAAAGACATTTTGATGAATTAAGGTGCCCTTGTTTTTATTAGGATTATTAAAAACCGGACACTAATTCGTCAAATTTGACCTTCACTTTAATGGTTTTCTAGGTTTGTTTTGTGCATATGTTAGTGTGTACTGTTTTATAGAGGGAGGTGTTTAGTGTTACTTTGTTTTGTGCATATGTTAGTGTATACTGTTTTATAGAGGAAGGTGCTTAGTGTTACTTTATTTTGTGCATATGTTAGTGTATACTGTTTTATAGAGGGAGGTGCTTAGTGTTACTTTATTTTGTGCATATGTTAATGTATACTGTTTTATAGAGGGAGGCATTTAGTGTTACTTTGTTTTGTGCATATGTTAGTGTGTACTGGTTTATAGAGGGAGGTGTTTAGTGTTACTGATTTTTGTGCATATGTTAGTGTATACTGTTTTATAGAGGGAAGTGCTTAGTGTTCATTTATTTTGTGCATATGTTAATGTATACTGTTTTATAGAAGGAGGCATTTAGTGTTACTTTGTTTTGTGCATATGTTAGTGTGTACTGGTTTATAGAGGGAGGTGTTTAGTGTTACTGTGTTTTGTGCATATGTTAGTGTGTACTGTTTTATAGAGAGAGGTGTTTAGTGTTACTATGTTTTGTGCATATGTTAGTGTGTACTGTTTTATCGGGGCATGTGTTTAGTGTTACTTTATTTTGTGCATATGTTAGTGTGTACTGTTTTATAGGGGCAGGTGTTAAGTGTTACTTTATTTTGTGCATATGTTAGTGTGTACTGTTTTATAGAGGGAGATGTTTAGTGTTACTGTGTTTTGTGCATATGTTAGTGTCTACTGTTTTATAGAGGGAGGTGTTTAGTGTTACTGTGTTTTGTGCATATGTTAGTGTGTACTGTTTTATAGAGGGAGGTGTTTAGTGTTACTGTGTTTTGTGCATATGTTAGTGTGTACTGTTTTATAGAGGGAGGTGTTTACTGTTACTTTGTTTTGTGCATATGTTAGTGTGTACTGTTTTATAGAGGGAGGTGTTTAGTGTTACTGTGTTTTGTGCATATGTTAGTGTATACTGTTTTATAGAGGGAGGTGCGTAGTGTTACTTTATTTTGTGCATATGATAGTCTATACTGTTTTATAGAGGGAGGTGTTTAGTGTTACTTTATTTTGTGCCTATGTTAGTGTGTACTGTTTTATAGAGGGAGGTGTTTAGTGTTACTGTGTTTTGTGCATTTGTTAGTGCGTAATGTTTTATAGAGGGAGGTGTTTAGTGTTACTGTGTTTTGTGGATATGTTAGTGTGTACTGTTTTATAGAGAGAGGTGTTTACTGTTACTGTGTTTTGTGCATGTTAGTGTGTACTGCTTTATAGAGGGAGGTGTTTAGTGTTACTGTGTTTTGTGCATATGTTAGTGTGTACTGTTTTATAGAGAGAGGTGTTTACTGTTACTGTGTTTTGTGCATATTTAAGTGTGTACTGTGTTATAGAGGGAGGTGTTTAGTGTTACTTTGTTTTGTGCATATGTTAGTGTGTGCTGTTTTATAGAGGGAGGTGTTTAGTGTTACTGTGTTTTGTGCATATGTTAGTGTGTACTGTTTTATAGAGGGAGGTGTTTAGTGTTACTGTGTTTTGTGCATATGTTAGTGTGTACTGTTTTATAGAGGGAGGTGTTTAGTGTTACTGTGTTTTGTGCATATGTTGGTGTGTACTGTTTTATAGAGGGAGGTGTTTAGTGTTACTGTGTTTTGTGCATATGTTAGTGTGTAGTGTTTTATAGAGGGAGGTGTTTAGTGTTACTGTGTTTTGTGCATATGTTAGTGTGTACTGTTTTATAGAGGGAGGTGTTTAGTGTTACTGTGTTTTGTGCATATGTTAGTGTGTACTGTTTTATAGAGGGAGGTGTTTAATCTTACTTTGTTTTGTGCATATGTTATTGTATACTGTTTTATAGAGGGAGGTGCTTAGTGTTACTTTGTTTTGTGCATATGTTAGTGTGTACTGTTGTATTGGGGGAGGTTTTTAGTTTTACTGTGTTTTGTGCATATGTTAGTGTGTACTGTTTTATAGAGGAAGGTGTTTAGTGTTACTTTGTTTTGTGCCTATATTAGTGTATACTGTTTTATAGAGGAAGGTGCTTAGTGTTACTTTATTTTGTGCATATGTTAGTGTATACTGTTTTATAGAGGGAGGTGCTTAGTGTTACTTTATTTTGTGCATATGTTAATGTATACTGTTTTATAGAGGGAGGCATTTAGTGTTACTTTGTTTTGTGCATATGTTAGTGTGTACTGGTTTAAAGAGGGAGGTGTTTAGTGTTACTGATTTTTGTGCATATGTTAGTGTATACTGTTTTATAGAGGGAGGTGCTTAGTGTTCATTTATTTTGTGCATATGTTAATGTATACTGTTTTATAGAAGGAGGCATTTAGTGTTACTTTGTTTTGTGCATATGTTAGTGTGTACTGGTTTATAGAGGGAGGTGTTTAGTGTTACTGTGTTTTGTGCATATGTTAGTGTGTACTGTTTTATAGAGGGAGGTGTTTAGTGTTACTATGTTTTGTGCATATGTTAGTGTGTACTGTTTTATCGGGGCAGGTGTTTAGTGTTACTTTATTTTGTGCATATGTTAGTGTGTACTGTTTTATAGGGGCAGGTGTTTAGTGTTACTTTATTTTGTGCATATGTTAGTGTGTACTGTTTTATAGAGGGAGATGTTTAGTGTTACTGTGTTTTGCGCATATGTTAGTGTCTACTGTTTTATAGAGGGAGGTGTTTAGTGTTACTGTGTTTTGTGCATATGTTAGTGTGTACTGTTTTATAGAGGGAGATGTTTAGTGTTACTGTGTTTTGTGCATATGTTAGTGTGTACTGTTTTATAGAGGGAGGTGTTTACTGTTACTTTGTTTTGTGCATATGTTAGTGTGTACTGTTTTATAGAGGGAGGTGTTTAGTGTTACTGTGTTTTGTGCATATGTTAGTGTGTACTGTTTTATAGAGGGAGGTGTTTAGTGTTACTGTGTTTTGTGCATATGTTAGTGTATACTGTTTTATAGAGGGAGGTGCTTAGTGTTACTTTATTTTGTGCAAATGATAGTCTATACTGTTTTATAGAGGGAGGTGTTTAGTGTTACTTTATTTTGTGCCTATGTTAGTGTGTACTGTTTTATAGAGGGAGGTGTTTAGTGTTACTATGTTTTGTGCATATGTTAGTGTGTACTGTTTTATCGGGGCATGTGTTTAGTGTTACTTTATTTTGTGTATATGTTAGTGTGTACTGTTTTAAAGGGGCAGGTGTTAAGTGTTACTTTATTTTGTGCATATGTTAGTGTGTACTGTTTTATAGAGGGAGATGTTTAGTGTTACTGTGTTTTGTGCATATGTTAGTGTCTACTGTTTTATAGAGGGAGGTGTTTAGTGTTACTGTGTTTTGTGCATATGTTAGTGTGTACTGTTTTATAGAGGGAGGTGTTTAGTGTTACTGTGTTTTGTGCATATGTTAGTGTGTACTGTTTTATAGAGGGAGGTGTTTACTGTTACTTTGTTTTGTGCATATGTTAGTGTGTACTGTTTTATAGAGGGAGGTGTTTAGTGTTACTGTGTTTTGTGCATATGTTAGTGTATACTGTTTTATAGAGGGAGGTTGCGTAGTGTTACTTTATTTTGTGCATATGATAGTCTATACTGTTTTATAGAGGGAGGTGTTTAGTGTTACTTTATTTTGTGCCTATGTTAGTGTGTACTGTTTTATAGAGGGAGGTGTTTAGTGTTACTGTGTTTTGTGCATTTGTTAGTGCGTAATGTTTTATAGAGGGAGGTGTTTAGTGTTACTGTGTTTTGTGGATATGTTAGTGTGTACTGTTTTATAGAGAGAGGTGTTTACTGTTACTGTGTTTTGTGCATGTTAGTGTGTACTGCTTTATAGAGGGAGGTGTTTAGTGTTACTGAGTTTTGTGCATATGTTAGTGTGTACTGTTTTATAGAGAGAGGTGTTTACTGTTACTGTGTTTTGTGCATATTTAAGTGTGTACTGTGTTATAGAGGGAGGTGTTTAGTGTTACTTTGTTTTGTGCATATGTTAGTGTGTGCTGTTTTATAGAGGGAGGTGTTTAGTGTTACTGTGTTTTGTGCATATGTTAGTGTGTACTGTTTTATAGAGGGAGGTGTTTAGTGTTACTGTGTTTTGTGCATATGTTAGTGTGTACTGTTTTATAGAGGGAGGTGTTTAGTGTTACTGTGTTTTGTGCATATGTTGGTGTGTACTGTTTTATAGAGGGAGGTGTTTAGTGTTACTGTGTTTTGTGCATATGTTAGTGTGTAGTGTTTTATAGAGGGAGGTGTTTAGTGTTACTGTGTTTTGTGCATATGTTAGTGTGTACTGTTTTATAGAGGGAGGTGTTTAGTGTTACTGTGTTTTGTGCATATGTTAGTGTGTACTGTTTTATAGAGGGAGGTGTTTAATCTTACTTTGTTTTGTGCATATGTTATTGTATACTGTTTTATAGAGGGAGGTGCTTAGTGTTACTTTGTTTTGTGCATATGTTAGTGTGTACTGTTGTATTGGGGGAGGTTTTTAGTTTTACTGTGTTTTGTGCATATGTTAGTGTGTACTGTTTTATAGAGGAAGGTGTTTAGTGTTACTTTGTTTTGTGCCTATATTAGTGTATACTGTTTTATAGAGGAAGGTGCTTAGTGTTACTTTATTTTGTGCATATGTTAGTGTATACTGTTTTATAGAGGGAGGCATTTAGTGTTACTTTGTTTTGTGCATATGTTAGTGTGTACTGGTTTAAAGAGGGAGGTGTTTAGTGTTACTGATTTTTGTGCATATGTTAGTGTATACTGTTTTATAGAGGGAGGTGCTTAGTGTTCATTTATTTTGTGCATATGTTAATGTATACTGTTTTATAGAAGGAGGCATTTAGTGTTACTTTGTTTTGTGCATATGTTAGTGTGTACTGGTTTATAGAGGGAGGTGTTTAGTGTTACTGTGTTTTGTGCATATGTTAGTGTGTACTGTTTTATAGAGGGAGGTGTTTAGTGTTACTATGTTTTGTGCATATGTTAGTGTGTACTGTTTTATCGGGGCAGGTGTTTAGTGTTACTTTATTTTGTGCATATGTTAGTGTGTACTGTTTTATAGGGGCAGGTGTTTAGTGTTACTTTATTTTGTGCATATGTTAGTGTGTACTGTTTTATAGAGGGAGATGTTTAGTGTTACTGTGTTTTGCGCATATGTTAGTGTCTACTGTTTTATAGAGGGAGGTGTTTAGTGTTACTGTGTTTTGTGCATATGTTAGTGTGTACTGTTTTATAGAGGGAGATGTTTAGTGTTACTGTGTTTTGTGCATATGTTAGTGTGTACTGTTTTATAGAGGGAGGTGTTTACTGTTACTTTGTTTTGTGCATATGTTAGTGTGTACTGTTTTATAGAGGGAGGTGTTTAGTGTTACTGTGTTTTGTGCATATGTTAGTGTGTACTGTTTTATAGAGGGAGGTGTTTAGTGTTACTGTGTTTTGTGCATATGTTAGTGTATACTGTTTTATAGAGGGAGGTGCTTAGTGTTACTTTATTTTGTGCAAATGATAGTCTATACTGTTTTATAGAGGGAGGTGTTTAGTGTTACTTTATTTTGTGCCTATGTTAGTGTGTACTGTTTTATAGAGGGAGGTGTTTAGTGTTACTGTGTTTTGTGCATTTGTTAGTGCGTAATGTTTTATAGAGGGAGGTGTTTAGTGTTACTGTGTTTTGTGGATATGTTAGTGTGTACTGTTTTATAGAGAGAGGTGTTTACTGTTACTGTGTTTTGTGCATATTTAAGTGTGTACTGTGTTATAGAGGGAGGTGTTTAGTGTTACTTTGTTTTGTGCATATGTTAGTGTGTACTGTTTTATAGAGGGAGGTGTTTAGTGTTACTGTGTTTTGTGCATATGTTAGTGTGTACTGTTTTATAGAGGGAGGTGTTTAGTGTTACTGTGTTTTGTGCATATGTTAGAGTGTACTGTGTTATAGAGGGAGGTGTTTAGTGATATTTTGTTTTGTGCATATGTTAGTGTGTACTCTTTTTAGAGGGAGGTGCTTAGTGTTACTATGTCTTGTACATATGTTAGTGTGTACTGTTTTATAGAGGGTGGTGTTTAGTGTTACTGTGCTTTGTGCATATGTTAGTGTGTACTGCTTTATAGAGGGTGGTATTTAGTGTTACTATGTTTTGTGCATTTGTTAGTTTGTACTGTTTTATAGAGGGAGGTGTTTAGTGTTACTGTGTTTTGTGTATATGTTAGTGTGTACTGTTTCATAGAGGGAGATGTTTAGTGTTACTTTGTTTTGTGCATATGTTAGTGTATACTGTTTTATAGAGGGAGGTGCTTAGTGTTACTTTGTTTTGTGCATATGTTAGTGTATACTGTTTTATAGAGGGAGGTGTTTAGTGTTACTGTGTTTTGTGCATATGTTAGTGTGTACTGTTTTATAGAGGGAGGTATTTAGTTTTACTGTGTTTTGTGCATATGTTAGAGTGTACTGTTTTATAGAGGGAGGTGTTTAGTGTTACTGTATTTTGTGCATATGTTAGTGTGTACTGTTTTATAAAGGAAGGTGCTTAGTGTTACTTTATTTTGTGCATATGTTAGTGTATACTGTTTTATAGAGGGAGATGCTTAGTGTTACTTTATTTTGTGCATATGTTAATGTATACTGTTTTATAGAGGGAGGCATTTAGTGTTACTTTGTTTTGTGCATATGTTAGTGTGTACTGGTTTATAGAGGGAGGTGTTTAGTGTTACTGATTTTTGTGCATATGTTAGTGTATACTGTTTTATAGAGGGAGGTGCTTAGTGTTCATTTATTTTGTGCATATGTTAATGTATACTGTTTTATAGAAGGCGGCATTTAGTGTTACTTTGTTTTGTGCATATGTTAGTGTGTACTGGTTTATAGAGGGAGGTGTTTAGTCTTACTGTGTTTTGTGCATATGTTAGTGTGTACTGTTTTATAGAGGGAGGTGTTTAGTGCTACTATGTTTTGTGCATATGTTAGTGTGTACTGTTTTATCGGGGCAGGTGTTTAGTGTTACTTTATTTTGTGCATATGTTAGTGTGTACTGTTTTATAGGGGCAGGTGTTTAGTGTTACTTTATTTTGTGCATATGTTAGTGTGTACTGTTTTATAGAGGGAGGTGTTTAGTGTTACTGTGTTTTGTGCATATGTTAGTGTCTACTGTTTTATAGAGGGAGGTGTTTAGTGTTACTGTGTTTTGTGCATATGTTAGTGTGTACTGTTTTATAGAGGGAGGTGTTTAGTGTTACTGTGTTTTATGCATATGTTAGTGTGTACTGTTTTATAGAGGGAGGTGTTTACTGTTACGTTGTTTTGTGCATATGTAGTGTGTACTGTTTTATAGAGGGAGGTGTTTAGTGTTACTGTGTTTTGTGCATATGTTAGTGTGTACTGTTTTATAGCGGGAGGTGTTTAGTGTTACTGTGTTTTGTGCATGTTAGTGTGTACTGCTTTATAGAGGGAGGTGTTTAGTGTTACTGTGTTTTGTGCATATGTTAGTGTGTACTGTTTTATAGAGAGAGGTGTTTACTGTTACTGTGTTTTGTGCATATTTAAGTGTGTACTGTGTTATAGAGGGAGGTGTTTAGTGTTACTTTGTTTTGTGCATATGTTAGTGTGTACTGTTTTATAGAGGGAGGTGTTTAGTGTTACTGTGTTTTGTGCATATGTTAGTGTGTACTGTTTTATAGAGGGAGGTGTTTAGTGTTACTGTGTTTTGTGCATATGTTGGTGTGTACTGTTTTATAGAGGGAGGTGTTTAGTGTTACTGTGTTTTGTGCATATGTTAGTGTCTACTGTTTTATAGAGGGAGGTGTTTAGTGTTACTGTGTTTTGTGCATATGTTAGTGTGTACTGTTTTATAGAGGGAGGTGTTTACTGTTACGTTGTTTTGTGCATATGTAGTGTGTACTGTTTTATAGAGGGAGGTGTTTAGTGTTACTGTGTTTTGTGCATATGTTAGTGTGTACTGTTTTATAGAGGGAGATGTTTAGTGTTACTGTGTTTTGTGCATATGTTAGTGTCTACTGTTTTATAGAGGGAGGTGTTTAGTGTTACTGTGTTTTGTGCATATGTTAGTGTGTACTGTTTTATAGAGGGAGGTGTTTAGTGTTACTGTGTTTTGTGCATATGTTAGTGTGTACTGTTTTATAGAGGGAGGTGTTTACTGTTACTTTGTTTTGTGCATATGTTAGTGTGTACTGTTTTATAGAGGGAGGTGTTTAGTGTTACTGTGTTTTGTGCATATGTTAGTGTATACTGTTTTATAGAGGGAGGTTGCGTAGTGTTACTTTATTTTGTGCATATGATAGTCTATACTGTTTTATAGAGGGAGGTGTTTAGTGTTACTTTATTTTGTGCCTATGTTAGTGTGTACTGTTTTATAGAGGGAGGTGTTTAGTGTTACTGTGTTTTGTGCATTTGTTAGTGCGTAATGTTTTATAGAGGGAGGTGTTTAGTGTTACTGTGTTTTGTGGATATGTTAGTGTGTACTGTTTTATAGAGAGAGGTGTTTACTGTTACTGTGTTTTGTGCATGTTAGTGTGTACTGCTTTATAGAGGGAGGTGTTTAGTGTTACTGTGTTTTGTGCATATGTTAGTGTGTACTGTTTTATAGAGAGAGGTGTTTACTGTTACTGTGTTTTGTGCATATTTAAGTGTGTACTGTGTTATAGAGGGAGGTGTTTAGTGTTACTTTGTTTTGTGCATATGTTAGTGTGTACTGTTTTATAGAGGGAGGTGTTTAGTGTTACTGTGTTTTGTGCATATGTTAGTGTGTACTGTTTTATAGAGGGAGGTGTTTAGTGTTACTGTGTTTTGTGCATATGTTAGTGTGTACTGTTTTATAGAGGGAGGTGTTTAGTGTTACTGTGTTTTGTGCATATGTTGGTGTGTACTGTTTTATAGAGGGAGGTGTTTAGTGTTACTGTGTTTTGTGCATATGTTAGTGTGTAGTGTTTTTTAGAGGGAGGTGTTTAGTGTTACTGTGTTTTGTGCATATGTTAGTGTGTACTGTTTTATAGAGGGAGGTGTTTAGTGTTACTGTGTTTTGTGCATATGTTAGTGTGTACTGTTTTATAGAGGGAGGTGTTTAATCTTACTTTGTTTTGTGCATATGTTATTGTATACTGTTTTATAGAGGGAGGTGCTTAGTGTTACTTTGTTTTGTGCATATGTTAGTGTGTACTGTTGTATTGGGGGAGGTTTTTAGTTTTACTGTGTTTTGTGCATATGTTAGTGTGTACTGTTTTATAGAGGAAGGTGTTTAGTGTTACTTTGTTTTGTGCCTATATTAGTGTATACTGTTTTATAGAGGAAGGTGCTTAGTGTTACTTTATTTTGTGCATATGTTAGTGTATACTGTTTTATAGAGGGAGGTGCTTAGTGTTACTTTATTTTGTGCATATGTTAATGTATACTGTTTTATAGAGGGAGGCATTTAGTGTTACTTTGTTTTGTGCATATGTTAGTGTGTACTGGTTTAAAGAGGGAGGTGTTTAGTGTTACTGATTTTTGTGCATATGTTAGTGTATACTGTTTTATAGAGGGAGGTGCTTAGTGTTCATTTATTTTGTGCATATGTTAATGTATACTGTTTTATAGAAGGAGGCATTTAGTGTTACTTTGTTTTGTGCATATGTTAGTGTGTACTGGTTTATAGAGGGAGGTGTTTAGTGTTACTGTGTTTTGTGCATATGTTAGTGTGTACTGTTTTATAGAGGGAGGTGTTTAGTGTTACTATGTTTTGTGCATATGTTAGTGTGTACTGTTTTATCGGGGCAGGTGTTTAGTGTTACTTTATTTTGTGCATATGTTAGTGTGTACTGTTTTATAGGGGCAGGTGTTTAGTGTTACTTTATTTTGTGCATATGTTAGTGTGTACTGTTTTATAGAGGGAGATGTTTAGTGTTACTGTGTTTTGCGCATATGTTAGTGTCTACTGTTTTATAGAGGGAGGTGTTTAGTGTTACTGTGTTTTGTGCATATGTTAGTGTGTACTGTTTTATAGAGGGAGATGTTTAGTGTTACTGTGTTTTGTGCATATGTTAGTGTGTACTGTTTTATAGAGGGAGGTGTTTACTGTTACTTTGTTTTGTGCATATGTTAGTGTGTACTGTTTTATAGAGGGAGGTGTTTAGTGTTACTGTGTTTTGTGCATATGTTAGTGTGTACTGTTTTATAGAGGGAGGTGTTTAGTGTTACTGTGTTTTGTGCATATGTTAGAGTGTACTGTGTTATAGAGGGAGGTGTTTAGTGATATTTTGTTTTGTGCATATGTTAGTGTGTACTCTTTTTAGAGGGAGGTGCTTAGTGTTACTATGTCTTGTACATATGTTAGTGTGTACTGTTTTATAGAGGGTGGTGTTTAGTGTTACTGTGCTTTGTGCATATGTTAGTGTGTACTGCTTTATAGAGGGTGGTATTTAGTGTTACTATGTTTTGTGCATTTGTTAGTTTGTACTGTTTTATAGAGGGAGGTGTTTAGTGTTACTGTGTTTTGTGTATATGTTAGTGTGTACTGTTTCATAGAGGGAGATGTTTAGTGTTACTTTGTTTTGTGCATATGTTAGTGTATACTGTTTTATAGAGGGAGGTGCTTAGTGTTACTTTGTTTTGTGCATATGTTAGTGTATACTGTTTTATAGAGGGAGGTGTTTAGTGTTACTGTGTTTTGTGCATATGTTAGTGTGTACTGTTTTATAGAGGGAGGTATTTAGTTTTACTGTGTTTTGTGCATATGTTAGAGTGTACTGTTTTATAGAGGGAGGTGTTTAGTGTTACTGTATTTTGTGCATATGTTAGTGTGTACTGTTTTATAAAGGAAGGTGCTTAGTGTTACTTTATTTTGTGCATATGTTAGTGTATACTGTTTTATAGAGGGAGATGCTTAGTGTTACTTTATTTTGTGCATATGTTAATGTATACTGTTTTATAGAGGGAGGCATTTAGTGTTACTTTGTTTTGTGCATATGTTAGTGTGTACTGGTTTTTAGAGGGAGGTGTTTAGTGTTACTGATTTTTGTGCATATGTTAGTGTATACTGTTTTATAGAGGGAGGTGCTTAGTGTTCATTTATTTTGTGCATATGTTAATGTATACTGTTTTATAGAAGGCGGCATTTAGTGTTACTTTGTTTTGTGCATATGTTAGTGTGTACTGGTTTATAGAGGGAGGTGTTTAGTCTTACTGTGTTTTGTGCATATGTTAGTGTGTACTGTTTTATAGAGGGAGGTGTTTAGTGCTACTATGTTTTGTGCATATGTTAGTGTGTACTGTTTTATCGGGGCAGGTGTTTAGTGTTACTTTATTTTGTGCATATGTTAGTGTGTACTGTTTTATAGGGGCAGGTGTTTAGTGTTACTTTATTTTGTGCATATGTTAGTGTGTACTGTTTTATAGAGGGAGATGTTTAGTGTTACTGTGTTTTGTGCATATGTTAGTGTCTACTGTTTTATAGAGGGAGGTGTTTAGTGTTACTGTGTTTTGTGCATATGTTAGTGTGTACTGTTTTATAGAGGGAGGTGTTTAGTGTTACTGTGTTTTGTGCATATGTTAGTGTGTACTGTTTTATAGAGGGAGGTGTTTACTGTTACGTTGTTTTGTGCATATGTAGTGTGTACTGTTTTATAGAGGGAGGTGTTTAGTGTTACTGTGTTTTGTGCATATGTTAGTGTGTACTGTTTTATAGCGGGAGGTGTTTAGTGTTACTGTGTTTTGTGCATGTTAGTGTGTACTGCTTTATAGAGGGAGGTGTTTAGTGTTACTGTGTTTTGTGCATATGTTAGTGTGTACTGTTTTATAGAGAGAGGTGTTTACTGTTACTGTGTTTTGTGCATATTTAAGTGTGTACTGTGTTATAGAGGGAGGTGTTTAGTGTTACTTTGTTTTGTGCATATGTTAGTGTGTACTGTTTTATAGAGGGAGGTGTTTAGTGTTACTGTGTTTTGTGCATATGTTAGTGTGTACTGTTTTATAGAGGGAGGTGTTTAGTGTTACTGTGTTTTGTGCATATGTTGGTGTGTACTGTTTTATAGAGGGAGGTGTTTAGTGTTACTGTGTTTTGTGCATATGTTAGTGTCTACTGTTTTATAGAGGGAGGTGTTTAGTGTTACTGTGTTTTGTGCATATGTTAGTGTGTACTGTTTTATAGAGGGAGGTGTTTACTGTTACGTTGTTTTGTGCATATGTAGTGTGTACTGTTTTATAGAGGGAGGTGTTTAGTGTTACTGTGTTTTGTGCATATGTTAGTGTGTACTGTTTTATAGAGGGAGATGTTTAGTGTTACTGTGTTTTGTGCATATGTTAGTGTCTACTGTTTTATAGAGGGAGGTGTTTAGTGTTACTGTGTTTTGTGCATATGTTAGTGTGTACTGTTTTATAGAGGGAGGTGTTTAGTGTTACTGTGTTTTGTGCATATGTTAGTGTGTACTGTTTTATAGAGGGAGGTGTTTACTGTTACTTTGTTTTGTGCATATGTTAGTGTGTACTGTTTTATAGAGGGAGGTGTTTAGTGTTACTGTGTTTTGTGCATATGTTAGTGTATACTGTTTTATAGAGGGAGGTTGCGTAGTGTTACTTTATTTTGTGCATATGATAGTCTATACTGTTTTATAGAGGGAGGTGTTTAGTGTTACTTTATTTTGTGCCTATGTTAGTGTGTACTGTTTTATAGAGGGAGGTGTTTAGTGTTACTGTGTTTTGTGCATTTGTTAGTGCGTAATGTTTTATAGAGGGAGGTGTTTAGTGTTACTGTGTTTTGTGGATATGTTAGTGTGTACTGTTTTATAGAGAGAGGTGTTTACTGTTACTGTGTTTTGTGCATGTTAGTGTGTACTGCTTTATAGAGGGAGGTGTTTAGTGTTACTGTGTTTTGTGCATATGTTAGTGTGTACTGTTTTATAGAGAGAGGTGTTTACTGTTACTGTGTTTTGTGCATATTTAAGTGTGTACTGTGTTATAGAGGGAGGTGTTTAGTGTTACTTTGTTTTGTGCATATGTTAGTGTGTACTGTTTTATAGAGGGAGGTGTTTAGTGTTACTGTGTTTTGTGCATATGTTAGTGTGTACTGTTTTATAGAGGGAGGTGTTTAGTGTTACTGTGTTTTGTGCATATGTTAGTGTGTACTGTTTTATAGAGGGAGGTGTTTAGTGTTACTGTGTTTTGTGCATATGTTGGTGTGTACTGTTTTATAGAGGGAGGTGTTTAGTGTTACTGTGTTTTGTGCATATGTTAGTGTGTAGTGTTTTATAGAGGGAGGTGTTTAGTGTTACTGTGTTTTGTGCATATGTTAGTGTGTACTGTTTTATAGAGGGAGGTGTTTAGTGTTACTGTGTTTTGTGCATATGTTAGTGTGTACTGTTTTATAGAGGGAGGTGTTTAATCTTACTTTGTTTTGTGCATATGTTATTGTATACTGTTTTATAGAGGGAGGTGCTTAGTGTTACTTTGTTTTGTGCATATGTTAGTGTGTACTGTTGTATTGGGGGAGGTTTTTAGTTTTACTGTGTTTTGTGCATATGTTAGTGTGTACTGTTTTATAGAGGAAGGTGTTTAGTGTTACTTTGTTTTTTGCCTATATTAGTGTATACTGTTTTATAGAGGAAGGTGCTTAGTGTTACTTTATTTTGTGCATATGTTAGTGTATACTGTTTTATAGAGGGAGGTGCTTAGTGTTACTTTATTTTGTGCATATGTTAATGTATACTGTTTTATAGAGGGAGGCATTTAGTGTTACTTTGTTTTGTGCATATGTTAGTGTGTACTGGTTTAAAGAGGGAGGTGTTTAGTGTTACTGATTTTTGTGCATATGTTAGTGTATACTGTTTTATAGAGGGAGGTGCTTAGTGTTCATTTATTTTGTGCATATGTTAATGTATACTGTTTTATAGAAGGAGGCATTTAGTGTTACTTTGTTTTGTGCATATGTTAGTGTGTACTGGTTTATAGAGGGAGGTGTTTAGTGTTACTGTGTTTTGTGCATATGTTAGTGTGTACTGTTTTATAGAGGGAGGTGTTTAGTGTTACTATGTTTTGTGCATATGTTAGTGTGTACTGTTTTATCGGGGCAGGTGTTTAGTGTTACTTTATTTTGTGCATATGTTAGTGTGTACTGTTTTATAGGGGCAGGTGTTTAGTGTTACTTTATTTTGTGCATATGTTAGTGTGTACTGTTTTATAGAGGGAGATGTTTAGTGTTACTGTGTTTTGTGCATATGTTAGTGTCTACTGTTTTATAGAGGGAGGTGTTTAGTGTTACTGTGTTTTGTGCATATGTTAGTGTGTACTGTTTTATAGAGGGAGATGTTTAGTGTTACTGTGTTTTGTGCATATGTTAGTGTGTACTGTTTTATAGAGGGAGGTGTTTACTGTTACTTTGTTTTGTGCATATGTTAGTGTGTACTGTTTTATAGAGGGAGGTGTTTAGTGTTACTGTGTTTTGTGCATATGTTAGTGTGTACTGTTTTATAGAGGGAGGTGTTTAGTGTTACTGTGTTTTGTGCATATGTTAGTGTATACTGTTTTATAGAGGGAGGTGCTTAGTGTTACTTTATTTTGTGCATATGATAGTCTATACTGTTTTATAGAGGGAGGTGTTTAGTGTTACTTTATTTTGTGCCTATGTTAGTGTGTACTGTTTTATAGAGGGAGGTGTTTAGTGTTACTGTGTTTTGTGCATTTGTTAGTGCGTAATGTTTTATAGAGGGAGGTGTTTAGTGTTACTGTGTTTTGTGGATATGTTAGTGTGTACTGTTTTATAGAGAGAGGTGTTTACTGTTACTGTGTTTTGTGCATATTTAAGTGTGTACTGTGTTATAGAGGGAGGTGTTTAGTGTTACTTTGTTTTGTGCATATGTTAGTGTGTACTGTTTTATAGAGGGAGGTGTTTAGTGTTACTGTGTTTTGTGCATATGTTAGTGTGTACTGTTTTATAGAGGGAGGTGTTTAGTGTTACTGTGTTTTGTGCATATGTTAGAGTGTACTGTGTTATAGAGGGAGGTGTTTAGTGATATTTTGTTTTGTGCATATGTTAGTGTGTACTCTTTTTAGAGGGAGGTGCTTAGTGTTACTATGTCTTGTACATATGTTAGTGTGTACTGTTTTATAGAGGGTGGTGTTTAGTGTTACTGTGCTTTGTGCATATGTTAGTGTGTACTGCTTTATAGAGGGTGGTATTTAGTGTTACTATGTTTTGTGCATTTGTTAGTTTGTACTGTTTTATAGAGGGAGGTGTTTAGTGTTACTGTGTTTTGTGTATATGTTAGTGTGTACTGTTTCATAGAGGGAGATGTTTAGTGTTACTTTGTTTTGTGCATATGTTAGTGTATACTGTTTTATAGAGGGAGGTGCTTAGTGTTACTTTGTTTTGTGCATATGTTAGTGTATACTGTTTTATAGAGGGAGGTGTTTAGTGTTACTGTGTTTTGTGCATATGTTAGTGTGTACTGTTTTATAGAGGGAGGTATTTAGTTTTACTGTGTTTTGTGCATATGTTAGAGTGTACTGTTTTATAGAGGGAGGTGTTTAGTGTTACTGTATTTTGTGCATATGTTAGTGTGTACTGTTTTATAAAGGAAGGTGCTTAGTGTTACTTTATTTTGTGCATATGTTAGTGTATACTGTTTTATAGAGGGAGATGCTTAGTGTTACTTTATTTTGTGCATATGTTAATGTATACTGTTTTATAGAGGGAGGCATTTAGTGTTACTTTGTTTTGTGCATATGTTAGTGTGTACTGGTTTTTAGAGGGAGGTGTTTAGTGTTACTGATTTTTGTGCATATGTTAGTGTATACTGTTTTATAGAGGGAGGTGCTTAGTGTTCATTTATTTTGTGCATATGTTAATGTATACTGTTTTATAGAAGGCGGCATTTAGTGTTACTTTGTTTTGTGCATATGTTAGTGTGTACTGGTTTATAGAGGAAGGTGTTTAGTGTTACTTTGTTTTGTGCCTATATTAGTGTATACTGTTTTATAGAGGAAGGTGCTTAGTGTTACTTTATTTTGTGCATATGTTAGTGTATACTGTTTTATAGAGGGAGGTGCTTAGTGTTACTTTATTTTGTGCATATGTTAATGTATACTGTTTTATAGAGGGAGGCATTTAGTGTTACTTTGTTTTGTGCATATGTTAGTGTGTACTGGTTTAAAGAGGGAGGTGTTTAGTGTTACTGATTTTTGTGCATATGTTAGTGTATACTGTTTTATAGAGGGAGGTGCTTAGTGTTCATTTATTTTGTGCATATGTTAATGTATACTGTTTTATAGAAGGAGGCATTTAGTGTTACTTTGTTTTGTGCATATGTTAGTGTGTACTGGTTTATAGAGGGAGGTGTTTAGTGTTACTGTGTTTTGTGCATATGTTAGTGTGTACTGTTTTATAGGGGCAGGTGTTTAGTGTTACTTTATTTTGTGCATATGTTAGTGTGTACTGTTTTATAGAGGGAGATGTTTAGTGTTACTGTGTTTTGCGCATATGTTAGTGTCTACTGTTTTATAGAGGGAGGTGTTTAGTGTTACTGTGTTTTGTGCATATGTTAGTGTGTACTGTTTTATAGAGGGAGATGTTTAGTGTTACTGTGTTTTGTGCATATGTTAGTGTGTACTGTTTTATAGAGGGAGGTGTTTACTGTTACTTTGTTTTGTGCATATGTTAGTGTGTACTGTTTTATAGAGGGAGGTGTTTAGTGTTACTGTGTTTTGTGCATATGTTAGTGTGTACTGTTTTATAGAGGGAGGTGTTTAGTGTTACTGTGTTTTGTGCATATGTTAGTGTATACTGTTTTATAGAGGGAGGTGCTTAGTGTTACTTTATTTTGTGCAAATGATAGTCTATACTGTTTTATAGAGGGAGGTGTTTAGTGTTACTTTATTTTGTGCCTATGTTAGTGTGTACTGTTTTATAGAGGGAGGTGTTTAGTGTTACTGTGTTTTGTGCATTTGTTAGTGCGTAATGTTTTATAGAGGGAGGTGTTTAGTGTTACTGTGTTTTGTGGATATGTTAGTGTGTACTGTTTTATAGAGAGAGGTGTTTACTGTTACTGTGTTTTGTGCATATTTAAGTGTGTACTGTGTTATAGAGGGAGGTGTTTAGTGTTACTTTGTTTTGTGCATATGTTAGTGTGTACTGTTTTATAGAGGGAGGTGTTTAGTGTTACTGTGTTTTGTGCATATGTTAGTGTGTACTGTTTTATAGAGGGAGGTGTTTAGTGTTACTGTGTTTTGTGCATATGTTAGAGTGTACTGTGTTATAGAGGGAGGTGTTTAGTGATATTTTGTTTTGTGCATATGTTAGTGTGTACTCTTTTTAGAGGGAGGTGCTTAGTGTTACTATGTCTTGTAAATATGTTAGTGTGTACTGTTTTATAGAGGGTGGTGTTTAGTGTTACTGTGCTTTGTGCATATGTTAGTGTGTACTGCTTTATAGAGGGTGGTATTTAGTGTTACTATGTTTTGTGCATTTGTTAGTTTGTACTGTTTTATAGAGGGAGGTGTTTAGTGTTACTGTGTTTTGTGTATATGTTAGTGTGTACTGTTTCATAGAGGGAGATGTTTAGTGTTACTTTGTTTTGTGCATATGTTAGTGTATACTGTTTTATAGAGGGAGGTGCTTAGTGTTACTTTGTTTTGTGCATATGTTAGTGTATACTGTTTTATAGAGGGAGGTGTTTAGTGTTACTGTGTTTTGTGCATATGTTAGTGTGTACTGTTTTATAGAGGGAGGTATTTAGTTTTACTGTGTTTTGTGCATATGTTAGAGTGTACTGTTTTATAGAGGGAGGTGTTTAGTGTTACTGTATTTTGTGCATATGTTAGTGTGTACTGTTTTATAAAGGAAGGTGCTTAGTGTTACTTTATTTTGTGCATATGTTAGTGTATACTGTTTTATAGAGGGAGATGCTTAGTGTTACTTTATTTTGTGCATATGTTAATGTATACTGTTTTATAGAGGGAGGCATTTAGTGTTACTTTGTTTTGTGCATATGTTAGTGTGTACTGGTTTTTAGAGGGAGGTGTTTAGTGTTACTGATTTTTGTGCATATGTTAGTGTATACTGTTTTATAGAGGGAGGTGCTTAGTGTTCATTTATTTTGTGCATATGTTAATGTATACTGTTTTATAGAAGGCGGCATTTAGTGTTACTTTGTTTTGTGCATATGTTAGTGTGTACTGGTTTATAGAGGGAGGTGTTTAGTCTTACTGTGTTTTGTGCATATGTTAGTGTGTACTGTTTTATAGAGGGAGGTGTTTAGTGCTACTATGTTTTGTGCATATGTTAGTGTGTACTGTTTTATCGGGGCAGGTGTTTAGTGTTACTTTATTTTGTGCATATGTTAGTGTGTACTGTTTTATAGGGGCAGGTGTTTAGTGTTACTTTATTTTGTGCATATGTTAGTGTGTACTGTTTTATAGAGGGAGATGTTTAGTGTTACTGTGTTTTGTGCATATGTTAGTGTCTACTGTTTTATAGAGGGAGGTGTTTAGTGTTACTGTGTTTTGTGCATATGTTAGTGTGTACTGTTTTATAGAGGGAGGTGTTTAGTGTTACTGTGTTTTATGCATATGTTAGTGTGTACTGTTTTATAGAGGGAGGTGTTTACTGTTACGTTGTTTTGTGCATATGTAGTGTGTACTGTTTTATAGAGGGAGGTGTTTAGTGTTACTGTGTTTTGTGCATATGTTAGTGTGTACTGTTTTATAGAGGGAGGTGTTTAGTGTTACTGTGTTTTGTGCATGTTAGTGTGTACTGCTTTATAGAGGGAGGTGTTTAGTGTTACTGTGTTTTGTGCATATGTTAGTGTGTACTGTTTTATAGAGAGAGGTGTTTACTGTTACTGTGTTTTGTGCATATTTAAGTGTGTACTGTGTTATAGAGGGAGGTGTTTAGTGTTACTTTGTTTTGTGCATATGTTAGTGTGTACTGTTTTATAGAGGGAGGTGTTTAGTGTTACTGTGTTTTGTGCATATGTTAGTGTGTACTGTTTTATAGAGGGAGGTGTTTAGTGTTACTGTGTTTTGTGCATATGTTGGTGTGTACTGTTTTATAGAGGGAGGTGTTTAGTGTTACTGTGTTTTGTGCATATGTTAGTGTCTACTGTTTTATAGAGGGAGGTGTTTAGTGTTACTGTGTTTTGTGCATATGTTAGTGTGTACTGTTTTATAGAGGGAGGTGTTTACTGTTACGTTGTTTTGTGCATATGTAGTGTGTACTGTTTTATAGAGGGAGGTGTTTAGTGTTACTGTGTTTTGTGCATATGTTAGTGCGTAATGTTTTATAGAGGGAGGTGTTTAGTGTTACTGTGTTTTGTGGATATGTTAGTGTGTACTGTTTTATAGAGAGAGGTGTTTACTTTTACTGTGTTTTGTGCATGTTAGTGTGTACTGCTTTATAGAGGGAGGTGTTTAGTGTTACTGTGTTTTGTGCATATGTTAGTGTGTACTGTTTTATAGAGAGAGGTGTTTACTGTTACTGTGTTTTGTGCATATTTAAGTGTGTACTGTGTTATAGAGGGAGGTGTTTAGTGTTACTTTGTTTTGTGCATATGTTAGTGTGTACTGTTTTATAGAGGGAGGTGTTTAGTGTTACTGTGTTTTGTGCATATGTTAGTGTGTACTGTTTTATAGAGGGAGGTGTTTAGTGTTACTGTGTTTTGTGCATATGTTGGTGTGTACTGTTTTATAGAGGGAGGTGTTTAGTGTTACTGTGTTTTGTGCATATGTTAGTGTGTAGTGTTTTTTAGAGGGAGGTGTTTACTGTTACTTTGTTTTGTGCATATGTTATTGTGTACTGTTTTATAGAGGGAGGTGTTTACTGTTACTTTTTTTGTGCATATGTTAGTGTGTACTGTTTTTTAGATGGAGGTTTTTAGTGTTACTGTGTTTTGTGCATCTGTTAGTGTGTACTCTTTTTAGAGGGAGGTGCTTAGTGTTACTATGTCTTGTACATATGTTAGTGTGTACTGTTTTATAGAGGGTGGTGTTTAGTGTTACTGTGCTTTGTGCATATGTTAGTGTGTACTGTTTAATAGAGTGAGGTGTTTAGTGTTACTTTGTTTTGTGCATATGTTAGTGTGTACTGCTTTATAGAGGGTGGTATTTAGTGTTACTATGTTTTGTGCATTTGTTAGTTTGTACTGTTTTATAGAGGGAGGTGTTTAGTGTTACTGTGTTTTGTGTATATGTTAATGTGTACTGTTTCATAGAGGGAGATGTTTAGTGTTACTTTGTTTTGTGCATATGTTAGTGTATACTGTTTTATAGAGGGAGGTGCTTAGTGTTACTTTGTTTTGTGCATATGTTAGTGTATACTGTTTTATAGAGGGAGGTGCTTAGTGTTACTTTGTTTTGTGCATATGTTAGTGTGTACTGTTTTATATAGGGAGGTGTTTAGTCTTACTTTGTTTTGTGCATATGTTATTGTATACTGTTTTATAGAGGGAGGTGCTTAGTGTTACTTTGTTTTGTGCCTATATTAGTGTATACTGTTTTATAGAGGAAGGTGCTTACTGTTACTTTATTTTGTGCATATGTTAGTGTATACTGTTTTATAGAGGGAGGTGCTTAGTGTTACTTTGTTTTGTCCATATGTTAGTGTGTACTGTTTTATAGAGGGAGGTGTTTAGTGTTACTTTGTTTTGTGCATATGTTAGTGTGTACTGTTGTATTGGGGGAGGTTTTTAGTTTTACTGTGTTTTGTGCATATGTTAGTGTGTACTGTTTTATAGAGGAAGGTGTTTAGTGCTACTGATTTTTTGTGCATATGTTAGTGTATACTGTTTTATAAAGGGAGGTGCTTAGTGTTACTTTATTTTGTGCATATGTTAATGTATACTGTTTTATAGAGGGAGGCATTTAGTGTTACTTTGTTTTGTGCATATGTTAGTGTGTACTGGTTTAAAGAGGGAGGTGTTTAGTGCTACTGATTTTTTGTGCATATGTTAGTGTATACTGTTTTATAAAGGGAGGTGCTTAGTGTTCATTTATTTTGTGCATATGTTAATGTATTCTGTTTTATAGAAGGAGACATTTAGTGTTACTTTGTTTTGTGCATATGTTAGTGTGTACTGGTTTATAGAGGGAGGTGTTTAGTGTTACTGTGTTTTGTGCATATGTTAGTGTGTACTGTTTTATAGAGGGAGGTGTTTGGTGTTACTATGTTTTGTGCATATGTTAGTGTGTACTGTTTTATCGGGGCAGGTGTTTAGTGTTACTTTATTTTGTGCATATGTTAGTGTGTACTGTTTTATAGGGGCAGGTGTTTAGTGTTACTTTATTTTGTGCATATGTTAGTGTGTACTGTTTTATAGAGGGAGATGTTTAGTGTTACTGTGTTTTGTGAATATGTTAGTGTCTACTGTTTTATAGAGGGAGGTGTTTAGTGTTACTGTGTTTTGTGCATATGTTAGTGTGTACTGTTTTATAGAGGGAGGTGTTTAGTGTTACTGTGTTTTGTGGATATGTTAGTGTGTACTGTTTTATAGAGAGAGGTGTTTACTGTTACTGTGTTTTGTGCATGTTAGTGTGTACTGCTTTATAGAGGGAGGTGTTTAGTGTTACTGTGTTTTGTGCATATGTTAGTGTGTACTGTTTTATAGAGAGAGCTGTTTACTGTTACTGTGTTTTGTGCATATTTAAGTATGTACTGTGTTATAGAGGGAGGTGTTTAGTGTTACTTTGTTTTGTGCATATGTTAGTGTTTACTGTTTTATAGAGGGAGGTGTTTAGTGTTACTGTGTTTTGTGCATATGTTAGTGTGTACTGTTTTATAGAGGGAGGTGTTTAGTGTTACTGTGTTTTGTGCATATGTTAGAGTGTACTGTTTTATAGAGGGAGGTGTTTAGTGTTACTGTGTTTTGTGCATATGTTAGTGTGTACTGTTTTATAGAGGAAGGTGCTTAGTGTTACTTTATTTTGTGCATATGTTAGTGTATACTGTTTTATAGAGGGAGTTGCTTAGTGTTACTTTATTTTGTGCATATGTTAATGTTTACTGTTTTATAGAGGGAGGCATTTAGTGTTACTTTGTTTTGTGCATATGTTAGTGTGTACTGGTTTATAGAGGGAGGTGTTTAGTGTTACTGATTTTTGTGCATATGTTAGTGTATACTGTTTTATAGAGGGAGGTTCTTAGTGTTCATTTATTTTGTGCATATGTTAATGTATACTGTTTTATAGAAGGAGGCATTTAGTGTTACTTTGTTTTGTGCATATGTTAGTGTGTACTGGTTTATAGAGGGAGGTGTTTAGTGTTACTGTGTTTTGTGCATATGTTAGTGTGTACTGTTTTATAGAGGGAGGTGTTTAGTGTTACTATGTTTTGTGCATATGTTAGTGTGTACTGTTTTATCGGGGCAGGTGTTTAGTGTTACTTTATTTTGTGCATATGTTAGTGTGTACTGTTTTATAGGAGCAGGTGTTTAGTGTTTCTTTATTTTGTGCATATGTTAGTGTGTACTGTTTTATAGAGGGAGATGTTTAGTGTTACTGTGTTTTGTGCATATGTTAGTGTCTACTGTTTTATAGAGGGAGGTGTTTAGTGTTACTGTGTGTTGTGCATATGTTAGTGTGTACTGTTTTATAGAGGGAGGTGTTTAGTGTTACTGTGTTTTGTGCATATGTTAGTGTTTACTGTTTTATAGAGGGAGGTGTTTACTGTTACTTTGTTTTGTGCATATGTTAGTGTGTACTGTTTTATAGAGGGAGGTGTTTAGTGTTACTGTGTTTTGTGCATATGTTAGTGTGTACTGTTTTATAGAGGGAGGTGTTTAGTGTTACTGTGTTTTGTGCATATGTTAGTGTATACTGTTTTATAGAGGGAGGTGCTTAGTGTTACTTTATTTTGTGCATATGATATTCTATACTGTTTTATAGAGGGAGGTGTTTAGTGTTACTTTATTTTGTGCCTATGTTAGTGTGTACTGTTTTATAGAGGGAGGTGTTTAGTGTTACTGCGTTTTGTGCATTTGTTAGTGCGTAATGTTTTATAGAGGGAGGTGTTTAGTGTTACTGTGTTTTGTGGATAGGTTAGTGTGTACTTTTTTATAGAGAGAGGTGTTTACTGTTACTGTGTTTTGTGCATGTTAGTGTGTACTGCTTTATAGAGGGAGGTGTTTAGTGTTACTGTGTTTTGTGCATATGTTAGTGTGTACTGTTTTATAGAGAGAGGTGTTTACTGTTACTGTGTTTTGTGCATATTTAAGTGTGTACTGTGTTATAGAGGGAGGTGTTTAGTGTTACTTTGTTTTGTGCATATTTTAGTGTGTACTGTTTTATAGAGGGAGGTGTTTAGTGTTACTGTGTTTTGTGCATATGTTAGTGTGTACTGTTTTATAGAGGGAGGTGTTTAGTGTTACTGTGTTTTGTGCATATGTTAGAGTGTACTGTTTTATAGAGGGAGGTGTTTAGTGTTACTGTGTTTTGTGCATATGTTAGTGTGTACTGTTTTATAGAGGGAGGTGTTTAGTGTTACTGTGTTTTGTGCATATGTTGGTGTGCACTGTTTTATAGAGGGAGGTGTTTAGTGTTACTGTGTTTTGTGCATATGTTAGTGTGTAGTGTTTTTTAGAGGGAGGTGTTTACTGTTACTTTGTTTTGTGCATATGTTATTGTGTACTGTTTTATAGAGGGAGGTGTTTACTGTTACTTTGTTTTGTGCATATGTTACTGTGTACTGTTTTTAGGATGGAGGTGTTTAGTGTTACTGTGTTTTGTGCATCTGTTAGTGTGTACTGTTTATAGAGGGAGGTGTTTAGTGTTACTATGTCTTGTACATATGTTAGTGTGTACTGTTTTATAGAGGGTGGTGTTTAGTGTTACTGTGTTTTGTGCATATGTTAGTGTGTACTGTTTAATCGAGTGAGGTGTTTAGGGTTACTTTGTTTTGTGCATATGTTAGTGTGTACTGCTTTATAGAGGGTGGTATTTAGTGTTACTATGTTTTGTGCATTTGTTAGTGTGTACTGTTTTATAGAGGGAGGTGTTTAGTGTTACTGTGTTTTGTGCATATGTTAGTGTGTACTGTTTCATAGAGGAATATGTTTGGTGTTACTGTGTTTTGTGCATATGTTAGTTTGTAGTGTTTTAAAGAGGGAGGTGTTTACTGTTACTTTGTTTTGTGCATATGTAAGTGTGTACTGTTTTATAGAGGGAGGTGTTTAGTGTTACTTTGTTTTGTGCATATGTTAGTGTGTTGTGTTTTATAGAGGGAGGTGTTTAGTGTTACTGTGTTTTGTGCCTATGTTAGTGCGTACTGCTTTATAGAGGGAGGTGTTTAGTGTTACTTTGTTTTGTGCATATGTTAGTGCGTACTGTTTTATAGAGGGAGGTGTTTACTGTTACTTTGTTTTGTGCATATGTAAGTGTGTAGTGTTTTATAGAGGGAGGTGTTTAGTGTTACTGTGTTTTGTGCATATGTTAGTGTGTACTGTTTTATAGAGGGAGGTGTTTAGTGTTACTTTGTTTTGTGCATATGTTAGTGTGTATTGTTTTATAGAGGGAGGTGTTTAGTGTTACTGTGTTTTGTGCATATGTTAGTGTGTACTGTTTTATAGAGGGTGGTGTTTAGTGTTACTTTGTTTTGTGCATATGTTAGTGTGTAGTGTTTTATAGAGGGAGGTTTTTACTGTTACTTTGTTTTGTGCATATGTTAGTGTGTATTATTTTATAGAGGGTGGTGTTTAGTGTTACTTTGTTTTGTGCATATGTTAGTGTATACTGTTTTATAGAGGGAGGTGTTTACTGTTACTTTGTTTTGTGCATATGTAAGTGTGTACTGTTTTATAGAGGGAGGTGTTTAGTGTTACTGTGTTTTGTGCATATATTAGTGTGTACTGTTTTATAGAGGGAGTTGTTTAATGTTACTTTGTTTTGTGCATATGTAAGTGTGTACTGTTTTATAGAGGGAGGTGTTTACTGTTACTTTGTTTTGTGCGTATGTTAATGTGTACTGTTTTATAGAGGGAGGTGTTTACTGTTACTTTTTGTGTATATGTTAGTGTGTACTGTTTTATAGAGGGAGTTGTTTAATGTTACTTTGTTTTGTGCATATGTTAGTGTGTACTGTTTTATAGAGGGATGTGTTTACTGTTACTTTGTTTTGTGCGTATGTTAATGTGTACTGTTTTATAGAGGGAGGTGTTTACTGTTACTTTTTGTGTATATGTTAGTGTGTACTGTTTTATAGAGGGAGGTGTTTACTGTTACTGTGTTTTGTGCATATGTTAGTGTGTACTGTTTTATAGAGGGAGGTGTTTACTGTTACTGTGTTTTGTGCATATGTTAGTGTGTACTGTTTTATAGAGGGAGGTGTTTACTGTCACTGTGTTTTGTGCATATGTTAGTGTGTACTGTTTTATAGAGGGAGGGTGTTTAGTGTTACTTTGTTTTGTGCCTATGTTAGTGTGTAGTGTTTTATAGAGGGAGGTGTTTAGTGTTACTGTGTTTTGTGCCTATGTTAGTGTGTACTGTTTTATAGAGGGAGGGTGTTTAGTGTTACTTTGTTTTGTGCATATGTAAGTGTGTAGTGTTTTATAGAGGGAGGTGTTTAGTGTTACTGTGTTTTGTGCCTATGTTAGTGTGTACTGTTTTATAGAGGGAGGTGTTTAGTGTTACTGTGTTTTGTGCATATGTTAGTGTGTACTGTTTTATAGAGGGAGGTGTTTACTGTTACTGTGTTTTGTGCATATGTTAGTGTGTACTGTTTTATAGAGGGAGGTGTTTAGTGTTACTTTTTGTGTATATGTTAGTGTGTACTGTTTTATAGAGGGAGGGTGTTTAGTGTTACTTTTTGTGCATATGTTAGTGTCTACTGTTTTATAGAGGGAAGTGTTTAGTGTTACTGTGTTGTGTGCATATGTTAGTGTGTACTGTTTTATAGAGGGAGGTGTTTAGTGTTACTTTTTGTGTATATGTTAGTGTGTACTGTTTTATAGAGGGAGGGTGTTTAGTGTTACTTTTTGTGCATATGTTAGTGTGTACTGTTCTATAGAACGAGCCTTTAGTTTTACCTTTAAACAGGTAACAGTTATTGTTTTTATGTTTTGAGTATTCAGGCTTTATGGCAGTTTTTGTGATGAGGTGGGAGACTGATTTTATAGGGGGGTCTTATATTGATTTAGGGGATTTAGATTTTCAGGTTTTCTGGTGCGGCCTTAGCCCTACCCACATGTAAGACCTAGAGCTATAAGACCTATCTCTATCATTATATTTAACCGTAGCCTACTCTAACCCCATCACTACTACCTATAACTTTGAAGCACATAATTCTAAAATCTGAACATTAAAGTAACAGAAACAAGTGTGTGATTGTGCAAAAGAGATTGCAGAAAATAAATAGAAAACTAGAGAAGATTCTGTATGTGAGTTCTATCTGATTCTATTCAGCTAGACAGAACAATAGATGTTCCTCGGTTGTCTTTCGTGTAATACAGGGCACATTACCTTTACGTGAATAGAACTTCTTCTCATGCACAGCTGACAGCTCAGTAATAGATTCAGGCTCAGTCACAGCATCGGTGGGAAGATCTGTATCGTCATTCTAGATTTATATTAGATTTAAGTTAGTCATTGGTAGAAATGTACTTATTAAAATGATTTATCAATATATAAAATAGAAAACAAAATTGCTATAACTTGTTAACTCATTGTTTTTTTTAAAGGGACATAGAACACAAAGGGCTAAATCACAAGTGGAACGCTATATATCGCTTTCATGAAAGCAATATTATTGCTCCACTTTGTAATACCAGGACACGAGAGCCTTAATGCCATCGCTTACGGTATCAGAACTTCAGCGCCAGCAATGGCAGCAATCAAATATATATGTACATGCTGATATACATATATATTTATGTGTATTTACACACATTAGCACACAAATATATATGTACATGCTGATATACATATATATGTTTGTGTATTTACACACATTAGCACACAGATATATATGTACATGCTGATATACATATATATGTTTGTGTATTTACACACATTAGCACACAAATATATATGTACATGCTGATATACATATATATTTATGTGTTAATAAGTGTATTTACACACATTAGCACACAGATATATATGTACATGCTGATATACATATATATTTATGTGTTAATAAGTGTATTTACACACATTAGCACACAGATATATATGTACATGCTGATATACATATATATTTATGTGTTAATAAGTGTATTTACACACATTAGCACACAGATATATATGTACATGCTGATATACATATATATGTTTGTGTATTTACACACATTAGCACACAAATATATATGTACATGCTGATATACATATATATTTATGTGTTAATAAGTGTATTTACACACATTAGCACACAAATATATATGTTCATGCTGATATACATATATATTTATGTGTATTTACACACATTAGCACACAAATATATATGTACATGCTGATATACATATATATTTATGTGTTAATAAGTGTATTTACACACATTAGCACACAGATATATATGTACATGCTGATATACATATATATTTATGTGTATTTACACACATTAGCACACAAATATATATGTACATGCTGATATACATATATATTTATGTGTATTTACACACATTAGCACACAAATATATATGTACATGCTGATATACATATATATTTATGTGTATTTACACACATTAGCACACAAATATATATGTACATGCTGGTATACATATATATTTATGTGTATTTACACACATTAGCACACAAATATATATGTTCATGCTGGTATACATATATATTTATGTGTTAATAACTGTATTTACACACATTAGCACACAAATATATATGTACATGCTGGTATACATATATATTTACGTGTTAATAAGTGTATTTACACACATTAGCACACAAATATATATGTACATGCTGATATACATATATATTTATGTGTTAATAAGTGTATTTACACACATTAGCACACAAATATATATGTACATGCTGATATACATATATTTACACACATTAGCACACAAATATATATGTACATGCTGATATACATATATATTTATGTGTATTTACACACATTAGGACACAAATATATGTACATGCTGATATACATATATATTTATGTGTATTTACACATTAACACACAAATATATATGTATATGAGCATGCACATATTTACTGGGAACACACAGTTCCCATTGACCACAATGTAAAGGCACTTTTTAGTGCTGTTGTTTTTCAAACTCCCCACTCCGACTAACTTTACCTCCAAAATACTGCAGAGTGCAGTAATTTTATTAAAAATAAAGATGCTGTCATGACTCATCAACTATCAAAAACAAACAAGTAAGATGCCTGGATTGTAAATGAGGATAAAATAATTAATTAGCTGATGAACACTGCACATTTTTATTTACACAATTTTGCTAAAAATTCAAAGCAATTATCACCTAAAAATGTTTTCCTTAAATAAGAAGCAAAGTCACTATAAAGTGTATGTGAGATAAAAAGGTACATTTACATACCAAACACACGACTAGATAGTTTTGCGTTAGGCTTAAAAATCAGCGTTAGCCGGTCCTAACGCTTCTTTTTAACGCCCGCTGGTATTACGAGTCTTACAGGTACAGGTGTACCATTCACTTTTTTGGCCAGACTTGGCAATACCGCAAATCCACTTACGTAAATTGCGTATCCTCTTTTAAAAGGGAATTGCATAGAGCCGGTATTACGAGTCTGCCAAAAAGTGAGCGGTAGACACTCTCCTGACAAGACTGGTACCGCATTTTAAAGTTAGTAGTTAAGAGTTTAACACTACAAAGCCGTAGCATAAAACTCTTAACCAAAGTGCTAAAAAGTACACTAACACCCATAAACTACATATTAACCATATTAATATTAAATGATGCCGCTTGGGCTTGGATGAAGACTTCGGAGCCTGGAACGATCGGTGATACCCGGCGTGGTGAAGACAAGGTAGGAAGATCTTCAGGGGCTTAGTGTTAGGTTTATTTAAGGGGGGTTTGGGTTAGATTAGGGGTATGTGGGTGGTGGGTTGTAATGTTGGGGGGGGGTATTGTATGTGTTTTTTTTACAGGCAAAAGAGCTGAATTCTTTGGGGCATGCCCCGCAAAGGGCCCTTTTAAGGGCTGGTAAGGTAAAAGAGCTTTGAACTTTAGTAATTTAGAATAGGGTAGGTCATTTTTTTATTTTGGGGGTCTTTGTTATTTTATTAGGGGGCTTAGAGTAGGTGTAATTAGTTTAAAATTGTTGTAATATTTTTCTAATGTTTGTAAATATTTTTTTATTTTTTGTAACTTAGTTCTTTTTTATTTTTTGTACTTTAGTTAGTTTATTTAATTGTATTTATTTGTAGGTATTGTATTTAATTAATTTATTGATAGTGTAGTGTTAGGTTTAATTGTAGGTAATTGTAGGTATTTTATTTAATTAATTTATTGATAGTGTAGTGTTAGGTTTAATTGTAACTTAGGTTAGGATTTATTTTACAGGTAATTTTGTAATTATTTTAACTAGGTAGCTATTAAATAGTTATTAGCTATTTAATAGCTATTTTACCTGGTTAAAATAATTACAAAGTTGCCTGTAAAATAAATATAAATCCTAAAATAGCTACAATATAATTATTATTTATATTGTAGCTATATTAGGGTTTATTTTACAGGTAAGTATTTAGCTTTAAATAGGATTAATTTATTTAATAAGAGTTAATTTATTTCGTTAGATTTAAATTATATTTAACTTAGGGGGTGTTAGTGTTAGGGTTAGACTTAGCTTTAGGGGTTAATAAATTTATTAGAGTAGCGGTGAGGTCCGGTCGGAAGATTAGGGGTTAATACTTGAAGTTAGGTGTCGGTGATGTTAGGGAGGTCAGATTAGGGGTTAATACTATTTATTATAGGGTTAGTGAGGCGGATTAGGGGTTGTTACAGAAGCATTAGTTATTTTGTTGTGAAGAGCTTATTTCCCAGCAGCAATGCCTGAACCAGCAAGCCAGCGCCTAAGAAGGGCTCCAAGAAAACCGTAACAAGTATCATTTCATAAAGAGTTAACTCTTTTTTTTTCAGCTTTTAGAAACTATTGTCTAATCACCTCTGGAGCCAGACTGCTAATTGATAAGATGAACTTGTAAACTTGTTATCTTAAGTACTGTAATCCTATTGTGGCCTGTCAAAGGACAGTGCTCTCTATCTAAATGTGTGATGGGGGATTTTGTGCTTCCCCCCCTCTCCCCCTGGGAGTGCCCTGTGTGCATGTAACCTTAATAAAAAGCAGGCTGGGCATCCCAGTCCTGAGTTCTTGTTTGACCCTCAATCGCAGCGTTGACTCGTTTTTGTGGGCAGAAGGGTATCCTAGCGGTACTGCAGCTAAGGGAGATTATTCTATATTTGCGAGACTCATATAGAATACTATGGAAAGCAGCTTCTCCCCTCTTTAGCAATAGGGATCCAGGCTACTAAGCGGTCCATCTCTCAGCGAGACTAAGGGTAACCGTAACATTTGGCGGCAGCGGCGGGATTTTCCTGGATTTCCTAGGAGAGGTACAGAACGGATGGAGAGCGCTTACGAAAAATTGAAGCGTACAACCCAAAAGGATTTACTTGAAAGCAGAGGGGGGTACGCCAGCAACCGGCCGAGGAGAGAGCTGATCGCAGAATTGACCGAACTGGATCAGAGCTTCACAATGGCGGAAACACCGACCACGATTAGTGACGAAAAAACCAGGATTGTTCGGGAAAGGCTCTCATTATACGGGCCGAACCCCTCCATGGAATTGGTACAGCAGTTGATGGCAGAGGCGGACGAGGATATACGAGAGACTCGAGCCCACGAACTCAACCTAGCGAATGCACACCGCAATGCTGAAGCCCCGCAGGTAATCATCCCTGTCGAAAATGCTGGGAGGCCCAAGATACCCTATGCGGCATTTCGACCCTTCCTAGAGAGCGAGACAGGGATTGATGAATATTTGGCGGACTTCGAAAGGCAATGTGCCCTGCACCAGATTCCCAACAGAGAGTGGCCCACGATATTGTCTGGGAAACTATCCGGGCGAGCCCTGGAAGCCTTTCGTACTCTGGGTGCTGAGGAAGTGACACAGTATGAGCTAGTTAAGGAGACACTGTTGCGACGGTACGCTGTAACTCCGGACACGTATCGCCGACAGTTTCGGGGCACGGAAAAGAAGCCTAACGATACCCATATGGAATGGGCGCACCGAATGCGGAGAGCGGCAAATCACTGGCTGAGCGGAAGTAAAGCGGTGACTGGGGAGGAAATTTTACAATTGTTTCTCTTAGAACATTTTTATAATGGCATGGAACAGCAAGGGAAGGAATGGCTGCGAGACAGGCGGCCTTCTACCTTAGAAGAAGCAGCCAAATTGGCCGATGAACATTATGACTCCCGTCTTCAAGAACCCATGAACTACCGAGCTCCAGCACGGGTCGAACCCAGAGAGGTTTACCGTGCACCCCCTCGTACTGAATTCCGAGCCCCGGTGCCCACAAGGCCCGTCCGACACTCAGGACCACCCAATAACAGCTCTGAGCGTCCCAGACCGACTTGCCACCGATGCAAGCAACCAGGGCATTTCATGGCTAGCTGCCCCCTTAATACGCACCAGACACCCAGGAATTACAATTACCCCTCTGGGTCCTATCGTCCGGCCCGGGCCCTCTGTGTTAACCAAGAGGCCCCTATGGAGGGATATGTGGGGCCGCTTCACGAGGCAGACCCTGTATATGCTGCCTCAGATAACCGCCAGCACCATCGGCAGAGGGTATGGCTCGAGGGGCGATCTACCGAGGGATTGCGAGACACAGGGGCTACTATCACGCTGGTACAGAGTCATTTGGTGCCAGAGCACAAGCGATCCGGACAGACTGTGGCCGTTAGAGTGGCGGGGGGGGGGGGATGTGTACAAAATTCCAACAGCTAAAGTGCATCTTGATTGGGGAGCGGGAAAGGGGGCTGTGAACGTGGGCCTAATGGATAATTTACCTGCCGAAGTACTACTGGGCAACGATTTGGGCCCCATGACTTCTGCCTATGCTCCAGTATGCAACAACGAGGCGGACCCAGTGACTACACGGGCCCAAGCCCGGACGGAGCGAGAGCTCTCACCAGTGCGGGAGACACAGGTAAGACCTACCCCGACCTTGCCTGACAGGTTAGGCCCCATACCCTGGGACACCCCAGATGCTTTCGAGGCAGAGTCTAAGACTGACCCGACCTTACAAAAGTACCGGGAACGAGCAGAGACCGGAGGGGGCGGGGCAGATAACGAAACATTCTTATGGGAAAAAGGGAAACTATACCGCTGGACAGAGAAAAGGGGACAGCGTAGGCGACAGCTGGTAGTGCCCCACAAATACCGTCAAGAAATCCTCAAAATAGGCCACGACATCCCCTTAGCAGGCCACCTAGCCGTTACCCGTACCCTACACCGCATTACTCACACGTTCTTTTGGCCAGGGGTGCACGCTGACGTTAGAACTTACTGTAACACCTGCGATGTGTGTCAACGAGTAGGAAGGCGAGGCGATCACCCTAAAGCCCAGCTAGTAAATATGCCCATTGTAGAGGAACCCTTCAGCCGGGTTGCTATTGACCTAGTGGGACCACTGGCTACCCCTAGTCCCTCCGGTAAGCGATACATTCTTACCGTAGTGGACTACGCTACCAGGTACCCAGAGGCTGTCGCCCTATCCAACATACAAGCGGATACGGTAGCGAATGCACTAGTACAGGTGTTCTCCCGGGTAGGATTTCCAAAAGAAATCCTATCCGACCGAGGCACCCAATTTACGGCTGAATTGACCCAACAACTCTGGCAGGTTTGCAAAATTAAGTCCCTCCTGAGCTCCCCATACCACCCCCAGACGAACGGGCTGTGTGAGAGGTTCAATGGGACCCTCAAGCAAATGCTCAAGACGTTCACTCAGGAATACCGAGACTGGGAACGCTTCCTGCCGCACCTCCTATTTGCTTATCGGGAGGTGCCCCAGGAAACGACAGGGTTCTCTCCCTTCGAGTTGCTCTACGGAAGAAAGGTACGGGGACCCCTAAACCTGATCCGGGAGCACTGGGAGGGAGAGATGGAGGCTGACGGTGTCCCCATTGTGCCATACGTGCTGGAACTCAGGGACCGAATGGAGCAATTAGCCAAATCCGTGCTGGCTAATCTCCAGTTGGCCCAGAGAAGACAGAAAGTATGGTACGATCGGGGGGCCCGAAAGAGAATCTTCACCATAGGACAAAAGGTGTTAGTACTTAAGCCGGTGAAGACAGACAAATTGCAGGCGTCCTGGCAGGGTCCCTACCAGATCGTAGAGAAAAGGGGAGACACCACTTATGTGATAGCTAGCTGCCACGACAACAATCTTAGAAAGACATTCCATGTAAACATGCTCAAGGAATATTTTGAGCGGCCAGAGAACGTGACGGCCGTATGTTGTTCCCCTCAGGAAGACCCCGACAGTTTACCCATTCCAGACCTATTAGAAAAGAGCATCCCCACAGGTATAGTGGCGCAGGTTCAGATAGGGGACCGACTTAGCCCCACTGAAAGGGAGCAGCTCAACCAACTCCTCCAGTCTAAACACCTCACCTTCTCCCCGAAGCCAGGGTACACTACTTTAACCACCCACCAGGTAGATACTCCGGGACAAGCTCCCTTGCGCCAGGCTCCGTACCGAATCCCCGAAGCAGTTAGGACAGGAATGAAGAAGGAGATCGATGAGATGCTCCAGCTCAGGGTAATTGAGCCCTCCGATAGTCCCTGGGCCTCCCCAGTTGTCTTGGTGCCCAAGAAAGATGGGACCACCCGGTTCTGCATAGACTATCGGAGGCTCAATGAAAATACCGTGACGGACGCTTACCCTATGCCCAGGGTAGACGAGCTACTCGATCGTATAGCCAGGGGAAATTACCTGACCACTATTGACCTCTGCAAAGGTTACTGGCAGATTCCCCTGGCCCTGGAGGCTATCCCCAAGTCGGCATTCGTCACCCCATTCGGCTTATATCAGTTTAGGGTAATGCCGTTTGGGATGAAGAATGCCCCAGCTACATTCCAGCGCTTGGTGGATAGGCTCCTGGATGGCTTCCAGAGTTTTGCTTGCGCCTACCTGGACGATATAGCGATCCACAGTGAGTCCTGGGAGGACCACTTAGCTCATGTGGGAATGGTTCTGGATCAGATCCGGGCTGCTGGCCTGACTCTGAAGCCAGAAAAATGCCACTTTGGGATGGCCGAGGTACAGTACCTGGGTCACCGGGTGGGGTGTGGAAAGCAGCGACCAGAGCCGGCCAAAATAGAAGCTGTCGCCAATTGGCCCACCCCCATCACTAAGACTCAGGTCCTAGCCTTCCTGGGCACGGCAGGGTACTATAGACGGTTCGTACCAGACTACAGCACACTTGCCAAACCCCTGACTGACTTGACCAAGAAGAACTTACCTCGACAGGTCCTGTGGTCTCCCCACTGTGAAACGGCTTTCCAGGCTCTCAAAAATGCTCTAATTAACGCTCCTGTCTTGGCGGCCCCAGCCCTTAACAAACGTTTTATCGTCCATACAGATGCTTCCATGTTCGGGCTGGGAGCCGTCCTCAGCCAAGTAGGCGAAGATGGAGGGGAGCATCCAGTTGCCTACATCAGCCGGAAGCTCCTGCCCCGCGAAGTCAGCTATGCAGCGGTCGAAAAGGAGTGTTTGGCTTTGGTGTGGGCATTAAAGAAATTGACTCCCTATTTATATGGTCAGGAGTTCACTCTGGTCACCGACCATAACCCGTTGGTGTGGCTGAACCGGGTCTCTGGAGATAACGGCAGGCTATTACGTTGGAGCTTATCGTTGCAACCCTTCAATTTCACCATTACTTACAGACCTGGGAAACAGAATGGCAACGCCGACGGGTTGTCCAGACAAACCGACCTCAGCCCCGCATAATCAGCGGTCTGGACAGCCTTAGTCTGCCCCGAAAAGGGGTCAGACCGTGTCTGCCAGAGTGTTCCACAGAAAGGGAGCACTGTTACAGAAGCATTAGTTATTTTGTTGTGAAGAGCTTATTTCCCAGCAGCAATGCCTGAACCAGCAAGCCAGCGCCTAAGAAGGGCTCCAAGAAAACCGTAACAAGTATCATTTCATAAAGAGTTAACTCTTTTTTTTTCAGCTTTTAGAAACTATTGTCTAATCACCTCTGGAGCCAGACTGCTAATTGATAAGATGAACTTGTAAACTTGTTATCTTAAGTACTGTAATCCTATTGTGGCCTGTCAAAGGACAGTGCTCTCTATCTAAATGTGTGATGGGGGATTTTGTGCTTCCCCCCCTCTCCCCCTGGGAGTGCCCTGTGTGCATGTAACCTTAATAAAAAGCAGGCTGGGCATCCCAGTCCTGAGTTCTTGTTTGACCCTCAATCGCAGCGTTGACTCGTTTTTGTGGGCAGAAGGGTATCCTAGCGGTACTGCAGCTAAGGGAGATTATTCTATATTTGCGAGACTCATATAGAATACTATGGAAAGCAGCTTCTCCCCTCTTTAGCAATAGGGATCCAGGCTACTAAGCGGTCCATCTCTCAGCGAGACTAAGGGTAACCGTAACAGGGGTTAATACATTTATTATAGTAGCAGTGAGGTCCAGTCGGCAGATTAGGGGTTAATTATTGTAGGTAGGTGGAGGCGACGTTGTGGGGGGCAAATTAGGGGTTAATAAATATAATATAGGGGTCGGCGGTGTTAGGGGCAGCAGATTAAGGGTACATAGGTATAACGTAGGTTGCAGCGGTGTACGGAGCGGCAGATTAGGGGTTAAAAATAATATGCAGGGGTCAGCGATAGCGGGGGCAGCAGATTAGGGGTTAATAAGTGTAAGGTTAGGGGTGTTTAGACTCGGGGTACATGTTAGGGTGTTAGGTGCAGACTTAGGATGTGTTTCCCCATAGGAAACAATGGGGCTGCGTTAGGAGCTGAACGCTGCTTTTCTGCAGGTGTTAGGTTTTTTTTCAGCTCAAACTGCCCCATTGTTTTCTATGGGGGAATCGTGCACAAGCACGTTTTTGAAGCTGGCCGCGTCCGTAAGCACCACTGGTATTTAGAGTTGCAGTGGCGGTAAATATGCTATACGCTCCCTTTTTGGAGCCTAACACAGCCATTCTGTGAACTCTAAATACCAGCGGTATTTAAAAGGTGCGGGCGAAAAAAAGCCAGCGTTAGATACGCGGTTCGTTACCGACAAAACTCTAAATCTAGCCGACAGACTTTATAATGTGTATGTGAGATTAAAGGGACATTTACATACCAAACACAGACTTTATAATGTGTATGTGAGATTAAAGGGACATTTACATACCAAACACATACTTTATAATGTGTATGTGAGATTAAAGGGACATTTACATACCAAACACAGACTTTATAATGTGTATGTGAGATTAAAGGGACATTTACATACCAAACACAGACTTTATAATGTGTATGTGAGATTAAAGGGACATTTACATACCAAACACAAACATTACAATGTGTATGTGAGATTAAAGGGACATTTACATACCAAACATAAACTTTATAATGTGTATGTGAGATTAAAGGGACATTTACATACCAAACACAGACTTTATAATGTGTATGTGAGATTAAAGGGACATTTACATACCAAACACAGACTTTATAATGTGTATGTGAGATAAAAGGGACATTTACATACCCAACACAGACTTTGTAATGTGTATGTGAAATTAAAGGGACATTTACATACCAAACATAAACTTTATAATGTGTATGCGAGATTAAAGGGACATTTACATACCAAACACAGACTTTATAATGTGTATGTGAGATTAAAGGGACATTTACATACAAAACATAAACTTTATAATGTGTATGTGAGTTTAAAGGTACATTTACATACAAAACACAGACTTTATAATGTGTATGTGAGATTAAAGGGACATTTACATACAAAACATAAACTTTATAATGTGTATGTGAGATTAAAGGGACATTTACATACCAAACACAAACTTTATAATGTGTATGTGAGATTAAAGGGACATTTACATACCAAACACAGACTTTATAATGTGTATGTGAGATTAAAGGGACATTTACATACCAAACAGACTTTATAATGTGTATGTGAGATTAAAGGGGCATTTACATACCAAACACAGACTTTATAATGTGTATGTGAGATTAAAGGGACATTTACATACCAAACACAGACTTTATAATGTGTATGTGAGATTAAAGGGACATTTACATACCAAACACAGACTTTATAATGTGTATGTGAGATTAAAGGGATATTCACATACACAACACAGACTTTATAATGTGTATGTGAGATTAAAGGGACATTCACATACCAAACACAGACTTTATAATGTGTATGTGAGATTAAAGGGACATTTACATACCAAACACAAACTTTATAATGTGTATGTGAGATTAAAGGGACATTTACATACCAAACACAGACTTTATAATGTGTATGTGAGATTAAAGGGACATTTACATACCAAACACAGACTTTATAATGTGTATGTGAGATTAAAGGGACATTTACATACCAAACACAGACTTTATAATGTGTATGTGAGATTAAAGGGACATTTACATACCAAACACAAACTTTATAATGTGTATGTGAGATTAAAGGGACATTTACATACCAAACACAGACTTTATAATGTGTATGTGAGATTAAAGGGACATTTACATACCAAACACAAACTTTATAATGTGTATGTGAGATTAAAGGGACATTTACATACAAAACACAGACTTTATAATGTGTATGTGAGATTAAAGGGACATTTACATACCAAACACAAACGTTATAATGTGTATGTGAGATTAAAGGGACATTTACATACCAAACAACAGACTTTATAATGTGTATGTGAGATTAAAGGGACATTTACATAAAAAAACATAAACTTTATAATGTGTATGTGAGATTAAAGGGACATTTACATACCAAACAACAGACTTTATAATGTGTATGTGAGATTAAAGGGACATTTACATACCAAACAACAGACTTTATAATGTGTATGTGAGATTAAAGGGGCATTTACATACCAAACACAGACTTTATAATGTGTATGTGAGATTAAAGGGATATTTACATACCAAACAACAGACTTTATAATGTGTATGTGAGATTAAAGGGACATTTACATACAAAACATAAAATTTATAATGTGTATGTGAGATTAAAGGGACATTTACATACCAAACAACAGACTTTATAATGTGTATGTGAGATTAAAGGGACATTTACATACCAAACAACAGACTTTATAATGTGTATGTGAGATTAAAGGGACATTTACATACCAAACAACAGACTTTATAATGTGTATGTGAGATTAAAGGGGCATTTACATACCAAACACAGACTTTATAATGTGTATGTGAGATTAAAGGGACATTTACATACCAAACAACAGACTTTATAATGTGTATGTGAGATTAAAGGGACATTTACATACAAAACATAAACTTTATAATGTGTATGTGAGATTAAAGGGACATTTACATACCAAACACAAACTTTATAATGTGTATGTGAGATTAAAGGGACATTTACATACCCAACACAGACTTTATAATGTGTATGTAAGATTAAAGGGACATTTACATACCAAACACATACTTTATAATGTGTATGTGAGATTAAAGGGACATTTACATACCAAACACAGACTTTATAATGTGCATGTGAGATTAAAGGGACATTTACATACCAAACACAGCCTTTATAATGTGTATGTGAGATTAAAGGGACATTTACATACCAAACACAGACTTTATTATGTGTATGTGAGATTAAAGGGACATTTACATACCAAACACAGACTTTACAATGTGTATGTGAGATTAAAGTGACATTTACATACCAAACACAGCCTTTATAATGTGTATGTGAGATTAAAGGGGCATTTACATACCAAACACAGACTTTATAATGTGCATGTGAGATTAAAGGGATATTTACATACCAAACAACAGACTTTATAATGTGTATGTGAGATTAAAGGGACATTTACATACCAAACCACAGACTTTATAATGTGTATGTGAGATTAAAGTGACATTTACATACCAAACACAGGCTTTATAATGTGTATGTGAGATTAAAGGGGCATTTACATACCAAACACAGACTTTATAATGTGTTTATGAGATTAAAGGGACATTTACATACCAAACACAGACTTTATAATGTGTATGTGAGATTAAAGGGACATTTACATACCAAACAACAGATTTTATAATGTGTATGTGAGATTAAAGGGACATTTACATACCAAACACAGACTTTATAATCTGTATGTGAGATTAAAGGGACATTTACATACCAAACACAGACTTTATAATGTGTATGTGAGATTAAAGTGACATTTACATACCAAACACAGACTTTATAATGTGTATGTGAGATTAAAGGGACATTTACATACCAAACACAGACTTTATAATGTGTATGTGAGATTTAAGGGACATTTACATACCAAACACAGACTTTATTATGGGTATGTGAGATTAAAGGGACATTTACATACCAAACACAGACTTTATAATGTGTATGTGAGATTAAAGGGACATTTACATACCAAACACAGACTTTATAATGTGAGATTAAAGGGACATTTACATACCAAACACAGACTTTATAACGTGTATGTGAGATTAAAGGGACATTTACATACCAAACATGAACTTTATAATGTGTATGTGAGATTAAAGGGACATTTACATACCAAACAACAGACTTTATAATGTGTATGTGAGATTAAAGGGACATTTACATACCAAACAACAGACTTTATAATGTGTATGTGAGATTAAAGGAACATTTACGAACTGCTAGATTACTAGTTTTTTTTGTAAAGCCGTGCGTTGCTAACAAGCCTTTTTATCCAGCGCTGACTTTAAACAACGCTGGTATTACAAGTTTTCTGAATGGCTGCGTTAGACTCAGAAAAGTGAGCGTTGAGCAAATTTAGCTCCACTTCTCACAGTAATACCATCGCTGCTTACGTTAGCGGTAAGCTGGCTAAAACGTGCTTGTGCAAGATTTCCCCATAGGATTTCCCCATGGGGCTGAGACGGCTGAAAAAAAAAATAACACCTGCAAAAAAGCAGGGTCCAGCTTCTAATGCAGCCCCATTGTTTCCTATGGGAAATACTTTCTAAGTCTACACCTAACACCCTTACATGAACCCAGAGTCTAAACACCCCTAACCTTATACTTATTAACCCCTAATCTGCTGCCCTCGACATCCTCGCCACCTAGATTATATTATTAACCCCTAATCTGCTGCTCCGGACACCGCCGCCAGCTACATTATACCTATGCTATGAACCCCTAATCTGCTGCCGCTAACACTGCCGCCACCTACATTATATATATATATTAACCCCTAATCTGCGGCCCCCAATGTCGCCGACACCTACCTACAATTATTAACCCCTAATCTGCCGCCCCCCACATCGCCGCTACTATATTAATGTATTAACCCCTAAACCTAAGTCTAACCCTAACCCTAACACCCCCCTAACTTAAATCTATTTTTAATAAATATAAATAAAATTACTATAATTTAATAAATTATTCCTATTTGAAACTAAATACTTACCTATAAAATAAACCCTAATATAGCTACAATATAACTAATAGTTACATTATAGCTATTTTAGGATTTATTTTTATTTTACAGGCAACTTTGTATTTATTTTAACCAGGTACAATTGTTATTAAATGGTTATTAACTATTTAATAACTACCTAGATATAAATACAAATATACATGTAAAATATACCCTAACCTAAGTTACAATTACACCTAACACTACTCTATAATTAAATTAATTACCTAAATTAAATTAAACTAATTACAATTAAATTAAATAAACTAAATTACGGAAAAAAACAAACACTAAATTACAGAAAATAAAAAAGAAATTACAATATTTTAAACTAATTACACCTAATCTAATCCCCCTAATAAAATAAAAAAGCCCCCCAAAATAATAAAATTCCCTACCCTATACTAAATTACAAATAGCCCTTAAAAGGGCTTTTTGCGGGGCATTGCCCCAAAGTAATCAGCTCTTTTACCAGTCCTTAAAAGGGCTTTTTTACCTGTAAAAAAAAATACAATACCCCCCAACATTAAAACCCACCACCCACATACCCCTACTCTAAAACCCACCCCAACCCCCCTTAAAAAAACCTAACACTAGCCCCCTGAAGATCACCCTACCTTGAGCCGTCTTCACCCAGCCGGGCCAAAGTCTTCATCCAATCCGGGCGATGTGGTCCTCCATCCGGCAGAAGTCTTGATCCGATCAGGGCAGAAGAGGTCCTCCATCCGGGAAAAGTCTTCATCCAAGCGGCATCTTTTTTCTTCATCCTTCCGGAGCAGAGAGGCAGCATCTTGAAGACCTTCGACGCGGAACATCCTTCCTGGCCGACGGACTAACGACGAATGACGGTTCCTTTAAATGACGTCATCCAAGATGGCGTCACTCGAATTCCGATTGGCTGATAGGATTCTATCAGCCAATCGGAATTAAGGTAGGAAAAATCTGATTGGCTGATTCAATCAGCCAGTCGGATTGACCTCGCATTCTATTGGCTGTTCCGATCAGCCAATAGAATGCGAGGTCAATCCGATTGGCTGATTGGCAGATTAGGGGTTAATAAAATTTATTATAGTGTTTGCAAGGTGGGAGTGCGGCGGTTTAGGGATTAATACATTTAGTATATTGGCGGTGATGTCTGGTCGGCAGATTAGGGGTTTAAATTCTATTATAGTGTTTGCGATGTGGGGGGGCCTCAGTTTAGGGGTTACTAGGTAGTTTATGGGTGTTAGTGTACTTTTTAGCACTTTAGTTAAGAGTTTTATGTTCCGGCGTTAGCCCATAAAACTCTTAACTACTGACTTTTAAATGCGGTAGTAATCTTGACAGGAGAGGGTGTACCGCTCACTTCTTCCAAGACTCGTAATACCGGCGTTAGGAAAATCCCATTAAAATGATAGGATACGCAATTGACGTAAGGGGATTTGCGGTAGCCAAAAGTCGCGGAAGAAAAGTGAGCGGTACACCTGTACCTGCCAGACTCGTAATACCAGCGGGCGTTAAAAAGCAGCATTGGGACCTCTCAACGCTGCTTTTTAAGGCTAACGCAGAACTCTTAATCTAGGCGATAGCAAGCACAGACACAATAAAGTTTATTTTAGATTAAAGGGACATTTAACACTTTGAGATTGTAATATAAAATGTTTAATTATATCTAGTAAAATAAAACCTATAAATAGTTACGTATAACTTTGCAATAAACTTCCATTATTTATTTTGCCTCTTTCCATGTAATTTAACTACATTGTGGGCTTTTCAATTGCTATTAAAAGTGGAAGACACCAGACTTAACACTGCTATATAGCACACATTCATTGGTTGTACACTCTAGTGACACATTTATAACTGTCCCTGATTGGCCAGCAGAGGACACCTATGTTAAAACATGGCCGCGCCCATTACTTTATAGGCGCCTAACATTTAAAAATGTTTTTGTTCAATATTTAATGAATATAATTACAAAAAATACACCTGCATAATATTCTCAGACTAATCTCTGCTTTGAATACATTTTTATATCTATTATTTATTTAATGTCCTTTTAAATCAGTCAACTTTGAGTTAAATATCTACACATTATAGCCTGTAAAGGTCTCACCTGTTTGTCGTGAGTTGTGTTTTCAGACCCATTGCTACTGTATGCAAAGGGCACTTTGTCTAGCATGGTTTCTTGCTCATTCAGACCACTTGTCTTACAAGGGGCATCTGCTTTCATGGTGATGTCACTTTGTTCTGCAGTATTAAGCGCACTCACTTCACAGCTCTTAAAGTATGTTTGAATTTCATGAAGATATTGAATTACCATGAATTTGTTTGGCAGAACAAAGGCATCTAAATCTGGTGGTTCCAGTAACTGTGGTATACCTAGTCTGGCAAAGCCATCATATGCCTTAAAAAGAGAAATAAAAGAGTCATAAATATTCACGTTTTAACTTTATATAGTAAATTGTAAGAAGCATAACCTCCCTTCCATGCTCTATGAATTGCTATATAAAAACCTTATTTTGGAAGGGTGTTTGACTTTTTTTGTTCATTTAAATAACTAAATGCCTAGCCAATCAATAAAAAATAACTAAGTTATACACACAACATTTACACATCATCAGTACAGTTTGGCAAACAAGGGTCGGTCACAGTCCAGAGCTAATTAAATTATTTATCTGAAAAAGCCTTATTGGGGAATGTACATTGGATTGGACTTTGGGACATTTTTGTCACACAGCGGACAGTATTTTGTTGTACTGTTTGAATTCTGCATATGTTACACACCAATGCTCAGCCATAAGCGCCAACTCCATGATGGTATATTTAGCCTGAGCCCATTTAGCCTGAGCACATTGTACTTCTTACAATAAGTGAGATACTTCATCAGCGTTGGTATAAAGATTATGCCAGCCTGGATTATAGTCAGTTATATCAAGGAAGTGATAAAAGCAAAATGTATGCTTACCGGATAAATGTATTTATTTCTTGACACGGTGAGTCCACGGATCATCTATAATTACTGTTGGGAATATCACTCCTGGCGAGCAGGAGGAGGCAAAGAGCACCCCAGCAAAGCTGTTAAATATCACTCCCTTACCCACAATCCCCAGTCATTCGACCAAAGGGAAAGGAGAGAAAGGAGTAACATAAGGTGCAGAGGTGCCTGAGGTTTATATTAAAAAAGAAACTGTCTGAAAATACAGGACGGGCCGTAAGCATAATTTTTTTTTTCTTTCTAATGACACGGTGAGCCCATGGATCATCTATAATTACTGTTGGGAATCAAGACCCAAGCTAGAGGACACACATGATAAGGGAGGGACAAGACAGCTAACCTAAACAGAAGGCACCACTGCTTGAAGAACCTTTCTCCCAAAAGAATCCCCAGCCGAGGCAAAAGTATTGAATTTATAGAATTTGGAAAAAGTGTGCAAAGACGACCAAGTTGCAGCCTTGGCAATCTGCTCCACAGAAGCTTCATTTTTGAAAGCCTAGGAAGAAGTAACAGCCTTCATGGAATGAGCTGTGATTTTCTCAGGAGGTTGGTGTCCAGCAGTCTCATAGGCCAAGTGAATAACACTTCTCAGCCAAAGGGAAAAAGAAGTAGCCGTAGCTTTCTGACCCTTGCGTTTCCCCCCCAAAAAATGCAGAAGACTGACGAAAGTACTTAGTTGCTTGCAAATAAAATGTTAGTGCACGCACAACATCCAGATTATGTAACAAACATTCTTTGTGAGAAGAAGGATTAGGACACAAAGACGGTACAACAATTTCCTGATTAATATTCTTGACCAAAACAACCTTGGGCAGGAAACCAAACTTAGTATGCAGAACCACCTTATCAGAATGGAATATAAGATAAGGGGAATCAAACTGTAAAGCATAGAGTTCAGAAACCCTCCGAGCAGAAGAAATAGCAACAAGAAACAAAACTTTCCAAGTTAACAACTTAATATCTAAAGAATGCATGGGCTCAAACGGAGCATGCTGTAAAAATTTAAGAACAAGGTTAAGACTCCATGGAGGAGTAACAGGTTTAAAGACAGGCCGAATGCTGACTAAGGCCTGACAAAAAGATTGCACGTCTGGCACATCCGCCAAGCATTTATGTAACAATATAGACAAAGCCGAAATCTGACCATTTAGAGTACTAGCAGACAAACCCTTCTCCAGACCATCCTGGAGAAAGGACAAAATTCTAGGAAACCTTACTCTACTCCAAGAGTAACCTTTGGATTCACACCAATTCAAGTATTTACACCAGATCTTATGGTAGATCCTGCGAGTAACAGGCCTACGAGCCTGAATCAAGGTCTCAATGACCGACTCCATGCTTCGATAAAACTGAGTGTTCAATCTCCAAGCAGGCAACTTCAGAGAAATGAGATTTGGATGAAGGAAGGGACCCTGAAGTAGAAGGTCCTTCCTCAGAGGGAGTTTCTAAGGTGGAAAGGATGACATTTCCACTAGGTCAGAAAACCAAATCCTGCGAGGCCACACTAGGGCTATGAAAATCACAGACGCTCTTTCCTGCTTGATTCGAGCAATGATTCTTCGAAGGAGAGTGAACGGAGGAAACAGGTATGCTAGACTGAAATTCCAAGAAACTGCCAGAGCATCAATCAGAAATGCCTGCGGATCCCTTGATCTTGAGCCGTATTTTGGAAGTTTGGCATTCTGACTAGAAGTCATGAGATATAATTCTGGCTGTCCCCACTTGAGGGTCAAGCTGGAAAACACATATGGATGAAGTTCCCACTCCCCGGGATGAAAAGTCTGTCTGCTCAGAAAATACGCTTCCCAATTGTCCACACCTGGGATGTGGATTGCAGAAAGACAGCAGTTGTGGGTCTCCACCCACTGAATAATTCGGGCCACCTCTATCATGGCCAAGAACTCTGAGTTCCCCCCTGGTGGTTGATGTAGGCCACTGAGGTTATGTTGTCAGACTGGAATCTGATAAACTGGGCTAAGGCTAACTGAGGCCAGACTAGAAGAGCATTGAAAATTGCTCTCAGCTCCAAGATATTTATGGGCAGGGCTGACTCCTCCCAAGTCCATAAGCCCTGAGCCTTAAACGAGCCCCATACTGCTCCCCAACCTAGAAGGCTGGCATCTGTGGTCACAATCACCCAGGAGGGTCTGCGAAAGCAAGTACCCTGGGAGAGATGGTCCTGAGAAAGCCACCACGGAAGAGAGTCTATTGATTCCTTATCTAGGGCTATACGAGGGGACAGATCCGTATAGTCCTCATTCCATTGTCTGAGCATGCATAACTGCAAAGGTCTGAGATGAAACCGAGCAAACGGGATGATGTCCATGGAAGCCACCATCAGACCTATTACCTCCATACATTGAGCCACTGATGGCCGTGGAAAGGACTGAAGGGTAAGACAAGAGTCGAAAATCTTTTTCTTTCTGACCTCCATCAGAAAAATCTTCATTAACAGGGAGTCTATTATGGTTCCCACAAATACGACCCTTGTAGAGGGAACCAGAATATCATCCAGATAAAGAGCCACTGCAATCCCCCAAAATCGAAGCACAGCTAAAAGAGCTCCCAGGATCTTTGAAAAAATTATGGGGGCTGTGGCAAGACCGAATGGAAGAGCTACAAACTGGCAGTGATTGTCTCAGAAACTTGTTATGATCCCTGTGAATAGGAACATGAAGGTATGCATCCTTTACGTCTATGGTTGTCATGAACTGACCTTCCTGTACCAAAAGAAGAATGGAACGTATAGTCTCCATTTTGAAGGATGGCACTTTGAGAAAACTGTTTAAACATTTTAGATCTAGGATTGGTCGAAAAGTTCCCTCCTTTTTGGGTACTACGAACAGATTCAAGTAGAATCCTAGACCCCTTTCCTGAAAGGGAACTGGAACTATCACCCCCAGGGTGGCAAGGTCCTGGACACAATGTAAGAACACCTCTCTTTTTATCTGTTCTTCAGATAATCTGGAGAGAGAAGAAACCTGCCTCTGGGAGGAAAATATTTTAAGTCTATTTTGTATCCCTGGGAGACCATGTCTACCACCCAGGGATCCAGAACATCTCTTATCCAAGCTTGAGAGAAAAAAGAAAGTCTGCCCCCGACAATATCCGCTCCTTGGATCGGGGGCCAGCCCTTCATGCTGACTTGGAATCAGCTGAAGGTTTTTTAGATTGTTTTCCTTTATTCCAGGACTGGTTGGGCTTCCAGGAAGGCTTGGCTTGATCTTGCTTGGAGAAAGGGGAGGAAGACTTTCCTTTAAAGTTACGAAAGGAACGAAAATTACTCTGATGTCCTTTCTGCTTATTCTTTTTATCTTGAGGAAGAAAAGAACCCTTCCCTCCAATAATATCTGAAATAATTTCCGCCAAACCAGGTCCAAACAAGGTCTTACCCTTGTAAGGAATAGACATGAGCTTAGATTTAGATGACACATCTGCAGACCAGGACTTCAACCACAAGGCCCTGCGGGCTAGGACTGCAAAGCCAGAAATTTTGGCTCCCAGTTTAATAACCTGTAAGGAAGCATCTGTAATGAAGGAATTGGGTAACTTAAGAGCCTTTATCCTGTCCTGGATCTTCTCTAGAGGAGTATCCGTCTGAAGAGATTCAGACAACGCATCAAACCAGTAAGCTGCAGCGCAGTGGCAATACACACCACAGGCTACCATTGTAGACCCTGGTGGACATACATCTTTTTTAATAAAGCCTCTAATTTTTTATCCATTAGATCCTTAAAAGAACAACTATTCTCTATGGTAATAGTAGTCCTCTTAGCTAAAGTAGAGATTGCTCCCTCTACCTTAGGAACCGTCTGCCACGACTCCTTAATAGAATCTGCTATAGGAAATATTTTCTTACAAATAGGAGAAGGAGAAAAGGGAATACCAGGTCTTTCCCATTCTCTAGCAATAATCTCTGTAGCACGGTCAGAAACCGGAAAAACCTCCATCGGAGAGGGAACATCAAAGTACTTGTTCAATTTACTAGACTTTTTAGGGTTGACTACGATAGTTGTGTCGGAGTCGTCCAAAGTAGCCAATACCTCCTTAAGTAATAAGCAAAGGTGTTCTAGCTTAAATCTGAAGGATACCACTTCAGCATCAGAAGAAGGAATTACACTATCTGAGTCTGAGATTTCCCCCTCAGACGCTACCGACATGTCTTCTTCCTCAGGCTTATGGGAAGGGACAGTCTGAATAGCCAGAACTTGATCAGAAACCTTAGTAACTGTTTCTTTAAATTTTCTTTTACGTCTTCCCTGCAACATAGGAAAAGCTGACAAGGCTTCAGATACCGCAAGGGATACTTGGGAAGCAATGTCTTGTAGAGAAAATCCTATGGGATTGCCAGAGGAAACACAGGTCATAGTATGTGGGACCCTTTAAGGAGAAAACTGTGGCATATCTGCTACAGGAGACACCTGAATAGCATTTGCCTGGGATAATGGTGGCTCATGGTCAAATATTTTATCTCTAACTATAACCTAAAGTTCTCTCAATGCATGAGGAACAAAAAGGAACTGTATTTTTCACCTGAGCATCAAAACATAACTGACAAGCAGATACTTCGCCTGGGATACTGGTTTGAAAAGCATCTTGATCCATAATGTGTAATAAAATAGGATAAAGTGTAAAAATGTTCTTTATTTGAAAAAAAAAAAGTGTACTGTGTCTTTAAATGTAAATGAACGATTACGAAACAAACCAAATAAACCTCAGGCTACCTATACACCTTAGTAGCTTTACTGAGGTGCCTACCTGTCCTGTTTTTTAAAAAACAGAGCTGTCCTTGCAGTTACAGAGCCCTAACTGCCGAAAAAAATGGCTAACAGTAAAAGTTTTTACCAAGTAAAATAAATCACTAAGCCACAATTAATCCCACTCCTCACAGTCTCAATGCCCAAAACTGCCTTAAATAAAACACCAAACATGAAGGTTTAATTAAGTCCCAATAAATGTAATACAGCTCTTAACTGTAACAAGTGCCAGTATTCGCATTGTAAAAAAAATTAAAATGGCACTTATCTGAAAGTGTTGTCTGGCAGCAGGACAGCTCACCTGGTTTGAGAGGGTGTAGCACCTCACATGGACCTGTGAAGAAAGAAAGATAACTGAGTAAACCTACTCAGGCTTTCTGGATAGGGCAGCAAATTCTTGAGAAAACGCAGTGAGGATTGGACCCCACAAGTTCTCAAGTGCTCAAAAGCCACCACTGCCCTACTGAAGAGACTGATGTGGACTAAGGCTAGACCCCAGAAAAGATCAGAATAAGCTTACTTTGCTTTAAAAATAATAAAATCTTGATTGAAGAAAACTTTTAATCAGACACTTAAACTTCACCTCCTCCTTGCACTACAGGCAAAGAGAATGACTGGGGATTGTGGGTAAGGGAGTGATATTTAACAACTTTGCTGTGGTGCTCTTTGCCTCCTCCTGCTGGCCAGGAGTGATATTCCCAAAAGAAATATAATATTTATTTATTTGTTTTTTTATGTAGAAAGGAGATCAAGGTAAACGTGCTCAGGGCCCATGAAAACCATAATGCAGCTATGTGTCATTTCTAGAGACATAATAATGGTTTAACATTGACTATTTATATTGCTTTATTATTTATATTCAAAGTCTGGCTAATCCACATCTCTGATGCTTTTTCTAAGCCTTACTGTTAAAATGGAACTTGCTCTTGGGTTCTCATTGCAATAAGCTGAGGAGAAAACGAGTGGAACCAATATGCTTTATATCCTGTTTCCTCCATGGCTCAAGCAATACAGCCACTGACTGACTATGTTGTGCTTAGCCTCCTTCTCTACTTAAAAAAAGGGCAAGGGCTACCCACATATTTAGTGTATATATGTGTGTATGTGTGTATATATATATATGTATATATATATATATATATATATATATATATATATATATATATATATATTATAATATAAAAGGCCAGGTATGTTTGTCCGAAGCTGTAATGCGCTGTAGAGTCTGTGCAAGGACAAAAATGTCCTGTCTGTTACAATCAGACAGCAGAGAGGATAGACAGAAGCAGCTATAGCGGGGGTCATGGCCGGTGGGAGCACTGTGATGGGGAAGTGACCAGAAGGAAGCGTGGCCGGAAGCGCCGTAATAGTTAGGGGCTTGGTCTGGGTGGTCGTGGCTGTGAGAGAGCGCAAAAGAGGGGGGAGAGAGAGAGAAAAAGAGAGGGAGTAGAGAGAACAAAGGAGTGGAGGAGAGAAAAAGAGGGAAGAGACAGAGCAAAAGAGAAGGGGGGAGTCAAAGCAAAAGAGAGGGAAGAGAGAGCAAAATAGGTGGGAGAGAGAGCAAAAGAGGTGGGATAGAGATTAAAAGAGAGAGGGGAGATAGAGCAAAATAGAGGGAGAGAGCAAAAGAGAGGGGGAGAGAGAGCAAAAGAGAGGGGGAGAGCACAAAAAGGGAGAGAGAGAGCAAAAGAGAGGGCGAGAGAGAGCAAAAGAGAGGGAGAGAGAGAGCAATAGAGAGGGGGAGAGAGAGCAAAAGAGAGGGGGGAGAGAGCAAAAGAGAGGAGGGAGAGAGAGAACAAAATAGAGGGGAGAGAGGGAGCAAAAGAGAGGGGGAGAGAGCAAAAGAGAGGGGGAGAGAGATCAACATAGTGGGGGGAAGAGAGAGAGGAAAACAAAGGGGAGAGAGAGAGTGAGCAAAAGAGAGGGAAAGAGAGCAAAAGAGAGGGGGGAGAGAGAGAGAGCCAACGAGAGGGGTAGAGAGAGAGCAAAAGAGAGGGGTAGAGAGAGCAAAAGAGAGGAGGAGAGAGAGAGCAAAAGAGAGGGGGAGAGAGAGAGCAAAAGAGAGGGAGAGAGATAGAGAAAAAGAGAGGGGGAGAGAGAGCGAAAAAAAAAGAGGGGGGAGAGAGAGAGAGAGAGAGAGAGAGTAAGAGAGAGAGAGAGAGAGAGCAAAAGAGAGGGGGAGAGAGAGAGCAAAAGAGAGGGGGAGAGAGAGAGCAAAAGAGAGGGAGAGAGAGATAGAGAAAAAGAGAGGGGGAGAGAGAGAGAAAAAAAAAGAGAGGGAAGGGGGAGAGAGAGAGCAAAAGAGAGGGGGGAGAGAGAGAGTAAAAGAGAGGGGGGAGAGAGAGAGAGTAAGAGAGAGAGAGAGAGAGAGAGAGAGAGAGAGAGAGAGCAAAAGAGAGTGGGGATATAGAGAGAGCAAAAGAGAGGGGGAGAGAGAGTAAATAGAGGGGGGAGAGAGAGAGAGCAAAAGACAGGGGGGAGAGAGAGAGCAAGGGGTGGGACCTCTCTACTGCAAAAAATGGCCCAAGTATATGTAAGTATAAGTATATGTAGAAGTGATACATTAAACACAATGACTTCCATGTCACTTGGAGAGGGGTAATGTAAACTGTAAATGTCATGAGACTTCCATAAACAGTTTGTACCAAAATACAGAGAGCTAAATAGCTTCCAAAAAGCCTTGTTACAACCTACAGAAAGCAATTTACATTCACAAAATGACTGAAATGATAGAAACTTCACCACAGTTTTACTACTCACCATCTTGTTATTCTTTTTGAAGTCCTGTGGTTTGAGTGAGCTAAAGTCTCTGGGGAGACAAAATACAATGATTATAAAAGATCTTCTAATAAAGGTCAGATATAAATTAATACGTTAATGGAAAACTTTTTCTAAAACAGAAGTCAAATTTACCATGAGGTTGCCCATTACCATTAACAGTGAAAGAGCTGCAGGCTTAGATGGTTTACCGCAAATTAACAAAAAATTATAAAACATATAGAGGCCTATCTATCAAACCGTCAACTTTCTTGCATTCGACGGCACCAATATGCTGGCCTAACATCGCTGCCGCGGACCTGAATACGATCTCCATATTTATGAAAAAAGCCGGCAAAAAGCCACTCACCAAGTACGGGGTGATGAGCAGCGGACTGTTGTTAACTAGCAGTCATCGATCTCGCTGCTATTTGGCTTTTTACCAACTTTATTTATACCCTGTAACTAAACACAGCCACTATACTAAAATGTTTAACCCCTATCACGCCGCTCCCGGACCCCACCACATTAAATTAAAGTATTAACCCCTAAACCCCTGGCCTCCCACATCACTACCACTTACTAAACCTATTAACCTCTAAACCATAGCCCCCCACATCGCCATAAACTAAATTAAGCTATTAACCCCTTAACTTAACAACTCGCTAACTTTTCATTCAAATTAAAACATTCCTATCTTATAATAAATTTAAACTTACCTGTAGAATTAAATTAAACTATTAATTAACCTACCCTAACTATTATACTAAAATTAAATTAAACTATATTAAACTATTAATTAACCTACCCTAACTATTTTACTAAAATTTGAATTAAACTATATTAAACTATTAATTAACCTACCCTAACTATTATACTAAAATTAAATTAAACTATATTAAACTATTAATTAACCTACCCTAACTATTTTACAAAAATTTAAATTAAACTATATATTAACCTACCCTATTTTACTAAAATTTGAATTAAACTATATTAAACTATTAATTAACCTACCCTAACTATTATACTAAAATTAAATTAAACTATATTAAACTATTAATTAACCTACCTTAAGTATTTTACTAAAATTTAAATTAAACTATATTAAACTATTAATTAACCTACCCTATTATACTAAAATTACATTAAACTATATTAAACTAATAAGTTACCTACCCTATTATACTAAAATTACATTAAACTACCAATTAAATTAACTATATTACATATTTAAAAACCTAACCCTACTCAAATTATTTAAATCTACAAATAAAAATTACTAAATTACAAAAAAAACCTGTTACAAAAAATAAGAAACACTGTTACAAAAAATTAAAAACCACAGTATCAAAAATAAAAAAGAATTACACCTAATCTAATAGCCCTATAAAAATACCCCCCCCCCCCTCAAATAAAAAACCCCCTAGCCTATACAGTAATAAACTACCAATGGCCCTTAAAAGGGCTTTTTGTGGGGCATTGCCCAAAAGAAATCAGCTATTTTACCTGTAAAAAAAATACAAACGCCCCCCCAACAGTAAAACCCACCACCCACGCAACCAACCGTCCCAAATAAAAACCCTATCTAAAAAAATTAAGCTCCCCATTGCCCTGAAAAGGGCATTTGTATGGGCATTGCCCTTAAAAGGGCATTTAGCTCTGTTACTGCCCAGACCCTACTCTGAAAATAAAACCCACCCAAAAAAGCCTTAAATAAACTTAACACTAACCCCCGACGATCCACTTACAGTTTTTGAAGTTCCCTTTGAAGGATCCATCCAGCCGGCAAGAAGTCTTCATCCGGACGGCCTCTTCTAACTTCATCCATCCGGTGAGGAGCGGGTCCATCCTGAAAAAAATCTGGCGTGGAGCGGGTCCATCCTGAAGACATCTGACGAGGAGCTCCTCTTCAATACGGTCTCCGCCGTAAACTGGATCTTGAATGCAAGTGACGTCATCCAAGATGGCGTCCCTTGCATTCCTATTGGCTGAAAGGTTCCAATCAGCCAATAGGATTAGAGCCGCTAACATCCTATTGGCTGTTCCAATCAGCCAATAGGATTTAAGCAGCTTCCATCCTATTGGCTGTTCCAATCAGCCAACAGGATGAGTGTTACGGTTACCCTTAGTCTCGCTGAGAGATGGACCGCTTAGTAGCCTGGATCCCTATTGCTAAAGAGGGGAGAAGCTGCTTTCCATAGTATTCTATATGAGTCTCGCAAATATAGAATAATCTCCCTTAGCTGCAGTACAGCTAGGATACCCTTCTGCCCACAAAAACGAGTCAACGCTACGATTGAGGGTCAAACAAGAACTCAGGACTGGGATGCCCAGCCTGCTTTTTATTAAGGTTACATGCACACAGGGCACTCCCAGGGGGAGAGGGGGGGAAGCACAAAATCCCCCATCACACATTTAGATAGAGAGCACTGTCCTTTGACAGGCCACAATAGGATTACAGTACTTAAGATAACAAGTTTACAAGTTCATCTTATCAATTAGCAGTCTGGCTCCAGAGGTGATTAGACAATGGGATTTGTTATCACTAAACTTAGAGCTGAGGCCAGCAAACGTGTATTTAGGCAATAGTTTCTAAAAGCTGAAAAAAAAGAGTTAACTCTTTATGAAATGATACTTGTTACGGTTTTCTTGGAGCCCTTCTTAGGCGCTGGCTTGCTGGTTCAGGCATTGCTGCTGGAAAATAAGCTCTTCACAACAAAATAACTAATGCTTCTGTAACAGTGCTCCCTTTCTGTGGAACACTCTGGCAGACACGGTCTGACCCCTTTTCGGGGCAGACTAAGGCTGTCCAGACCGCTGGTTATGCGGGGCTGAGGTCGGTTTGTCTGGACAACCCGTCGGCGTTGCCATTCTGTTTCCCAGGTCTGTAAGTAATGGTGAAATTGAAGGGTTGCAACGATAAGCTCCAACGTAATAGCCTGCCGTTATCTCCAGAGACCCGGTTCAGCCACACCAACGGGTGACCATATAAATAGGGAGTCAATTTCTTTAATGCCCACACCAAAGCCAAACACTCCTTTTCGACCGCTGCATAGCTGACTTCACGGGGCAGGAGCTTCCGGCTGATGTAGGCAACTGGATGCTCCCCTCCATCTTCGCCTACTTGGCTGAGGACGGCTCCCAGCCCGAACATGGAAGCATCTGTATGGACGATAAAACGTTTGTTAAGGGCTGGGGCCGCCAACACAGGAGCGTTAATTAGAGCATTTTTGAGAGCCTGGAAAGCCGTTTCACAGTGGGGAGACCACAGGACCTGTCGAGGTAAGTTCTTCTTGGTCAAGTCAGTCAGGGGTTTGGCAAGTGTGCTGTAGTCTGGTACGAACCGTCTATAGTACCCTGCCGTGCCCAGGAAGGCTAGGACCTGAGTCTTAGTGATGGGGGTGGGCCAATTGGCGACAGCTTCTATTTTGGCCGGCTCTGGTCGCTGCTTTCCACACCCCACCCGGTGACCCAGGTACTGTACCTCGGCCATCCCAAAGTGGCATTTTTCTGGCTTCAGAGTCAGGCCAGCAGCCCGGATCTGATCCAGAACCATTCCCACATGAGCTAAGTGGTCCTCCCAGGACTCACTGTGGATCGCTATGTCGTCCAGGTAGGCGCAAGCAAAACTCTGGAAGCCATCCAGGAGCCTATCCACCAAGCGCTGGAATGTAGCTGGGGCATTCTTCATCCCAAACGGCATTACCCTAAACTGATATAAGCCGAATGGGGTGACGAATGCCGACTTGGGGATAGCCTCCGGGGCCAGGGGAATCTGCCAGTAACCTTTGCAGAGGTCAATAGTGGTCAGGTAATTTCCCCTGGCTATACGATCGAGTAGCTCGTCTACCCTGGGCATAGGGTAAGCGTCCGTCACGGTATTTTCATTGAGCCTCCGATAGTCTACGCAGAACCGGGTGGTCCCATCTTTCTTGGGCACCAAGACAACTGGGGAGGCCCAGGGACTATCGGAGGGCTCAATTACCCTGAGCTGGAGCATCTCATCGATCTCCTTCTTCATTCCTGTCCTAACTGCTTCAGGGATTCGGTACGGAGCCTGGCGCAAGGGAGCTTGTCCCGGAGTATCTACCTGGTGGGTGGTTAAAGTAGTGTACCCTGGCTTCGGGGAGAAGGTGAGGTGTTTGGACTGGAGGAGTTGGTTGAGCTGCTCCCTTTCAGTGGGGCTAAGTCGGTCCCCTATCTGAACCTGCGCCACTATACCTGTGGGGAGGCTCTTTTCTAATAGGTCTGGAATGGGTAAACTGTCGGGGTCTTCCTGAGGGGAACAACATACGGCCGTCACGTTCTCTGGTCGCTCAAAATATTCCTTGAGCATGTTTACATGGAATGTCTTTCTAAGATTGTTGTCGTGGCAGCTAGCTATCACATAAGTGGTGTCTCCCCTTTTCTCTACGATCTGGTAGGGACCCTGCCAGGACGCCTGCAATTTGTCTGTCTTCACCGGCTTAAGTACTAACACCTTTTGTCCTATGGTGAAGATTCTCTTTCGGGCCCCCCGATCGTACCATACTTTCTGTCTTCTCTGGGCCAACTGGAGATTAGCCCGCACGGATTTGGCTAATTGCTCCATTCGGTCCCTGAGTTCCAGCACGTATGGCACAATGGGGACACCGTCAGCCTCCATCTCTCCCTCCCAGTGCTCCCGGATCAGGTTTAGGGGTCCCCGTACCTTTCTTCCGTAGAGCAACTCGAAGGGAGAGAACCCTGTCGTTTCCTGGGGCACCTCCCGATAAGCAAATAGGAGGTGCGGCAGGAAGCGTTCCCAGTCTCGGTATTCCTGAGTGAACGTATTGAGCATTTGCTTGAGGGTCCCATTGAACCTCTCACACAGCCCGTTCGTCTGGGGGTGGTATGGGGAGCTCAGGAGGGACTTAATTTTGCAAACCTGCCAGAGTTGTTGGGTCAATTCAGCCGTAAATTGGGTGCCTCGGTCGGATAGGATTTCTTTTGGAAATCCTACCCGGGAGAACACCTGTACTAGTGCATTCGCTACCGTATCCGCTTGTATGTTGGATAGGGCGACAGCCTCTGGGTACCTGGTAGCGTAGTCCACTATGGTAAGAATGTATCGCTTACCGGAGGGACTAGGGGTAGCCAGTGGTCCCACTAGGTCAATAGCAACCCGGCTGAAGGGTTCCTCTACAATGGGCATATTTACTAGCTGGGCTTTAGGGTGATCGCCTCGCCTTCCTACTCGTTGACACACATCGCAGGTGTTACAGTAAGTTCTAACGTCAGCGTGCACCCCTGGCCAAAAGAACGTGTGAGTAATGCAGTGTAGGGTACGGGTAACGGCTAGGTGGCCTGCTAAGGGGATGTCGTGGCCTATTTTGAGGATTTCTTGACGGTATTTGTGGGGCACTACCAGCTGTCGCCTACGCTGTCCCCTTTTCTCTGTCCAGCGGTATAGTTTCCCTTTTTCCCATAAGAATGTTTCGTTATCTGCCCCACCCCCTCCGGTCTCTGCTCGTTCCCGGTACTTTTGTAAGGTCGGGTCAGTCTTAGACTCTGCCTCGAAAGCATCTGGGGTGTCCCAGGGTATGGGGCCTAACCTGTCAGGCAAGGTCGGGGTAGGTCTTACCTGTGTCTCCCGCACTGGTGAGAGCTCTCGCTCCGTCCGGGCTTGGGCCCGTGTAGTCACTGGGTCCGCCTCGTTGTTGCATACTGGAGCATAGGCAGAAGTCATGGGGCCCAAATCGTTGCCCAGTAGTACTTCGGCAGGTAAATTATCCATTAGGCCCACGTTCACAGCCCCCTTTCCCGCTCCCCAATCAAGATGCACTTTAGCTGTTGGAATTTTGTACACATCCCCCCCCCCGCCACTCTAACGGCCACAGTCTGTCCGGATCGCTTGTGCTCTGGCACCAAATGACTCTGTACCAGCGTGATAGTAGCCCCTGTGTCTCGCAATCCCTCGGTAGATCGCCCCTCGAGCCATAACCTCTGCCGATGGTGCTGGTGGTTATCTGAGGCAGCATATACAGGGTCTGCCTCGTGAAGCGGCCCCACATATCCCTCCATAGGGGCCTCTTGGTTAACGCAGAGGGCCCGGGCCGGACGATAGGACCCAGAGGGGTAATTGTAATTCCTGGGTGTCTGGTGCGTATTAAGGGGGCAGCTAGCCATGAAATGCCCTGGTTGCTTGCATCGGTGGCAAGTCGGTCTGGGACGCTCATAGCTGTTATTGGGTGGTCCTGAGTGTCGGACGGGCCCTGTGGGCACCGGGGCTCGGAATTCAGCACGAGGGGGTGCACGGTAAACCTCTCTGGGTTCGACCCGTGCTGGAGCTCGGTAGTTCATGGGTTCGTGAAGACGGGAGTCATAATGTTCATCGGCCAATTTGGCTGCTTCTTCTAAGGTAGAAGGCCGCCTGTCTCGCAGCCATTCCTTCCCTTGCTGTTCCATGCCATTATAAAAATGTTGTAAGAGAAACAATTGTAAAATTTCCTCACCAGTCACCGCTTTACTTCCGCTCAGCCAGTGATTTGCCGCTCTCCGCATTCGGTGCGCCCATTCCATATGTGTATCGTTAGGCTTCTTTTCCGTGCCCCGAAACTGTCGGCGATACGTGTCCGGAGTTACAGCGTACCGTCGCAACAGTGTCTCCTTAACTAGCTCATACTGTGTCACTTCCTCAGCACCCAGAGTACGAAAGGCTTCCAGGGCTCGCCCGGATAGTTTCCCAGACAATATCGTGGGCCACTCTCTGTTGGGAATCTGGTGCAGGGCACATTGCCTTTCGAAGTCCGCCAAATATTCATCAATCCCTGTCTCGCTCTCTAGGAAGGGTCGAAATGCAGCATAGGGTATCTTGGGCCTCCCAGCATTTTCGACAGGGATGATTACCTGCGGGGCTTCAGCATTGCGGTGTGCGTTAGCTAGGTTGAGTTCGTGGGCTTGAGTCTCTCGTATATCCTCGTCCGCCTCCGCCATCAACTGCTGTACCAATTCCATGGAGGGGTTCGGCCCGTATAATGAGAGCCTTTCCCGAACAATCCTGGTTTTTTCGTCACTAATCGTGGTCGGTGTTTCCGCCATTGTGAAGCTCTGATCCAGTTCGGTCAATTCTGCGATCAGCTCTCTCCTCGGCCGGTTGCTGGCGTACCCCCCTCTGCTTTCAAGTAAATCCTTTAGGGTTGTACGCTTCAATTTTTCGTAAGCGCTCTCCATCCGTTCTGTACCTCTCCTAGGAAATCCAGGAAAATCCCGCCGCTGCCGCCAAATGTTACGGTTACCCTTAGTCTCGCTGAGAGATGGACCGCTTAGTAGCCTGGATCCCTATTGCTAAAGAGGGGAAAAGCTGCTTTCCATAGTATTCTATATGAGTCTCGCAAATATAGAATAATCTCCCTTAGCTGCAGTACAGCTAGGATACCCTTCTGCCCACAAAAACGAGTCAACACTGCGATTGAGGGTCAAACAAGAACTCAGGACTGGGATGCCCAGCCTGCTTTTTATTAAGGTTACATGCACACAGGGCACTCCCAGGGGGAGAGGGGGGGGAAGCACAAAATCCCCCATCACACATTTAAATAGAGAGCACTGTCCTTTGACAGGCCACAATAGGATTACAGTACTTAAGATAACAAGTTTACAAGTTCATCTTATCAATTAGCAGTCTGGCTCCAGAGGTGATTAGACAATGGGATTTGTTATCACTAAACTTAGAGCTGAGGCCAGCAAACGTGTATTTAGGCAATAGTTTCTAAAAGCTGAAAAAAAAGAGTTAACTCTTTATGAAATGATACTTGTTACGGTTTTCTTGGAGCCCTTCTTAGGCGCTGGCTTGCTGGTTCAGGCATTGCTGCTGGAAAATAAGCTCTTCACAACAAAATAACTAATGCTTCTGTAACTAATGAGAGCTCCTATTGGCTGATTGGAACAGCCAATAGGATGAGAGCTGCTCAAATCCTATTGGCTGATTGGAACAGCCAATAGGATTTTAGCGGCTTTAATCCTATTAGCTGATTGGAACCTTTCAGCCAATAGGAATGCAAGGGACGCCATCTTGGATGACGTCACTTGCATTCAAGATCCAGTTTACGGCGGAGACCGTATTGAAGAGGAGCTCCTCGTCGGATGTCTTTAGGATGGCCCCGCTCCACGCCGGATTTTTTTCAGGATGGACCCGCTCCTCGCCGGATTGATGAAGATAGAAGAGGCCACATGGATGAAGACTTCTTGCTGGCTGGATGGATCCTTCAAACGGAACTTCAAAAACTGTAAGTGGATCGTCTTGGGTTAGTGTTAGGTTTATTTAAGGGTTTTTTGGGTTTTATTTTTAGAGTAGGGTCTGGGCAGTAAAAAGAGCTAAATGCCCTTTAAGGGCAATGCCCATACAAATGCCCTTTTCAGGGCAATGGGGAGCTTAGGTTTTTTAGATATGGTTTTTATTTGGGGTGGTTGGTTGTGTGGGTTTTACTGTTGGGGGGGGTGTTTGTATTTTTTTTTACAGGTAAAAGAGCTGATTTCTTTGGGGCAATGCCCTGCAAAAGGCCCTATTAAGGGCAATTGGTAGTTTATTGTAGGCTAGGTTTTTTTTATCTTGATAGGGCTATTAGATAGGTGTAATTCTTTTTTATTTTTGATATTGTTTTTTTTATTTTTTGTAACTTTGTGGTTTTTTTTGTAACAGCGTTTATTTTTTGTAATTTAGTAATTTTTAATTGTAGATTTAAATAATTTGAGTAGGGTTAGGTTTTTAAATATGTAATATAGTTAATTTAATTAGCAGTTTAATGTAATTTTAGTATAATAGTTAGGGTAGGTTAATTAATAGTTTAATATAATTTTAGTACAATAGTTATGGTAGGTTAATTAATAGTTTAATATAGTTTAATTTAATTTTACAGGTAAGTTTAAATTTATTATAAGATCGGGATGTTGTAATTTTAATGTAAAGTTAGTGGGTTGTTAGGTTAAAGGGTTAATAGCTTAATTTAGTTTATGGCGATGCGGGGGGGCTGGCGGTTTAGGGGTTAATAGGTTTAGTAAGTGGTAGTGATGTGGGAGGCCAGGGGTTTAGGGGTTAATACATTTATTTAGGTTGCGGTGGGGTCTGGGAGCGGCGGGATAGGGGTTAATACTTTTATTTAGTTGCGGAGGGGTCCGGGAGCGGCGGGATAGGGGTTAATAACATTATGTAGGTGGCAGCGATGTCGGGGCGGCAGATTAGGGGTGTTTAGAATCGGGGCTTATGTTAGGGTGTTAGGTGTAAACTTTACTGGTTTTCTACCTGAGAAATCAATGGGATATCTGGCAGCATCGAACATGAGCTTTTGCTGCTTTCAGACTCCCATTGATTCCTATGGCACCAGGGTGGCAGATTGAAAACCAGGTATGCTGGGCCGGAATAGCCGCGAGCGTACCGGTTAACTATTTGATATCTTTGAAAAAGTGTCAAATAGTGGCGAATGTATTTTTGGAACATCTGTAATGCCGTAAGCATCGATCTGTGTCGGATTGAGACCGGCGGATCGTATGTTACGTCACAAATTTCAACTTTTGCCGGTTTGTAGGCTTTGTTAACTAGGTGAAATCAAGCTTACCATAATTACGCTGCGGAATTCCAGCGTATTTGCGGTTGACGGCTTGAAAAATATCCCCCTGAGAGATCCAATTTGCGTTTTTAATATTTATTCTACTGTTCACTGTTTCTATAGATTAATTCATATTCAATTTAGGGCTAGATTATAAATTGAGCGAAAAATATCGATTCTGCGAAAGCAATATTTGCACTTCACTTAGTAATACCAGCGCACGTAAATGTGCGCTGGTATTACAAGTAAGGTGCAATGGAAACGCGACCTCGCGTTCGGATTGCTCATGAGAGCGCGCTTCCATAGACTCCAACGGGAGCCTCGTTCTTATGCCGAAAGACAAGACTGAGAATCTAGCGCAGCGAAGGGGGTAAGTCGCACAGCAATGAGCAGCTTTTGTATATGATTATATGCATACATATTTATGTGTTAGTATGTGTATATATGTTAGTATAAGCATTTACATATATATTTATAGAGAACACACAGTTCCCATAGACCGCTATGTAAAGGCCCTTTTCAGTGCCGTTTTCTTTTTTCTAACACCCACACCTGCCAACTTTAACCCCTCATAACTGCGAACTCACGGTAGCAATAACCAACCACTTGTAATGGCTGTTTATTTATTGAATGCTTGTAAACCGGCGCAATAAATTAGTGCTCCGCTTGTAATCTAGCCTTTAATGTTTATTCCTACAGATGTACATTAAAGTCTATGAGAATCAACCTTTAAATGTAAATATTGAAATGTTCATATTTTACATTTGGGTATTAAAAGAACAGTAAACATTATGAGGCCGATTTATTAAGTTCCGTATGGAGCGTGATGCCCCTTGTTTCTAAAGACCGCTGCTTCATAACTGGTCTGCCTGCCCTGAGGTTGCGTACAGGAATCAAGCCGATCGAATACGATCAGTTTGATTGACACCCCCTGTTTGGCCGTGAATCTGCTGGTGCAATGATAAAGGATGACAGCGTATGCTGGCGGCATTTAGCGATGTGCAGCAGACATGATACACTACATCGTATCTTGTCTGCTTGCACTTTATATACCCCTATTTGTTTTCCACCAATGCTTTTGTGACTTTCATCCTGCTACAGTCTATTGGGTGGGTGGTGAAGCATTTGACTATCTGTACCCTCTGTCTGCTTTTAATAGAAAGTCTCTGGAAGGGTGGCAGGCAGTGCAGATCCTTAGCAGTTCCTAAAATATACTTATCAAACAATTCAAAACATAAGATGAGTCTCGGGGCATTGCAACTTGCAGTTTTTTAAAGTAAAACAATAATGTTTACTTTCTTTTCAAGACTGACAATAATCAGTATATGAAGAGAGTCCTCCTATAAGCCTGTTTTCCCTTGGTTGAAGACCCCCGACTGCATTAATGACCGTGTAAATGAAAGGTAAAAACAAATAAATCCATACTTACATTACATCATTTTTAAAGTGGTGCAGTAATGCACAAAACGCCAGTCCATTTGTCCATGAGGTGGTAAAATTGGTGACTTGAATACCTGGGTAACCCTGGGTTATTTCTTTGCACCACGCAAGTAGTGACTGAGTCGCCCTAGGGCTAAGAGGGGCAGCAGATTTTGGTCGTATCTAGAAAAACAAAACAAACCAATGGTTCGTAATCTCAGACAACTATCAAATTAAAGAAAGTTTTACTTTATCAGTAGGTTTTTTACAAATAGATTTTTTGTATAATTAATAAAAATGACAGTGTGAAGAAAAAGAAGGAAACAAAACATAAATACCGATATCAATAGAATTAATGAAATTCAAATGGACATATTTATTAAAGGTCTTAAAAACTACAGGGAGAAAATAGGAAAACAAAGAATTAAAGGGACAGTACACTGTAAACTTGTTTTCCCCTAGTTTTTCCAGTGACTTGTTATACAGCTGCAGAGTATAGAATGTACAAGAAATTATATTTTCAGGTTTATTTGTGTATATGAAATTGCTGGTTTTGTGCTTTAAAACCACAACCTATTGAAATGGGTTGAGCTTGCAGGTAAAATGAGATCTCATTATGTTATCACTTTGTGTACTTCCTTATCTTGTGTCTGTAAACCAAAGACCAATACTTAGAGAGAACAAGGACAAATGTCATTTTATTAGATATCTCTTCTGTACCCCACTGGGAGAGCTATTTCTTCTGCTACCTGTGTTTACATAGTCTGGACTTCAGTAAAGAATCTTTCAGTAAAGGTGGGGAAACCACAGGCTAAATCAGCTATTTCAAATGCCACAATAAGGGTAAAGGAGCCTACTTGTAAACAATTTAATACACTCCAGTGGGTAAAATGGATCTTAACTTGAAACAAATAAAAGGACATTTTTTTTTTGGTAAACTGACCCTTTAATGGGTGGGAAGAAATAAGCTGTGGATACAAGTAGAGTCCTCAATATAACAACTTTATCAGTAATTGCAGTACAATAATGAAAACTCTATAGTGATTTACTAAATGGGGTAGATTTATTAAATGTCGGGCGGACATGAGACGCTGTAGAGGATCATGTTGAACCCGAAATCGCTAAATGCTAACAGCATACACTGTCAGCATTTAACATTGCACAAGCATTTCTTGTGAAATGCTTGTGCAATGCCGCCCCCTGCACATTTGCAGCCAATAGGCCGCTAGCAGAGGTTGTCAATCATCCCGATCATTTCAGATTAGGATGATTGCTGACCTTAAAGGTGGCGGACAATTTAAGGAGCGGGGGTCTTACGACCGCTGCTTCTTAACTTCAGTTTCTTGCAAGCTGGAAACTTCGGGCAGAGACAACCCCCAAATGCAGCCATATGCTGCTGTTTCCGCACGAGCCTTCAGGCTTGCCGGGCACAGGAGTTAAGAAACAGCTGCACCTTAACTCGTCCGCCACCTCTGAGACGGCGGACAGCAATCAGCCTGATCGGATACGATCGGTTTGATTGACACCCCCTGCTAGTGGTCGATTGGCCGTGAATCTGCAGGGGGGCAGTATTGCACAAGCATTTCACAAAAAATGCTTGTGCAATGATAAATGCCAACAGTTTATACTGTCGGCATTTATTGATGTGCGACGGACATGATCCTCTACAGCGGATCATGTCTGTCCGCACAATGACATATGGCCCCAAAGTCTCTAGATCCTATCATTAAAAGTGTTCTACTTGGAAGCTTATACAACAAAACAATACAAAAAAATCTTTCCTTTTTCTTGCTGTAGGGAGTAAGGGCGTCTGACACAAGTTTTTTATTTCTTCAAATATGAATTTTACCTGAGGGAAACTGATGATGTAATTTCCTTCTATTACAACTAGCGGTAAACGTCGATCCGCTTTATTGGGTGGGGTTATCAGATTTGTTGTAATGATGTAAGAAGGTCTGTAAATATAAAATAAAAACATTGTGTATCAGGAATAAACATACAGTATATTCTAGCTTTTCATTATAACAGATTCATTTTATTTTCAGAAAAAAGAGAAGATGTTTAGATGCAGCTATATCATATGGAAGAATGACTTTTTTTAATGCAGCGTCCCTTTTATTTGCCCATATGTACCTTCTACAGGTGCAAGAAAAGGTTTGTGAACTCTTTGGAATGACTTAAAGGGACACTGAACCCAAATTTCTTCGTCTGTGATTCAGATAGAGCATGCAATTTTAAGCAACTTTCTAATTTACTCCTATTATCAAATGTTCTTCATTCTCTTGCTATCTTTATTTTAAAAAGAAGGCATATAAGCAATTTTTTTGTTCAGAACCCTGGACAGCATTTGTTTATTGGTCAGTTAAATTAATCCACCAATCAGCAAGAACAACCCAGGTTGTTCACCAAAAATGGGCCGGCAACTAAACTTACATTCTTGCTTTTCAAATAAAGATACCAAGAGAATTAAGAACATTTGATAATAGAAGTAAATTAGAAATGTACTTAAAATTGCATGCTCTATCTGAATCATGAAAGAAAAAAATTGGGTTCAGTGTCCCTTTAAGGGCAAGATTATCAGCTAGATTTAGAGTTTTGTCGGTAACGACCCGCGTAGCTAACGCTGGTTTTTTTCCCCCCGCACCTTTTAAATACCGCTGGTATTTAGAGTTCACAGAAGGGCTGCGTTAGGCTCCAAAAAGGGAGCGTATAGCATAATTTACCGCCACTGCAACTCTCAATACCAGCGGTGCTTACGGACGCGGCCAGCTTCAAAAACGTGCTTGTGCACGATTTCCCCATAGGAAACAATGGGGCTGTTTGAGCTGAAAAAAAAAACCTAACACCTGCAAAAAAGCAGCGTTCAGCTCCTAACGCAGCCCAATTGTTTCCTATGGGGAAACACTTCCTAAGTCTGCACCTAACAGCCTAACATGTACCCCGAGTCTAAACACCCCTAACCTTACACTTATTAACCCCTAATCTGCCAACCCCGCTATCGCTGACCCCTGCATTTTATTATTAACCCCTAATCTGCCTCTCCGTACACCGCCGCAACCTACGTTATCCCTATGTACCCCTAATCTGCTGCCCCTAACACAGCCAACCCCTATATTATATTTAATAACCCCTAATCTGCCGCCCCCAACGTCGCCGCCACCTACCTACACTTATTAACCCCTAATCTGCCCTCCCTAACATCACCGACACCTAACTTCAAGTATTAACCCCTAATCTGCCGACCAGACCTCACCGCTACTCTATTAAATGTATTAAACCCCTAAAGCTAAGTCTAACCCTAACACTAACACCCCCCTAAGTTAAATATAATTTTTATCTAACGAAATAAATTACCTCTTATTAAATAAATTATTCCTATTTAAAACTAAATACTTACCTGTAAAATAAACCCTAATATAGCTACAATATAAATTATAATTATATTGTAGCTATTTTAGGATTAATATTGAGCTCGCATTCTATTGGCTGTTCCGATCAGCCAATAGAATGCAAGCTCAATCTGATTGGCTGATTGGATCAGCCAATCGGATTGAACTTGAATCTGATTGGCTGATTCCATCAGCCAATCAGAATTTTCCTACCTTAATTCCGATTGGCTGATAGGATCCTATCAGCCAATCGGAATTCGAGGGACGCCATCTTGGATGATGTCATTTAAAGGAACCGTCATTCGGCGAGTAGGCGTCGGTAGAAGAGGATGGATCCGCGTCGGCTGGAAGAAGATGGCTCCGGAAGAAAGAAGATTGAAGATGCCGCTTGATAGAAGACTTCAGCCCGGTGATGGACTTCTTCAGCGCCCGCTTGGATCAAGACTTCAGCCCGATGATGGACTTCTTCAGCCGCCGCTTGGATCAAGACTTCAGCCCGATGATGGACCTCTTCAGCCTGATGATGGACTTCTTCAGCCCCCGCTTAGGCTTGGATGAAGACTTCGGAGCCTCTTCTGGACCGATCGGTGATACTCGACGTGGTGAAGACAAGGTAGGAAGATCTTCAGGGGCTTAGTGTTAGGTTTATTTAAGGGGGGTTTGGGTTAGATTAGGGGTATGTGGATGGTGGGTTGTAATGTTGGGGGGGTATTGTATGGTTTTTTTACAGGCAAAAGAGCTGAATTCTTTGGGGCATGCCCGCAAAAGGCCCTTTTAAGGGCTGGTAAGGTAAAAGAGCTTTTCTATTTGTATTTTAGAATAGGGTAGGGCATTTTTTTTATTTTGGGGGGCTTTGTTATTTTATTAGGGGGCTTAGAGTAGGTGTAATTAGCTTAAAATTGTTGTAATATTTTTCTAATGTTTGTAAATTATTTTTTTATTTTTTGTAACTTAGTTCTTTTTTTATTTTTTGTACTTTAGTTAGTTTATTTAATTGTATTTATTTGTAGGTATTTTATTTAATTAATTTATTGATAGTGTAGTGTTAGGTTTAATTGTAGATAATTGTAGGTAATTTATTTAATTAATTTATTGATAGTGTAGTGTTAGGTTTAATTCTAACTTAGGTTAGGATTTATTTTCCAGGTAATTTTGTAATTATTTTAAGTAGGTAGCTATTAAATAGTTATTAACTATTTAATAGCTATTGTACCTGGTTAAAATAAATAAATAAAAAAAAGTTAACTTTATTATAGTAGCGGTGAGGTCCGGTCGGCAGATTAGGGGTTAATAAGTGTAGGTAGGTGGCGGCGACGTTGGGGGCGGCAGATTAGGGGTTAATAAATATAATGTAGGGGTCGGCGGTGTTAGGGGCAGCAGATTAGGGGTACTTTGGGATAACGTAGGTTGCAGCGGTGTGCGGTCGGCAGATTAGGGGTTAAAAATTTTTATTAGAGTGGCGGCGATGTGGGGGGGCCTCGGTTTAGGGGTACATAGGTAGTTTATGGGTGTTAGTGTACTTTAGAGCACAGTAGTTAAGAGCTTTATGAACCGGCGTTAGCCCAGAAAGCTCTTAACTCCTGACTTTTTTCTGCGTCTGGAGTCTTGTCGTTAGATTTCTAACGCTCACTTCAGCCAAGACTCTAAATACCGGCGTTACCATTGAAAAGATAGGATACGCAAATGGCGTATGGGGATCTGCGGTATGGAAAAGTCACGGCTGCAAAGTGAGCGTTAGACCCTTTCCTGACTGACTCTAAATACCAGCGGTAGCCCAAAACCAGCGTTAGGAGCCCCTAACGCTGGTTTTGACGGCTAACGCCAAACTCTAAATCTAGCCGCATGAGTGGAATGCAAATCGACACTCCCTGTAGGGCGTTAATTGCCCTAGAATTTAGATTTTTGTGCTCGTCGGATTGCGCTCGAATTATGAATTAAAAGTAAACTGTTTTCGCTCTCGGGTTAACCCTACAAGCGCAAATATATATATATATACATATATATATATATATATATATATATATATATAGGTATAGTTACAGGTACATATATATAAATATATATAGGTATAGTTACAGATACATAAATATATATATAGGTATACGCGCTCTCTCCCCCCTCTTTTGCTCTCTCTCCCCCCCTCTTTTGCGCTCTCCCCCCTCTTTTGCGCTCTCTCCCCCTCTCTTTTGCTCTCTCTCTCCCCCCTCTTTGGCTCTCTCTCCCCTCTCTTTAGTGCTCTCTTCTCCCTCTCTTTTGCGCTCTTTACCCCTTCTCAAACTAGTGTTAAAGCCCTTGTTCAGGGGCCAAAAGGTGTCCAACTTCCTCCCCCTACCTCATTTGCCCACCACTCCCTACCCTCGATTCCCTCTCCCTCCTCCCTCCTCCTCCTCCCTCCTCCCCCCTCCCTGCCGCTCTCAGCATTTTTTTTTTCTGCAGTGCAGCAGTGGAGCATGCAGAAATAATGTGATCTTGCTACTTTTTGCGAGATTGCGGCAGAGAGCGGCAGAGAGTAATCTCTACTGCGCATCAGCGCTGGTCATTAAGGGGTTAAGGCCAGGTATGTTTGTCTCGCGCAGTCTCTATTGCACATGACTGTGTTGGACAAACATACTTGGTCTTATATAATATAGCTATGTGATCTTATACGTTTTTAGAGTTGATGGGGCATATTTCTCAAACTCCGTATGGAGCTTGATGTTCCTTGTATCCGGCGAGCCTTCAGGCTCGCCCGAAACAGAAGTTATGAAGCAGCGGTCTTAAGAGTTCACAAGAACTGCTGGTGCAATGATAAATGCTGACAGCGTATGCTGTTGGCATTTATTGATGTTTATTGCTGTGCGTCGGACATAATACGCTACGTTGTATCATGTCCGCTCGCACATTGATAAATATGCCCGATGTCTGTTTTGTAGAAAACATGTAAAATGTGTAAAATTGTAGTAAATTCCACTTACTGATCACGTTCCCTCTTTTCATCTTTGTCCTCAGGACCTGGATGGAAATTTTCAATAAAAAAAAATAACATTAAAGTAAAAAAATAAACCAAAAGTTACATTTGTAATGATGAAAACACATGAAATGATCAGAAATATGATCTGTAATATTTATATCTGGGCTCTGACGTGTTAGGATTCGTATATGTGAGATCTTCAGCTTCCCAAAAATATCTGTAATGTGAGGGTAAGTCAGCAGGGATCTAGGCTGTGAAATATATATTAATATATAGCATACTGAGGTAGACTCATAAGCGTGCACATGCCCTGAATTCGGAGCTTGATAATTCGGCCCCTAAATGTACATAAGAAAGTTTATTTTTTAATATTTAAAAAAATATTTATTTATATAATTAGGATTTGTTATTACTTAAATATATATTATTTCAATATTTAATATATTTATATTAACATGTAGTGATGTCGCGAACCTAAAATTTTGCGTTCGCAAACGGCGAACGCGAACTTCCACAAAAGTTTGCGAACCGGGCGAACCGCTATAGACTTCAATAGGCAGGCGAATTTTAAAACCCACAGGGACTCTTTCTGGCAACAAAAGTGATGGAAAAGTTGTTTCAAGGGGACTAACACCTGGACTGTGGTATGCCGGAGGGGGATCCATGGCAAACTCCCATGGAAAATTACATAGTTGATGCAGAGTCTGGTTTTAATCCATAAAGGGCATAAATCACCTAACATTCCTAAATTGTTTGGAATAACGTGCTTTAAAATATCAGGTATGATGTTGTATCGTTCAGGTAGTGTAAGGGTTTTTTTTTTTTAAATGTATACTACTGTTTTAGCAGATGGTGTGACACTTGCACTGGTGTGACACTGTGCCCTGGCAGGACCTGGAGCGCACACGTGTGAGGGAAACTGACTGCTATTATTTCACAGTAAAAACAGTTTTTTTGTTTTTTTTAAATGTACACTACTGTTACACCAGATATGAGTGGTGGCACTGGGCAAGTGGGCACAGTATACGCTGTGAGCCTGAGCTGGCAGGCAGGCAGGCTGCAATTAGATTACACAGAAGAAAAAAAAAAGCAGACTGATGTTCTAGCCCTAAAAAGGGCTTTTTGGGGTGCTGTCCTTACAGCAGAGATCAGATGAGTCCTTCAGGACTGTAGTGGACACTGAATACACTAGCCTAGCTATCTATTTCCCTATAAAATCAGCAGCAGCTACACTGTCCCTCCTCTCACTAAGAATGCAGCTTCTGAATGAATCTAAAATGGATGCTGTCCAGGAGGTGGGAGGGTCTGGGAGGGAGGGTCTGCTGCTGATTGGCTGTAATGTGTCTTAGGCTGATTGGCTGGAATGTGTCTTGTGACTGTGAGCTACAGGGTCAAAGTTTACTCAATGATGACGAATAGGGGGCGGATCGAACATCGCATATGTTCGCCATCTGCTGCGAACGCGAATATGCTATGTTCGCTGCGAACTATTCGCGGCAGAACTGTTCGCGACATCACTATTCATATGTATAAATACCTTTTATTATAAAATATTACAGTCATCATATTCCATACGCCCACAGTGTTAGTTCATTAATGACAATATACAGCAAGCTGAAGTCGTTAATGTAAATTTAGCATTAATTGTTTTTTCTCTTCTTCTATTGAATTCACTGAGAGCCAAAAGCAACCAATCACTGTCTGACTTTTGTGAGCGCAATTCCCATAGCTTTGTAAACTGCTATACCATATAGTGTTATCTTTTCTGGCGGACTTTAACAGCGATTAAAGGGACAGTCAACACCAAAATTCTTATTGTCTAAAAAGATAGATAACGCCTCTAAATTTCTGCCTGTTTCTAAGCCACTACAGACAGCCTCTTATCACATGCTTTTTTATTAGCTTTTCACAACATGAGACTGCTAATTCATGTCAGCCATATAGATAACATTGTGCTCTCTCCCATGGAGTTGTACAGGAAACAGCACTAATTGGCTAAAATGCAAGTCATAATAAATAGTCATGTGATAAGGGGTCTGTCTGCAGAGGCTTAGATACAAGGTAGTCACAGAGGTAAAAAGTATATTAATATAACTGTGTTGGTTGTGCAAAACTGAGGAATGGGTAATAAAGGGATTATCTATCTTTTTAAACAATAACAATTTTGGAATTGACTGTCCCTTTAAGTTGAGTAAGGTGATCTTTATTAGCACTATCTTGTGTTTCCGTTTGCACTACATAAATAAGTCTACCCCAGCAGGCTATTACTAACCTTCATGATTCTGAAAGAGCATAACATGTATAAAATGATGAAAGGCAGGTTGGTAGGCTCAGGAGAGTGCACGTGTATGAAGCACTATACGGCAGAAGTTTTGCAAGAATACTTTTATCAATGCTATACATTTGCAAGATCACCAGATGGCAGCAGTATTTGCTGCCATGTAGTTCTAGACACACGGGCACACCACCTTTGTAGGTATCATCTTCAACAAAAAATACAAGGAAAATGAATTTGATATTAGAAGTAAATAGGAATTTTTTAAAATATTTGAATCATTAAAAAAAAAGTTTGCGCTTAATGTCCCTTTACTATTTGATCAGACCAGCATGTAGGCACGTGCACAGGTGCTGATTAGAAGGTGTGCTCTGTGCACAGTGTTTACCCAACCTGTGTGTAAGAAGATCAGAGTTTCTGTTTATGGTGTATTGGTAACATGTGCGGGTAAATATAGTGGATTAGGATACCATAGAACATTAAGCAGAACTTTATCTGATTTAAATCTGTTTTCAAATGTCAAATTGTAATGGATTAAAATGAGGGTCTATTGTGCATGTAGCAATGTGTATATGTGACACATAAGATACACAACAATATCATCTCTGCTGTCCCTACCTCCAGAAACAACAACTTCTTCAGCATCTTCATCTTCTTCATCTTCTGGGTTGATACCTGCTGTGAATAGAAATAAAAGATTTGTAAGAATTACAAGCCAATTTCTATTAAAGGAATTGCAATTTTACATACACACACACATATATATTAGATAAATGAATATGTGTACGTGTATGTGTGTGTATATATATATATAAAATGTGAAAAATAAATTCTTAGGAAGATAAATGTAAGAATTAGTTTTACTTTTATAGCACAACTCACAATCACCATCTTGTGGACGGTTATTAAAAGTACAACCAGCTATACTTAATATTGGGTGCATTATTCCCAATAAGTTAATTAGTATTCATCCAATCACAGTGCTACAGATCTTCACACATCAGTGAATGGCTGTTAGAGATCAGGGCAGAGTTACAATTAAGGATAAATTGGGATACAGGACACACACATGGAACTCTGGTTTGCATAAAAGGAGGCTGAAAGCTATGTCCAAAATTTCCCTGAAAGATAACTTTTAAATCCTGGTGGTACCCATCTCATATTTTTAACATCCTTGGAAGTTATTGCCGTTGCCTGTGGACTAAGAGATTTTGTGGGACCGGATGCAGTGGAAACACACAGCTTGACTAGTGATAACCCAGGGCTTGGAGGAACAAACATTTGGGGAAGTATAAAAAGTCTTTACTTATATTTAAGCAGTTATTGCATTTAAAGGCCTACATTTATCAAAGTCTGGCGGGCCTGATCCGACAGTGCGATCAGGTCCGCCAGACCTCACTGAATGCGGAGAACAATACGCTCTCCGTATTCAGCATTGCACCAGCAGCTCTTGTGAGCTGCTGGTGCAACGCCGCCCCCTGCTGACTCACGGCCAATCGGCCGCCAGCAGGGTGTGTCAATCAACGCAATCGTACTCAATCGGGTTGATTTCCGGCGATGTCTGTCCGCCTGGAGAGACCTTGACATGGTACCTGGGTTTCTCCCATTTGGCCAGATGCGGTAACTAACTCTTCCAGTTTTGCTTTTAATCTTAGCTGAAAGCTTGTAAGCGAGTGCTGGACTTTCTCTGGGTGTTGTATTAATTTATTTTGTAATTTTTCCTATGGGCATTGCACCCACACTTGTCTGGTGTTAACTGCCTGGGACTCTGGGGACAGTGCAGCTGCTTAGTATGCTATTGAGCACCCAGGGCTGTACATGTTGCAGGGTCATATGATTTGTATTCAGTCTAGTCTGAGAGTGCAGTCCCCTTCCTTAGCTCAGTGTTTCTTAAACATGTTTAAAGAACAAAGCAAATGAGGTAGCAGGATTCCAGGATATTGACACAGCATAAGTTTTTAGACATGGCTTTAAATAACAGAGCGTGTGTGTCTGTGTAAGTGTGTGTATGTGTAAGTGTGTGTATGTGTAAGTGTGTGTGTGTGTAAGTGTGTGTATGTATAAGTGTGTGTCTGTGTAAGTGTGTGTATGTGTAAGTGTGTGTATGTGTAAGTGTGTGTAAGTGTGTGTATGTGTAAGTGTGTATGTGTAAGTGTGTGTATGTGTAAGTGTGTGTATGTGTAAGTGTGTGTGTGTGTAAGTGTGTGTATGTGTAAGTGTGTGTCTGTGTAAGTGTGTGTATGTGTAAGTGTGTGTATGTGTAAGTATGTGTAAGTGTGTGTATGTGTAAGTGTGTGTATGTGTAAGTGTGTGTATGTGTGTGTGTATGTGTAAGTGTGTGTATGTGTAAGTGTGTGTATGTGTAAGTGTGTGTATGTGTAAGTGTGTGTGTGTGTGTAAGTGTGTGTATGTGTAAGTGTGTGTATGTGTGTGTATGTGTAAGTGTGTGTATGTGTAAGTGTGTGTATGTGTAAGTGTGTGTGTGTAAGTGTGTGTATGTGTAAGTGTGTGTATGTGTGTGTATGTGTAAGTGTGTGTATGTGTAAGTGTGTGTATGTGTAAGTGTATTTGTGTGTCTGTGAAATAGTGTGTTTGAGAGTGAGTAACTGTTTGTTTTTTCGTGTGTGTGTGTGAGTGAATGTGTCTGTATGACAATGTGTGTCACTGTGTCTGAGACTATGGGGCCGATTTATCAAGCTCCTAATGGAACTTGATGCCCCTTGTTTCCGGCGAGCCTTCAGGGTTGCTTGACACCCCCTGCTAGCGGCCGCGAATCTGCAGGGAGCGATATTGCACAAACAGTTCTGGTAAAGCGTATGCTGTCGGCATTTATCGATGTGCAGTGGATATGATACACTACATCGTATCATGTCCGCTCGCACTTTGATACATATACCCCTATGTACGAGTGTGAAAATGAGTTTGTGTTTGAGTGTATATGTATGTAAGAGAGAGAATGCGTGTGTGTATTGTTTTAGAGTATGTGTATGTTGTATGAATGTGTGTGTGTATGTGTTTGTGTGTGTGTATGTGTGAGTGTATTTGTGTGCCTGTGAAATAGTGTGTGAGAGTGAGTAACTGTTTGTTTTCAGTGTGTGTGTGTGTGTGTGAGTGTATTTGTGTGCCTGTGAAATAGTGTGTGAGAGTGAGTAACTGTTTGTTTTCAGTGTGTGTGAGTGTGTGTGTGTGAGTGTATTTGTGTGCCTGTGAAATAGTGTGTGAGAGTGAGTAACTGTTTGTTTTCAGTGTGTGTGTGTGTGTGTGTGTGTGTGAGTGTATTTGTGTGCCTGTGAAATAGTGTGTGAGAGTGAGTAACTGTTTGTTTTCAGTGTGTGTGAGTGTGTGTGTGTGAGTGTATTTGTGTGCCTGTGAAATAGTGTGTGAGAGTGAGTAACTGTTTGTTTTCAGTGTGTGTGTGTGTGAGTGTATTTGTGTGCCTGTAAAATAGTGTGTGAGAGTGAGTAACTGTTTGTTTTCAGTGTGTGTGTGTGTATGAGAATGTGTGTGACTGTGTCTGAGACTATGGGGGGCGATTTATCAAATGTCGGGCGGACATGTTTCACTGTAGCGAATCATGCCTGCCCGACATTGCTAAATGCCGTCAGCATACGCTATCGGCATTTATCATTGCACAAGCATTTGTTGTGAAATGCTTGTGCAATACTGCACCCTGCACATTCGCGGCCAATTGGCCGCTAGCAGGTGACAATCATCCCAATCCTATCTGATCTTGCGAGGAATAAGTAGCATCTGCTGCTTGATAAATGTACCCCTATGTATGAGTGTGAGAGTGAGTGTGTTAATGTGAGTGTATATGAATGTAAGCGAGAGAGAGAGAGAGAGAATGCGTGTGTGTGTATTGTATTAGAGTATATGTGTGTTGTATGAGAGTACGTGTGAAGTATGTGTTGTATGAGAGTGTTTGTGTGTGGTGTTTGTTGTATGAGAGTGTGTGTGGTGAGTGAGGTGAGTGTGTGTTGCATGAGAGTGTGTGCGGTGAGTGTGTGTTGTATGAGTGTGTGCGGTTACTATTTATTGTATGAGATTGTATGCGGTGTGTGTTGTATGAGAGTGTGTGCGTTGTGTGTTGTATGAGTGTGTGTTTGGTGAGTGTGTTGAATGAGAGTGTGTGATGTATGAGTGTGTGTGCAGTGAGTGTGTGTTGCATGAGAGTGCATGCGGTGAGTGTGTGTTGTATAAGGGTTTGTGCGGTTAGTGTTTATTGTATGAGAGTGTGTGCGGTTGGTTAGTGTGTATTGTATAAGAGTGTGTGCTTTGTGTGTGTTGTATGAGAGTGTGTGCAGTGAGTGTGTGCTTTATGAGAGTGTGTGCATAGTGTGTGTTGCATAAGAGTGTGTGTAGTGAGTGTGTGTTATATGAGAGTGTGCGCAGTGATTGTGTTTTATGAGATTGTGTTGTATGAGAGAGTGTGCGGTGAGTGTGTTGTATGAGAGTGTGTGCCTTGTGTGTGTTGTATGAAAGAGTGTGGTGTGTTGTATAAGAGTGTGTGTGTTGTATGAGAGTGTGTGTGGTGTGTTGTATGAAAATGTGTACAACACTTTCAAATTTGACTACAATCAAGAATAATTGTGTGAGACTGTGAGTGTGTGTGTTTGAGTGTATAGGTATGTGAGAGAGAGAGAATGTGTGAGAGAGAATGCGTGTGTGTATTGTATGAGAGTTTCTGTGCGATATTTGTTGTATGAGAGTGTTTGTGTGGTGTTTGTTGTAAGAGTGTGTGTGTTGAGTGAGAGTTTGTGCGGTGAGTGTGTGTTGTATGAGAGTGTGTGTGGTTAGTATTTATTGTATGGGAGTGTGTGAGGTGATTGTGTATTGTATGAGAGTTTGTGCGTTGTGTGTGTTGAATGAGAGTGTGTGCAGTGAGTGTGTGTTGTATGAGAATGTGTGCTCTATGAGAGTGGGTGTGTTGTATGAGAGAGTGTGCGGTGAGTGTGTGCAGTGAGTGTGTGTTGTATGAGAGAGTGTGCGGTGAGTGTGTGCACGGTGAGTGTGTTGTATGAGAGTGTGTGCAGTGAGTGTGTGCTGTATGAGAGTGTGGGTAGTGAGTGTGTGTTGTTAGAGAGTGTGTGCAGAGGTTGTATGAGAGTGTGTGCAGTGAGTGTGTTGTATGAGAGTGTGTGCGGTGAGTGTGTTGTATGAGAGTCTGTGCATAGTGTGTGTTGTATGAGTGTGCGGTGAGTGTGTTGTATGAGAGTGTGTACAGAACTTTCAAATTTGACTACAATCAGGAATAAAATACACACACATTTTAGTCACTTACCCAAAAATATATATGTATTTGTGTGTATGTGTGTATATATATATCTATCTATGAGAATCTGTGTGACTGTGTCTAACACTATGGGGCCGATTTAGCAATGTCTGTCGGCATTTAACATTGCACAAGCAGTTCCCCAGAACTGCTTGTGCAATGCTGCCCCCTGCAGCTTCGCGGACAATCGGCCACTAGCAGGATCGGGCGGATTGCAGACCGCAGCCTCAGAGGCAGCAGATCAGTTATGGAGCAGCGGTTTTAAGACCGCTGCTTCATAACTGCTCTTACCGGTGAGCCTGAAGGCTTGCACGGAAACAGGGGCATAACGCTCCTTTCGTAGCTTGATAATTGGGCCCCCATGTATGTGTTTGAGAGTGAGTGTGTGTGAGTGTTTATGTATGTGAGAGAGAGAATGTGTGAGAAAGAATGTGTGTGTATTGTTTTAGAGCATATGTATGTTGTATGAGACTGCATCTGTGGGGTATGAGTTGTATGAGAGTGTTTGTGTGTGGTGTTTGATGTATGAGAGTGTGTGTGGTGATTGAGTGTGTGTTGTATGAAAGAGTGTGCCCTGAGTGTGTGTTGTATGAGAGAGTGAGTGTGTGTTGTATGAGAGTGTGTGGGGTGAGTGTGATGTATGAAAGTATGTGCAGTGCCGCGAATCTGCAGGGGGCGGTATTGCACCAGCAGTTCACTAGAACTGCTGGTTAGGGATGGGCGAATGTGCAAATTTTCGAATTTCGAATGTAGAACGAATGTTATTACCGAAATTCGAATTCTAAATTCGAATGTCGATAAGAACAAATATTCTTAAAAATTCGAAAATCGAATGTTATTTACAGTTTTCGAATGTCACTTTCGAATTCAAATGTTTATAATTATATCGAATGTCTACATTCGAAATTCGAATTTTTCGAATTCGAATATAAATTCGAATTTTTCGAATTCGAATATAGATTCAAATTTTCGAATTCGAATATTGCATAATTCGAATATTACATTTAAAAGCATTAGAAATACTATTACAATCTAAATTTGAATTTTTCGAATTCGAATACACGTATTGCATAATTCGAATATTACATTTAAAGAAAAAGCATTAGAAATACTATTACAATCTAAATTCGAATTTTTCGAATTCGAATACACGTATTGCATAATTCGAATATTACATTTAAAGAAAAAGCATTAGAAATACTATTACAATCTAAATTCGAATTTTTCGAATTCAAATATTGCATAATTCGAATATTACATTTAAAGAAAAAGCATTAGAAATACTATTACAATCTAAATTCGAATTTTTCGAATTCGAATATTGCATAATTCGAATATTACATTTAAAGAAAAAGCATTAGAAATACTATTACAATCTAAATTCAAATTTTTAGAATTCGAATATTTTCGAATGTAATCGTAAAATTTGAAACCGAACATTTGAAAATCGAATTTTAGAATGTTATGTAAACATTCGAAATTCGATTTGAACGAACGAATATGTTAAAATTCGTGCCGTTTTTCGAATGTTGCGAAACATTCGCCCATCCCTACTGCTGGTG
>NC_069500.1:1420257488-1420282488 GCF_027579735.1 Bombina bombina
AAACATTAGGAGTGTTGAATTCCAACGTGTCGGGCTGTCGCAAATCAAGCACCTCACCGGCATGTTGTTTCGCCTCTGGATATCTGAAAAGTGCGCCATGGCTGTGTAGGAACGCCTGAAATGGCCACACACCTTCCTGGCCTGCTTCAGGACGTCCTGTAAGCCTGGGTACTTATGCACAAAGCGTTGTACGATCAGATTACACACATGTGCCATGCACGGCACGTGTCAACTTGCCCAAATTCAATGCCACCAAATTTCTTCTGTTGTCACTAACCACTTTACGGATCTCCAGTTGGTGCGGAGTCAGCCACTGATCCACCTGTGCGTTCAGGGCGGACAGGAGAGCTGGACCGGTGTGACTCTCTGCTTTCAGGCAAGTCAACCCCAAGAAAGCGTGACACTGCCGTATCCGGGATGTGGAATAGTACCTGGGGAGCTGGGGGGGTGCCGTTGATGTGGAGCAAGACGCAGCAGCAGAAGAGGACTCAGCCGAGGAGGTTATGGAAGAGGATGGAGGAGTAGAGAAGGTGGCAGCAGGCCTGCCTGCAAGTTGTGGCGGTGTCACCAACTCCTCTGCAGAGCCATTCCATGCTTGGCAGCCGTCAGCAGGTTTACTCAATGCGCAGTGTAGGTGATATACCTGCTTTGACCATGCTTTGCAGACCAGGTATCAGTGGTCAGATGGACCCTTGCCCCAACACTGTGTGCCAGACATGCCATTACTTCCTTTTGCACAATCGAGTACAGGTTGGGGATTGCCTTTGGTGCAAAGAAATTTTGGCCGGGTACCTTCCACTGCGGTGTTCCAATAGCTACAAATTTTTTGAACGCCTCAGACTCCACCAGCTTGTATGGTAAAAGCTGGTGGGCTAAGGGTTCAGTCAAGCCAGCTGTCAGATGCCGGGCAAGAGGGTGACTTTGTGACATTGGCTTCTTACGCTCAAACATGTCCTTGACAGACACCTGACTGTGGGCAGATGAGCAGGAACTGCTCAAGGCGAGACACGGAGTGGCGGATGGTTGAGAGGGGAAAAGGAGGACAGCAGTGGTTGACGTGGCTGAAGATGCTGGACCAGGAGGAGGATGGCGGCTTTGAGTTTGTGTGCTGCTTGTACTCATGTGTCGATCCCATAGGCGTTTATGATGTGCGATCATGTGACTTCACAAAGCAGTTGTACCTAGGTGGGTGTTGGACTTCCCACGACTCAGTTTCATTTGGCACAGGTTGCAAATAGCATCACTGTTGTCAGAGGCAGACACACAAAAAAATGCCACACTGCTGAGCTCTGCGATGACGGCATTCTGGTGGTGGCAACAGCATGCGTTGATTGGCGTGCTGTCTGGCTGACCCGGGTGCCGATGCATGTTGTCTGACTGTGCCACTATCTCCTTGTGACGACCTTCCCCTCCTTCCAACTCGTCTCCTCCTCCTCTCTGTCTCCCCATCTGAACTTTCCCCCTCTTCTTCTTCTCTTCTAGCGGGCACCCACGTGACATCCACGGACACGTCGTCATCATCAACCGCTTCACTTGTATCTGACAACTCAACAAAGGAAGCAGCAGCGGGTACAACATCATCATCATCATCACACCATACGTCCATGTGTGTAATGCTGCCTGACTGAGACATATCCCTGTTATCTACATCCTCTGGCAATAATGGTTGCGCATCACTCATTTCTTCCAACTGATGTGTAAATAACTCCTCTGACAGATCAAGTGAAGCGGCTGTGGTGCTAGTGTTGGTGGTGGCGGCAGGCGGGCGAGTGGTAACTTGAGAGGTGCCCGAAGCTAAGCTGGAGGAGGATGGTGCGTCAAGGTTCCGAGCGGAAGCTGTAGAAGATTGGGTGTCCTGTGTAAGCCAGTCAACTATGTCCTCAGAACTGTTCTAGTTCGGGGTACATGGCCTCTGAACACTGGGCATTATTCTAGGGCCAAAGGGATTCACAGCACCACGAACACGACGGCCCCTGCGGGGTGGCCTGCCTCTGCCTGTCAATTTTTTTTCGATTAGTGGCACTATGCATGCAAGCTACTGTGACAACAGATATCAGTGGCACTGTGCACTGGCAGAAGTTGGCATAGTAGACGCTGTAGGCCTGACACACACGCTTGCAGACAACTAACTGCTATTCAATCTATTATAGTCAAAATTGTATTTATTTTTTTTAAATGTACACTACTGTTACACCAGATATGAGTTGCACTGGGGTGACACTGTAACCTGGCAGGCAGGCACTGAAACGCACACGTGTGAAGGAAACTGACTGCTATTATTTAACACAGTCAAAAAAGTGTTGGTTTTTTTTTAAATCTACACTACTGTTACACCAGATATGAGTTGCACTGGGATGACACAGTGCCCTGGCAGGCACTGAAATGCACACGTGTGAAGGAAACTGACTGCTATTATTTCACAGTCAAAAAAGTGTTGTTTTTTTAAATGCACACTACTGTTACACCAGATATGAGTTGCACTGGGGTGACACTGTACCCTGGCAGGCAGGCACTGAAACGCACACGTGTGAAGGAAACTGATTGCTATTATTTAACACAGTCAAAAAGGTGTTTTTTTTTTTTTTTAAATCTACACTACTGTTACACCAGATATGAGTTGCACTGGGGTGACACTGTGCCCTGGCAGGCACTGAAACGCACACGTGTGAAGGAAACTGACTGCTATTATTTAACACAGTCAAAAAAGTGTTGTTTTTTTTAAATCTACACTACTGTTACACCAGATATGAGTGGTGGCACTGGGCAAGTGGGCACAGTATACGCTGTGAGCCTGACACACACGCTGGCAGGCAGGCAACTGCAATTAGATTACACAGGAAAAAAAAAAAAAAAAGCAGACATGTTGTAGCCCTAAAAAGGGCTTTTTGGGGTGCTGTCCTTACAGCAGAGATCAGATGAGTCCTTCAGGACTGTAGTGGACACTGAATACACTAGCCTAGTTATCGATTTCCCTATTCAATCAGCAGCAGCTACACTGTCCCTCCTCCTCTCACTGACGAGGCCCAAAGGAGGCCGAAATGATCATCTGCGGTTGTCATGTTCCTTGTTCAGAGGAGAATTGCCTGGTATTTTGGGGCTGGACTGACCATGTCAGCGGGATCATACTGATATACTACAGGAAAGTTTTCCTCTGTGAAAAGCCCAATTGGGCAGAAAGAAGCTACTACCAGGTGGCAACCGGGCCATAGAACAAGGTATTGATGCTGCTGTTCGTTCCTGGCAGACTGCTTCTCATTCTGTTTTGCATCATTTAAAGTGCCTCTGATTAACCCCAAATAAAGTTCAGCTGTTCTAGTAGGTCTTTCCTGACATTTTGTTAATCGCATCCTACAGCAAAAGCCATGGTCCGCAGAGAGCTTCTAAAGCATCAGAGGGATCTCATTGTTAAAAGGTATCAGTCAGGAGACAAGTACAAAAGAATTTCCAAGGCATTAGATATACTATGGAACACAGTGAAGACAGTAATCATCAAGTGAAGAAAATATGGTGCAAGAGTGACATTACCAAGAACTGGATGTCCCTCAAAAATTGATGAAACAACGAGAATAAAACTGGTCTGGGAGGCTGCCAAGAGGCCTTCAGCAACATTAAAGGAGCTGCAGGAATATCTGGCAAGTACTGGCTGTGTGGTACATGTGACAACAATCGCTTGTATTCTTCATATGTCTGAGCTATGGGGTTGAGTGGCAAGACGGAAGCCTTTTCTTACAAATAAAAAACATCCAAGCCCGGCTAAATTTTGCAAAAACTCATCTGAAGTTTCCCAAAAGCATGTTGCAAAAGGTGTTCTGGTCTGATGAAACCAAAGTTGAACTTTTTGGCCATAATTCCAAAAGATATGTTTGGCGCAAAAACAACACTGCATATCACCAAAAGAATACCATAGAGAGTGAAGCATAGTGGTGTCAGCATCATGCTTTGGGGCTGTTTTTCTTCAGCTGGAACTGGGGCCTTAGTCAAGGCAGAGGGAATAATGAACAGTTCCAAATACCAGACAAAGGAACTTCATCTTTCAGCATGACAATGACCCAAAGCATACATCCAAATCAACAAAGGAATGGCTTCACCAGAAGAAGATTAAAGTTTTTGAATGGCTCAGCCAGAGCCCAGACTTGAATCCAATTCAAAAACAAAATTTATGCTTACCTGATAAATTTCTTTCTCTTGTGGTGTATCCAGTCCACGGGTTCATCCATTACTTGTGGGATATTCTCCTTCCCAACAGGAAGTTGCAAGAGGACACCCACAGCAGAGCTGTCTATATAGCTCCTCCCCTAATTGCTACTCCCAGTCATTCAACCGAAGACAAGCAAGAAAAAAGGAGAAACTATAGGGTGCAGTGGTGACTGTAGTTTAAAAATAAAAAACACCTGCCTTAAAGTGACAGGGCGGGCCGTGGACTGGATACACCACAAGAGAAAGAAATTTATCAGGTAAGCATAAATTTTGTTTTCTCTTGTAAGGTGTATCCAGTCCACGGGTTAATCCATTACTTGTGGGATACCAATACCAAAGCTTTAGGACACGGATAAAGGGAGGGACAAGGCAGAAACTTAAACGGAAGGCACCACTGCCTGCAAGATCTTTCTCCCAAAAATAGCCTCTGAGGAAGCAAAAGTATCAAATTTGTAGAATTTAGAAAAAGTATGAAGCGAAGACCAAGTCGCCACCGCCTTACAATCTGTTCAACAGAGGCCTCATTTTTAAAAGCCCATGTGGAAGCTACCGCTCTAGTGGAATGAGCTGTAATTCTTTCAGGAGGCTGCTGGCCAGCAGTCTCATAAGCTAAACGGATTATGCTTCTCAGCCAAAAAGAAAGAGAAGATGCCGAAGCCTTTTGGCCTCTCCTCTGTCCAGAGTAGACAACAAACAATGCAGATGTTTGACGAAAATCCTTAGTAGCTTGTAAATAAAACTTTAAAAGCACGAACCACGTCAAGATTGTGTAATAGACGTTCCTTCTTTGAAGAAGGATTAGGACACAGTGACGGAACAACAATCTCCTAACTGATATTCTTATTAGATACCACCTTAGGAAGAAACCCAGGTTTGGTACGCAAAACTACCTTATCCTAGGAATTCTGACCTTACTCCATGAGTAACCCTTAGATTCACACCAATGAAGATATTTACACCATATCTTATGATAGATTTTCCTGGTGACAGGCTTACAAGCCTGAATTAAGGTATCAATGACCGACTCAGCGAAACCACGTTTTGATAAAATCAAGTGTTCAATCTCCAAGCAGTCAGCCGCAGAGAAATTAGATTTGGATGTTTGAATGGACCTTGGAGTAGAAGGTCCTGCCTCAGCGGCAGAGTCCATGGTGGAAAGGATGACATGTCCACCAGATCTGCATACCAAGTCCTGCGTGGCCACGCAGGTGCTATCAAAATCACTGAAGCTCTCTCCTGCTTGATCTTGGCAATCAGACGAGGGAGGAGAGGAAATGGTGGGAACACATAAGCCAGGCTGAAGGACCAGGGCACTGCTAGAGCATCTATTAGCGCTGCCTGGGGATCCCTTGACCTGGACCTGTAACAAGGAAGCTTGGCGTTCTGACGAGACGCCATCAGATCCAGTTCTGGTTTGTCCCATAGATGAATCAGCTGGGCAAATACCTCCGGATGGAGCTCCCATTCCCCCGGATGAAAAATCCGCCTCCCAGTTCTCTACTCCTGGGATATGGATAGCTGAGAGATGGCAAAAGTGAAACTCTGCCCATAGAATTATCTTTGAAACCTCCAACATTGCCAGGGGGCTTCTTTTTCCCCCCTGATGGTTGATATAGGCTACAGTCGTGATATTGTCCGACTGAAATCTGATGAACCTGACCGCAGCTAGTTGAGGCCAAGCCTGAAGAGCATTAAATATCACTCTCAGTTCTAGAATGTTTATCGGAAGGAGGGCTTCCTCCTGAGTCCACAAACCCTGAGCCTCCAGGGAGTTCCAGACTGCGCCCCAGCCCAGAAGGCTGGCATCTGTCGCCACTATAGTCCACTCTGGCCTGCAGAAACTCATTCCCCTGGACAGATGGACCTGAGATAACCACCAGAGAAGAGAATCCCTGGTCTCTTGATCCAGATTTAGTAGAGGGGACAAATCTGTGTAGTCCCCATTCCACTGATTAAGCATGCAAAGTTGCAGTGGTCTGAGATGTAGGCGGCCAAATGGAACTATGTCCATTGCCGCTACCATTAAGCCGATTACTTCCATACACTGAGCCACTGACGGCCGAGAAGTGGAATGAAGAGCACGGCAGGAAGTTAGAAGCTTTGATAACCTGACCTCTGTCAGAAAATTTTTCATTTCTACTGAATCTATCAGTGTTCCTAGGAAGGAAACTCTTGTGAGAGGGGAGAGAGAACTCTTTTCTTGGTTCACCTTCCACCCGTGAGACCTCAGAAAGGCCAGAACAATGTCCGTATGGAACTTGGCGATTTGAAAAGTTGACGCCTGTATCAGAATGTCATCTAGGTAAGGAGCCACCGCTATGCCCCGTGGCCTTAGAACCGCCAGTAGGAACCCTAGAACCTTCGTAAAGATTCTTGGTGCCGTGGCTAACCCGAAGGGAAGAGCCGCAAACTGGTAATGCATGTCTAAGAAGGCGAACCTGAGGAACTGATGATGATCTCTGTGAATCGGAATGTGGAGATAAGCATCCTTTAAGTCCACGGTAGTCATATATTGACCCTCCTGGATCATAGGGAGGATGGTTCGGATAGTCTCCATCTTGAAGGATGGGACCCTGAGAAATTTGTTTAGGATCTTGAGATCCAAGATTGGTCTGAAAGTTCCCTCTTTTTTGGGAACTATAAACAGATTTGAATAGAAGCCCTGCCCCTGTTCCTCCCTTGGAACTGGGTGGATCAGTCCCATAACCAGTAGGTCTTGAACACAACGTAGGAATGCCTCTCTCTTTATCTGGTTGACAGATAATTGTGAGAGATGAAATCTCCCCTTTGGAGATGAAGCTTTGAAGTCCAGAAGATATCCCTGGGAAACAATCTCTAATACCCAGGGATCCTGGACGTCTCTTGCCCAAGCCTGGGCGAAGAGAGAAAGTCTGCCCCCCACTAGATCCGGTCCCGAATCGGGGGCTACTCCTTCATGCTGTCTTATAGGCAGCCGCAGGTTTCTTGGCCTGCTTCCCCTTGTTCCAAGCCTGGTTAGGTCTCCAGACTGGTTTGGGCTGGGCGAAATTTCCCTCTTGTTTTGCATTAGAGGAAACTGAAGCTGCGCCACTCTTGAAGTTTCGAAAGGAACGAAAATTATTTTGTTTGGTCCTTAACTTATTGGACCTATCCTGAGGAAGGGCGTGACCTTTACCTCCAGTAATATCAGAAATGATCTCCTTCAGACCGGGCCCGAATAGGGTCTGTCCCTTGAAGGGGATGTTAAGAAGCTTAGACTTTGAAGTAACGTCTGCTGACCAGGACTTAAGCCATAGTGCCCTACGCGCCAAAATGGCAAAACCTGAATTCTTAGCCATTAGCTTGGCTAAATGAAAAATGGTGTCAGAAATAAAGGAGTTAGCTAACTTAAGAGCTTTAATCCTGTCTAGAATATCGTCTAACGGGGTCTCCACCTGTAGAGCCTCCTCAAAAGACTCAAACCAAAAGGCCGCTGCAGCAGTAACTGGGGCAATGCATGCAAGAGGCTGGAGAATAAAACCTTGATGTATAAAATTTTTCTTAAGGAGACCCTCCAATTTTTTATCCATAGGATCTAGGAAAGCACAACTGTCCTCGACGGGGATAGTTGTATGCTTAGCTAGGGTAGAGACTGCTCCCTCCACCTTAGGGACCGTCAGCCACGAGTCCCGTATGGTGGCATCTATGGGAAACATCTTTTTGAAAGCAGGAGGGGGAGAGAACAGCACTCCTGGTCTATCCCATTCCTTAGTAATAATTTCCGAAAACCTCTTAGGGACTGGAAAAACATCAGTGTAAACAGGTACTGCAAAGTATTTGTCCATTTTACACAATTTCTCTGGAACCACAATGGGGTCACAGTCATCCAGAGTCGCTAAAACCTCCCTAAGCAATAAGCGGAGGTGCTCAAGCTTGAATTTAAACGCTGTCATCTCAGAATCAGACTGAAGTAAAACCTTCCCTGAGTCTGAAATATCACCCACAGATAGAAGCTCACCTGCCTCGGCTTCTGAGCATTGTGAGGGTATATCGGACATAGGCAATAAAGCGTCAGAAAGCTCTGTATTAGTTCTAGCCCCAGAGCTGTCTCGCTTTCCTTGTAGCCCTGGTAGTTTGTAGAATACCTCTGTGAGGGTAGCATTCATAACCGCCGCCATGTCCTGTAAGGTAAAAGAATTAGACGCGCTAGATGTACTTGGCGTCACTTGAGCGGGAGTTATAGGTTCTGACACATGGGGAGAGTTAGATGGCATAATCTCCCTCTTTTCAGTCAGAGAATCCCCTGGAGATAAATCTTTAAGCGCCATAATATGGTCTTTATAGTTTATAGAAATTTCAGTACATTTGGTACACATTCTAAGAGGGGGTTCCACAATGGCTTCCAAACATATTGAACAAGGAGTTTCCTCTATGTCAGACATGTTTAACAGACTAGTAATGAGACAAGCAAGCTTGGAAAACACTTTAATTAATGTGAAACAGCAATTAAACAAAAACGTTACTGTGCCTTTAAGAGAAAAAAACTAGCACTTAAATTGCAAAACAGTGAAAAAATACAGTAAAATCTTTGACATTTTTACAGTGTGAGCAAGGGACTAAGGCAACATTGCACCCCCTTGCAAATGGATGATTAACCCCTTAGGCCCCAAACCGGATTGAAAAACGCTAAAAAACGTTAAAAGTCAATTGAGCACCATGCCACAGCTCTGCTGAGGCTCCTACCTGCCCTTAAATACGATTTTGTGCAGAAATAACCCCTTTGAAATGGTTCTCAGATGCCAGAGGACTCTTCTAGGGAAGCTGGATGTCTCAGTCTGAATTAAAACTGCGCAGTTAGAGCGCTAAAATAGGCCCCTCCCACCATGTACTGGATGTCAGAGGGGCCTTAAGAAAGTACTCCTAGGAGTATCTGACTAGCCATGTGGAAACTAGGCCCCAAATAAAGACTTCTCCCTCAGAGAAAAAACGTCCTATTTTATGAAATCATGTAAACGTTTTGTCACTAAGCAATATGAATATTAACATGAATATTACCCTGTTATGTAAGCATGATCCCAGTCACTGTTAAATCACTGCATCAGGCTTACCTCAAATACACAAGGCTCTGTCAGCATTTTCTAGAACTTATTCATCTCTCTAGAAATAAAAATACTGAACATACCTCAAAGCAGGTAATCTGCAGACCGTTCCCCCAACTGAAGTTTTCCCATATTCATCAGTTATGTGTGAGAACAGCAATGGACCTTAGTTACAAACCACTAAGATCATCAAACCTCCAGGCAGATTCTTCTTCTAATTTGTGCCTGAAAGTAAAACAGTACAACGCCGGTACCGTTTAAAAATAACAAACTCTTGATTGAAGGTAAAACTACACTAAGCCACCACATATCTCTTGATACTTCCTTTCTTGTCAAGAGTTGCAAGAGAATGACTGGGAGTAGTGGGAGTAGCAGTTAGGGGAGGAGCTATATAGACAGCTCTGCTGTGGGTGTCCTCTTGCAACTTCCTGTTGGGAAGGAGAATATCCCACAAGTAATGGATGAACCCGTGGACTGGATACACCTTACAAGAGAAATCTGTGCGGTGATCTGAAGAGGGCTGTGCACAGGATATGCCCTCACATTCTGACAGATTTAGAGTGTTTTTGCAAAGAAGAGTGGGCAAATCTTGCCAAGTCAAGATGTGCCATGCTGAAAAACTTATACCCAAAAAGACTGAGTGCTGTAATAAAATCAAAAGGTGCTTCAATAAAGTATTAGTTTAAGGGTGTTAACACTTATGCAACCATATTATTATTTTTTTTTATTATTTTTTTCCCTTTACCTAAAAGATTTCAGTTTGTTTTTCAATTGAGTTGTACAGTTTATAGGTCACATTAAAGGTGGAAAAAGTTCTGAAATTATTTATCTTTGTCTCATTTTTTACATCACAGAAACCTGACATTTTAACAGGAGTGTGTAGACTTTTTATATCCACTGTATATATATATATATATATATATATATATATATATATATATATATATATATATATATATATATATATATATATATACACACACATATATGAAAATGTGTGTGACTGTGTTTGACACTATTTATGAGTTTGAGAGGGAGTTTGTGCATGTGCGAGTGCATATGTATGTGAGAGAGAGAATGTGTGAGAGTGAGAGAGAATGTGTGTGTGTATTGTATTAGAGTATGTGTGTGTTGCTTGAGAGTGTGTGTGGGGTATGTGTTGTATGAGAGTGTTTGTGTGTGTGGTGTTTGTTGTATGAGAGTGTGTGTAGTGAGTAAGGTTAGTGATTGTGTATTGTATGAAAGTATGTGCGGTGAGTGTGTGTTGTATGAAATTGTGTGCAGTGAGTGTGTGTTGTAGGAGAGTGTGTGCAGTGAGTGTGTGTGTTTTATGAGAGTTTGTACAGTGAGTGTTATGTATGAGTGTGAATTCAGGGAGTGTGTGTTGTATGAGAGTGTGTTTTGTATGAGAGTGTGGTGTGTGTTTTATGAGAGTTTGTGCCTAGTGTGTGTTGTATGAGAGTGTGGGTCTAGTGTATGTTGAATGAGTGTGTTTGCAGTGAGTGTGTTTTGTATGAGTGTGTGTGCGGTGAGTGTGTTGTATTAGAGTGTGTGCATAGTGGGGATTTTTTGAGAGTGTGTGCAGAGAGTGTGTTGTATGAGAGTGTGTGTGGTAAGTGTGCGTTGTATGAGAATTTGTGCAGTGAATGTGTTGTATGAGAGTGTAAGCACTGAGAATTGCATGAATGAGTGTGCGTTGAGTGTGTGTTGTATTAGAATGTGTGCGGTGAGTGTGTTGTAAGAGAGTTTGTGCAGTGAGTGTGTGTTTTATGAGAGTGTGTGTGGTGAGTGTGTTGTATGAGAGTGTGCGTGGTGAGTGTGTGTTGTATGAGAGAATGTGCAGTGAGTGTGTTGTATGACAGTGTGTGCATAGTGTTTGTTGTATGAGTATGTTGTGTTGTATAAAAGTGTATAGTGTGTGTTGTATGAGAGTGTGTGCAATGACTGTATGTTTTATGAGAGTGTGTGCGGTGAGTGTGTTGTATGAGTGTGCATGGTGAGTGTGTGTTGAATGACAGTGTGTGCAGTGAGTGTGTTATATAAGAGTGTGTTGTATGAGAGTGGTTGTGGTGAGTGCGTGTTGTGTGAGAGTGCATGTTGTGTTGTATAAGAGTGTGTAGTGTGTGTTGTATGAGATGTACGCAGTGAGTGTGTGTTGTATGAGAGAGTGTGCGGTTAGTGTGTTGTGTTAGAGTGTGTGCATAGTGTTTGTTGTATGAGTATGTTGTGTTGTATAAAAGTGTATAGTGTGTTGTATGAGAGTGTGTACAATGACTGTATGTTTTATGAGAGTGTGTGCGATGAGTGTGTTGTATTAGTGTGCGTGGTGAGTGTGTGTTGAATGAGAGTGTGTGCAGTGAGTGTGTTATATAAGAGTGTGTTGTATGAGAGTGGTTGTGGTGAGTGTGTGTTGTGTGAGAGTGCATGTTGTGTTGTATAAGAGTGTGTAGTGTGTATTGTATGAGATGTACGCAGTGAGTGTGTGTTGTATGAGAGAGTGTGCGGTTAGTGTGTTGTGTGAGAGTGTGTGCATATTGTGTGTTGTATGAGAGTGTGTGTTGTGTTGTATAAGAGTGTGTGTAGTGTGTGTTGTTTGATAGTTTGTGTGAAGTGTAATATGAGAGTGTGAACAACACTTTCAAATTTGACTACAATCAGGAATAAAGTACACAAACAATTTAGTCACTTTCCTAAAAATATATATGTATTTGTGTGTATAGGTATATGTGTATATATATATATATATATATATATATATATATATATATATATATATATATATATATATATATATATATATATATATATATATATATATATATATATATACACACATATATCTATGAGAATGTGTGTGACTGTGGTCTGACAGTGTGTGTGACTGTGGAGAATGTGTGTGACTGTGGAGTTTGTGCATGTGTGACTGCATATGTATGTGAGAGAGAGAGAATGTGTGAGAGAGAATGTATGTGTGTATTGTATTTGAGTATGTGTGTTGTTGCTTGAGAGTGTGTGTGAGGTATGTGTTGTATGAGAGTGTTTGTTTGTGTGTGGTGTTTGTTGTATGAGAGTGTGTGTGGTGAGTGATTATGTGTTGTATGAAAGTATGTGCGTTGAGTGTATGTTGTATGAGAGTGTGTGCGGTAAGTATATGTTGTAGGAGAGTGTGTGCAGTGAGTGAGTGTTGCATGAGAGTTTGTGCAGTGAGTGGGTGTCATATGAGAGTGTGTTCAGTGAGTGTGGGTTGTAAGAGAGTATGTGTGGTGTGTGTGATGTATGAGTATGTATGCAGTGAGTGTGTGTTGTATGAGAGTGTGTTTTGTATGAGAGTGTGGTGTGTGTGTGCTTTATGAGAGTGTGTGCCTAGTGTGTGTTGTATGAGAGTGTGTGTAGTGAGTGTGTTGTATGAGAGTGTTTGTGGTGAGTGTGTGTTGTATGAGAGTGTGTACGGTGAGTGTGTTGTATGAGTGTGTGTGCATAGTGTGTGTTGTATGAGAGTGTTTGTTGTGTTGTATAAGAGTGTGTGTAGTGTGTGTTGTATGAGAGTGTATGTGGTGTGTTTTATGAGAGTGTGTACAAAACTTTCAAATTTGACAATAATCAGGAATGATGTACACACTAATTATAGTCACTTTCCCAAAAATGTATATTTATATGTGTGTGTGTATGTATACTGTATATGTGTTGTAAAAGAGTGTGTGCGCATTGTGTTTTTTTAGAGTTTGTGCAGTGAGTGTGTTGTATGAGAGTGTGTATGGTGAGTGTGCGTTTTGTGAGTGGTGAGTGTATTGTATGAAAGTGTGTGTGGTGAATGTGTGTTGTATAAGAGAGTGTGCGGTGAGTGTGTGTTGTATCAGAGTGTGTGCGGTGAATGTGATGTATGACAGTGTGTGCATAGTGTGTGTTGTATGAGAGTGCATGTTGTGTCATATAAGAGAGTATAGTGTGTGTTATATGAGAGTGTGTACAATACTTTCAAATTTGACTACAATCAGGAATAAAGTACACACACATTTAAGTCACTTTCACACACTATATAAATGTGTGTGACACACTATATAAATGTGTGTGACTGTGTTTGACACAATTTATGAGTTTGAGAGGGAGTTTGTATATATGTGTGTGTGTGAGTGAGCGAGAGAGAGAGAGAATGTGTGAGGTGTTTGTTGTATGAGAGTGTGTGTGGTGAGTGATTGTGTGTTGTATGAAAGTATGTGCGGTGAGTATATGTTGTATGAGAGTGTATGTGGTGAGTATGTATGTATGTTTTGCATGAGAGTTTGTGCAGTAAGTGTGCGTTATATGATAGTGTGTTCAGTGAGTGGGTGTTGTAAGAGAGTGTGTTCGGTGTGTGTGAGTGTCTTGCAGACCTGATCCGCACTGTCGGATCATGTCCACAAGACCTTTAATAATTTGGCCTTTATATGTGTGTTGTATGAGAGTGTATGTGGGCTATGTGTTGTATGAGAGTTTTTGTGTGTGGTGTTCATTGTATGAGAGTGTGTGTGGTGAGGGAGGTGAGTGAGTGTGTGTTGTATGAGAGTGTATGCGGTGAGTGTGTGTTGTATGAGAGTGTGTGCAGTAAGTGTGTGTGTTGTATGAGTGTGTGTGCTGTGAGTGTGTGTTATATGAATGTGTATGCGGTGAGTATGTGTTGTAAGAGAGTGTGTTCGGTGAGTGTGTATGCAGTCAGTGTGTGTGCAGTGAGTATGTGTTGTATGAGAGTGTGTGTTGTATGAGAGTGTGTGTAATGAGTGTCTTGTATTAGAGTGTCTGTGGTGAGTGTGTGTTGTATGACAGTGTGTGCGGTGAGTGTTTTTTACGAGAGTGTGTGCGGTGAGTGTGTGTTGTATGGGAGTGTGTTTGGTGAGTGTGTGTTTTTTTATTGTGTGTGCAGTGAGTGTGTGTTGTATGAGAGTGTGTGTGATGTTGTGTTATATGAGAGTGTGAACAACAATTTCAAATTTGACTACAATCAGGAATAAAGTACACAAACAATTTAGTCACTTTCCTAAAAAATATATATGTGTGTGTGTGTGTGTGTATGTATGTATGTATGTATGTATGTATGTATATATATAGAGAGAATGTGTGTGTGTATTGTATTAGAGTATGTGTGTGTTCCATGAGATTGTGTGTGGGGTATGTGTTGGATGAGAGTGTTTGTGTGTGGTGTTTGTTGTATGAGAGTGTGTGTGGTGAGTAAGGTTAGTGATTGTGTGTTGTATGAAAGTATGTGCGGTGAGAGTGTGTTGTATGAGATTGTGTGCAGTGAGTGTGTGTTGTAGGAGAGTGTGTGCAGTGAGTGTGTGTGGTGTGTGTGTGATGTATGAGTGTGAATTCAGCGAGTGTGTGTTGTATGAGAGTGCGTTTTGTATGAGTGTGGTGTGTGTTTTATGAGAGTTTGTGCCTAGTGTGTGTTGTATGAGAGTGTGGGTCTAGTGTGTGTTGAATGAGAGTGTGTGTAGTGAGTGTGTTGTATAAGAGTGTTTGCAGTGAGTGTGTTTTGTATGAGAGTTTGTGCGGGGAGTGTGTTGTATGAGAGTGTGTGCATAGTGGGTGTTTTTTTTAGAGAGTTTGTGCAAAGAGTGTGCTGTATGAGAGTGTGTGTGGCAAGTATGCATTGTATGAGAGTTTGTGCAGTGAATGTGTTGTATGAGAGTGTAAGCACTTAGTGTTGTATGAGTGAGTGTGCATTGAGTGTGTGTTGTATGAGAGAGTGTGTGTTGAATGTGTGTTGTATTAGAATGTGTGCAGTGAGTGTGTTGTAAGAGACTGTGTGCAGTGAGTGTGTGTTTTATGAGAGTGTGTGCGGTGAATGTGTTGTATGAGAGTGTGCATGGTGAGTGTGTGTTGTATGAGAGAGTGTGCGGTTGTGTGTTGTATGAGTGTGTGTGCAGTTAGTGTGTTGTATGAGAGTGTGTGCGGTGAGTATGTGTTGTAGGAGAGTGTGTGCAGTGAATGTGTGTTGTAAGAGAGTATGCGCAGTGTGTGTGTTGTATGAGTGTGTGTTTTGTATGAGAGTGTGGTGTGTGTGCTTTATGAGAGTGTGTGCCTAGTGTGTGTTGTATGAGAGTGCATGCTGTGAGTGTGTTGTATGAGAGTGTGTGCATAGTGTGTATTGTATGAGAGTATTTGATGTGTTGTATAAAAGTGTGCGTGCAGTGTGTGTTGTATGAGAGTGTGTGTGGTGTGTTGTATCAGAGTGTGTACAGAACTTTCAAATTTGACAATAATCAGGAATGATGTACACACAAATTATAGTTATTCCCAAAAATGTATATGAGTGTGTATATATATATATATACTGTATATGTGTTGTATCCAGTGTGTGCTCAGTGCGTGTTTTTTGAGAGTGTATGCAGTGAATTTGTTGTATGAGAGTGTGTGTGGTGAGTGTGTGTTGTATTAGAATGTGTGCAGTGAGTGTGTTGTAAGAGAGTGTGTGCAGTTAGTGTGTGTTTTATGAAAGTGTGTGCGGTGAATGTGTTGTATGAGAGTGTGCGTGGTGAGTGTGTGTGTGAGTGTGTGTTGTATGAGAGAGTGTGCGGTTGTGTGTTGTATGAGTGTGTGTGCAGTGAGTGTGTTGTATGACAGTGTGTGTGCATAGTGTATGTTGTATGAGAGAGTATGTTGTGTTGTATAAGAGTGTATAGTGTGTGTTGTATAAGAGTGTGTGCAATTACTGTATGTTTTATGAGAGTTTGTGCAGTGAGTGTTTTGTATGAGAGTGTGCATGGTGAGTGTGTGTTGTATGAGAGTGTGTGCGGTGAGTGTGTGTTGAATGAGAGTGTGTGCAGTGAGTGTACTTTTTTAAAGTGTGTGTGCTGTATGAGAGTGTGCGTGGTGAGTGAGTGTTGTGTAAAAGTGTATGTTGTGTTGTATAAGAGTGTGTAGTGTGTGTTGTATGTGTGTGTTGTGTTGTATAAGAGTGTGTGTGTAATGTGTGTTGTTTGATAGTGTGTGTGATGTATTATATGAGAGTGTGAACAACACTTTCAAATTTGACTACAATCAGGAATAAAGTACACAAACAATTTAGTCACTTTCCAAAAAAATATATATGTATTTGTGTGTGTGTGTGTATATATATATATTTGATGTATTTGATGTGTTGTATAAAAGTGTGCGTGTAGTGTGTGTTGTATGAGAGTGTGTGTGGTGTGTTGTATGAGAGTGTGTACAGAACTTTCAAATTTGACAATAATCAGGAATGATGTACACACAAATTATAGTCACTTTCCCAAAAATGTATATGTATATGAGTGTGTATATATATATATATACTGTATATGTGTTGTATCCAGTGTGTGCGCAGTGCGTGTTTTTTGAGAGTGTATGCAGTGAATTTGTTGTATGAGAGTGTGTGTAGTGAGTGTGTGTTGTATGAGAGTGTGTGCAGTGAGTGTGTGTTGTATGAGAGTGTGTGCGGTGAGTGTATTGTATAAAAGAGTGTGTGGTGAGTGTGTGTTGTATAAGAGAGTGTGCGATGAGTGTGTGTTGTATGATAGTGTGTGTGGTGAGTGTGTGTGTTGTATGACAGTGTGTGCATAGTGTGTGTTGTATGAGAGTGTATGTTGTGTCGTATAAGAGTGTATAGTGTGTGTTTTATGAGAGTGTGCACAACACTTTCAAATTTGACTACAATCAGGAATAAAGTACACACACATTTAAGTCACTTTCCCAATATGTATTTGTGTGTATGTGTATGTGTATGTGTATGTGTATATATATATATATATATATATATATATATATATATATATATATATATAAAAACAAACACACACATATATCTCTGACACTATTCATGAGTTTGAGAGGGAGTTTGTGTGTGTGTGAATATATATGTATGTGAGAAAGAATGTGTGTGTGTATTGTATTAGAGTATGTATGTGTTGTTTGAGAGTGTGTGTGGGATATGTGTTGTATGAGAGTATTTGTGTGTGTTTTTTGTTGTATGAGAATGTGTGTGGTGAGTGAGGTGACTGTGTGTTGTATGAAAGTATGTGTGTGTTTTATGAGAGTGTGTGTGGGGTATGTGTTCTATGAAAATGTCTGTGTGTGGTGTTTGTTGTATATATTTATATATCTATGAGAATGTGTGTGACTGTGTCTGACACTATTTATGAGTTTGAGAGGGAGTGTGTGTGTGGAGGTGGCGGATGCCATAGGAATCAATGGGAGTCTGAAAGCAGCGAAAACTCATGTTCGCTGCTGCCCGATATACCATTGATTGCTATGGTAATGTCTACACCTAACACCCTAACATGTACCCCGAGACTAAACAGTACACCCCTAATCTGCCCCCCTACACCGTGTGTTGTATGAGCGTGTGTGCAGCGAGTGTGTTTTATGACAGTGTGTGTGCATAGTGTATGTTGTATGAGAGAGTATGTTGTGTTGTATAAGTGTGTATAGTGTGTGTTGTATGAGATTGTATGCAATGACTATATATTTTATGAGAGTTTGTGCCGTGAGTGTGTTGTATGAGAGTGTGCATGGTGAGTGTGTGTTTTTTGAGAGTGTGTGCTGTATGAGAGTGTGTGGTGAGTGAGTGTGTGTGGTGAGTGAGTGTGTGGTGAGTGTGTGTTGTTTGAGAGTGTATGTTGTGTTGTATAAGAGTGTGTAGTGTGTGTTGTATGTGTGTGTTGTGTTGTATAAGAGTGTGTGTTGTGTTGTATAAGAGTGTGTGTGTAATGTGTGTTGTATGATAGTGTGTGTGATGTATTATATGAGAGTGTGAACAACACTTTCAAATTTGACTACAATCAGGAATAAATTACACAAACAATTTAGTCACTTTCCTAAAAAATATATATGTATTTGTGTGTGTGTGTGTGTGTATATATATATATATATATATATATATATATATATATATATATATATATATATATAAATAATGTGTGTGTATTGTATTAGAGTATGTGTGTTGTTGCTTGAGAGTGTGTGTGAAATATGTGTTGTATGAGAGTGTTTGTGTGTGGTGTTTGTTCTATGAGAGTGTGTGTGGTGAGTGATTGTGTGTTTTATGAAAGTATGTGCGGTGAGTGTATGTTGTATGGGAGTGTGTGCGGTGAGTATGTGTTGTAGGAGAGTGTGTGCGGTGAGTGTGTGTTGCATGAGAGTTTGTGCAGTGAGTGTGTGTTATATGAGAGTGTGTTCAGTGAGTGTGTGTTGTAAGAGAGTATGCGCAGTGTGTGTGATGTATGTATGCAGTGAGTTTTTGTTGTATGAGAGTGTGTTTTGTATGAGAGTATGGTGTGTGTACTTTATGAGAGTGTGTGCCTAGTGTGTGTTGTATGAGAGTGTGTGTAGTGAGTGTGTTGTATGAGAGTGTTTGTGGTGAGTGTGTGTTGTATGAGAGTGCATGCTGTGAGTGTGTTGTATGAGATTGTGTGCATAGTGTGTATTGTATGAGAGTATTTGATGTGTTGTATAAGAGTGTGTGTGGTGTGTTGTATGAGAGTGTGTACAAAACTTTCAAATTTGACAATAATCAGGAATGATGTACACACAAATTATAGTCACTTTCCCAAAAATGTATATGTATATGAGTGTGTGTATATATACTGTATATGTGTTGTATCCAGTGTGTGCGCAGTGTGTGTTTTTTGAGAGTGTATGCAGTGAATTTGTTGTATGAGAGTGTGTGTAGTGAGAGTGTGTTGTATGAGAGTGTGTACAGTGAGTGTGTGTTGTATGAGAGTGTGTGCGGTGAGTGTATTGTATGAAAGTGTGTGTGGTGAGTGTGTATTGTATAAAAGAGTGTGTGGTGAGTGTGTGTTGTATAAGAAAGTGTACGATGAGTTTGTGTTGTATGATAGTGTGTGCGGTGAGTGTGTGTGTTGTATGACAGTGTGTGCATAGTGTGTGTTGTATGAGAGTGTATGTTGTGTCGTATAAGAGTGTATAGTGTTTTTTTTTATGAGAATGTGCACAACACTTTCAAATTTGACTACAATAAGGAATAAACTACACACACATTTAAGTCACTTTCCCAAAAATATATATGTATTTGTGTGTATGTGTGTATATATATATATATATATATATATATATATATATATATATATATATATATATATATATATATATATATATATATATATATACACATATATCTCTGACACTATTTATGAGTTTGAGAGGGAGTTTGTGTGTGTGTGAGTATATATGTATGTGAGAAAGAATGTGTGTGTGTGTATTGTATTAGAGTAGGAAATGTATGTGTTGTATGAGAGTATTTGTGTGTGTTTTTTGTTGTATGAGAATGTGTGTGGTGAGTGAGGTAAATGTGTGTTGTATGAAAGTATGTGCTGTGAGTGTGTGTTGTATGAAAGTATGTGTGTGTTTTATGAGAGTGTGTGTGGGGTATGTGTTGTATGAAAATGTCTGTGTGTGGTGTTTGTTGTATATGAACAAATTCTTACCACAACAACAAGAACGTATCCAAGAAGATATACAAGAAGATATCCTTCGTAGACGCATGTTGGCAAATTGAGTGAATGCTCAGCTTGTATCTAAGTTAATAGGTCTGAAGAGTTATGATGTCATAACACCTTATAGTGAGCTCATACAGGGCTGATCATGTGGTGTTTTCAAAGCAGCATCATGTAGTTTATCCTATTTTGTTTATCTTAATTATACTTTGTAATCAAATGTTATGTCTAATATTAACCCCTTAAGGACAAGGCCATTTTTTAATTTCTTTCCCTTTTGTTTAGCTGTAATTTTCTTCTTACTCATTTACTGTACCCACACATATTATATATCATTTTTCTCGCCATTAAATGGACTTTCTAAAGATACTATCTTATAATTTACTATAAAAAAAATATAAAATATGAGAAAAAAATGAAAAAAAAAAACACTTTTTCTAACTTTGACCCACAAAACCTGTTACACATCTACAACCACCAAAAAAACACCCATGCTAAATAGTTTCTAAATTTTGTCCTGAGTTTAGAAATACCCAATGTTTACATGTTCTTTGCTTTTTTTTTTGCAAGTTATAGGGCAATAAGTAAAAGTAGCACTTTGCTATTTCCAAACCACTTTTTTCAAAATTAGTGCTTTTTACATTGGGACACTGATATCTTTCAGGAATCCCTGAATATCCCTTGGCCTTGACGTGTATATATATTTTTTTAGAAGACATCCCAAAGTATTTCACTGCCAAATGCGATCAAATAAAAAAAAATCATTCACTTTTTCACAAATTTTTTCACAAACTTTAGGTTTCTCACTGAAATGATTTACAAACAACTTGTGCAATTATGGCATAAATGGTTGTAAATGCTTCTCTGAGATCCCTTTTTGTTCAGAAATAGCAGACATATATGGCTTTGGTGTTGCTTTTTGGTAATTAGAAGGCTGCTAAATGCCACTGCGCACCACACATGTATTATGCCCAGCAGTGAAGGGGTTAATTAGGGAGCATGTAGGGAGCTTCTAGGGTTAATTTTAGCTTAAGTGTAGTGTAGTAGACAACCTCAAGTATTGATCTAGGCCCATCTTGGTATATTTCATGCCACCATTTCAACGCCAAATGCGATCAAATTAAAAAAATCGTTAAATGTTTTCACAATTTTAGGTTTCTCACTGAAATTATTTACAAAGAGCTTGTGCAATTATGGCACAAATGGTTGTAAATGCTTCTCTGGGATCCCCTTTGTTCAGAAATAGCAGACATATATGGCTTTGGTGTTGCTTTTTGGTAATTAGAAGGCCGCTAAAATATTTTTTTATTTTTCTGTAGTGTAGCTGCCCCCCCCCCCTCAATACCACCCCCCCCCCTCTCCCAGATCCCTTTTATAAATAAACATTTTTCCCCCACCACCCGCTCCCACCACATCACCACCGGCTCCCACCACACATCACCATATGGCACACGCTCCCACCACACATCACCACACGGCACATGCACCCACCACACATCACCACACGGCACACGCTCCCACCACACATCACCACACGGCACACGCTCCCACCACACATCACCACACGCTCCCACCACACATCACCACACGCTCCAACCACACATCACCACCCGCTCCCACCACACATCACCACACATCACCACACGGCACACGCTCCCACCACATCACCACCCGCTCCCACCACACATCACCACCCGCTCCCACCACACATCACCACACGGCACACGCTCCCACCACACATCACCATACAGCACACGCTCAAACCACACATCACCATACGGCACACGCTCCCACCACATCACCACCCGCTCCCACCACACATCACCACCCGCTCCCACCACACATCACCACACGGCACACGCTCCCACCACACATCACCATACGGCACACGCTCCCACCACACATCACCACACGGCACATGCACCCACCACACATCACCACATGCTCCCACCACACATCACCACGCGCTCCAACCACACATCACCACCCGCTCCCACCACACATCACCACACGGCACACACACCCACCACATCACCACCCGCTCCCACTACACATCACCACCCGCTCCCACCACACATCACCACACGGCACATGCTCCCACCACATATCACCACACGGCACATGTTCCCACCACACATCACCACACGGCACACGTTCCCACCACACATCACCACACGGCACACGCTCCCACCACACATCACCACACGGCACACGTTCCCACCACACATCACCACACGGCACACGTTCCCACCACACATCACCACACGGCACACGCTCCCACCACACATCACCACACGGCACACGTTCCCACCACACATCACCACACAGCACACGCTCCCACCACAGATCACCACACGGCACATGCACCCACCACACATCACCACACACTCCCACCACACATCACCACACGCTCCCACCACACATCACCACACTCTCCCACCACACATCACCACACGCTCCAACCACACATCACCACATGCTCCCACCACACATCACCACACGCTCCCACCACACATCACCACCCACTCCCACCACAACCAATATAGATCGCAGGGGCGTGCGTGCGCATCCCCAACCCGTGAACGCTCCCGCACACACCGGGGACTAATCCAGTGGAAGTTTCCCAGCGATGGGCCGCCCACCCCCCTCTCACTATTTGGTGCCATTTTGGGTACTGGCAGCTGTCTGCTAGTACCCACTTTTCGAACTATTTAGCATTTTTAAAAATATTTTAAAATTTTTCTGTAGTGTAGCTGGCCCCCCCTCATTACCCCCTCCCCCTCTCCCAGATCCCTTTTATAAATAAACATTTTTTCCCCACCACCCGCTCCCACCACATCACCACCTGCTCGCACCACACATCACCACACGGCACACGCTCCCACCACACATCACCAAACAGCACACGCCCCAACCACACATAACCACACGGCACATGCACCCACCACACATCACCACACGGCACATGCACTCATCACACATCACCACACGGCACATGCACTCACCACACATCACCACCCGCTCCCACCACACATCACCACACATCACACGCACCCACCACACATCACCACCCACTCCCACCACAACCAGTATAGATTGCGGGGGTGTGCGTGCGCATCCCCACCCCCGTGCGCGCTCCCGCACACACCGGGGACTAATCCAGTGGAAGTTTCCCAGCGATGGGCCGCCCACCCTCCTCCCTGCAGCTGCTCCCACCCACCAACGATCAACACCATTGCTGGCCAATGCAGAGGGGGCCACAGAGTGGCCCTCTATGCATCGGTGTGGCATAAAAGGTATTGCAGTGATGCCTGAATAACGAGGCATCACGGCAATACCTTGAAAGTGGCTGGAAGCAATCAGGATCGCTTCCAGCCGCTTTAAACACCTAGGTCGTACAGGGTATAAAGCTTGTCTTTAAAGACCAGTTTGTGTAAGATGTACCCTGTACGACATAAGTCGTTAAGGGGTTAAAAACATAGTAACATACATTAGATAAAAGTAGAATTTAGTGACGTAACATAGGATCTGTCGGTCTCAGTCCGACACAGATCGATGCTTACGTCACTACAGATGTTCCGAATGCAAGTTCGGCACAATCTGACTACTTTTGCTAGTTAACAAAAGTCTACCAGGTACCCTCGCCACTATTCCGGCCCAGGGTACCTGGTTTTCAATCCACCGCCCTGGAGGCGGCGGATGCCATAGGAATCAATGGGAGTCTGAAAGCAGCGAAAGCTCATGTTCGCTGCTGCCCCGATATCCCATTGATTCCTATGGTAATGTCTACACACACCCTAACATGTACCCCGAGTCTAAACACCCCTAATCTCCCCCCCACACCGCGGCCACCTACATTATACTTATTAACCCCTAAACAGCCGCTACCGGAGCCCACCACCACTCTAATAAACTTATTAACCTCTAAACCGCCGCTCCCGGACTCCACCACGACTAAAGTGTTTAACTCCTAAACTGTCGCTCCCGGAGCCCACCGCCACCTACATTATATTTATTAACCCCTAATCTGCCCCCCCTACACCACCGCCACTATATTAAATTTATTAACCCCTAAACCTAAGTCTAACCCTAACCCTAACTCCCCCTAACTTAAATATAATTTAAATAAATCTAAATAAATATTCCTATAATTAACAAAATTATTCCTATTTATAAACTAAATACTTAGCTATAAAATAAACCCTAACGGCTAGATTACAAGTTTTGTCGGTAAAGACTTGCGTTGCTAACGAGCCTTTTTTTTTTCCAGCGCCTACTTTAAACAACGCTGGTATTACAAGTTTTCTGAATGGCTGCGTTAGCCTCAGAAAAGTGAACGTTGATCAAATTTAGTGCCACTTCTCACTGTAATTCCAGCTCTGCTTACGGTAGCGGTAAACTGGCTAAAACGTGCTTGTGTACGATTTCACCATAGGAAACAATGGGGCTGAGCCGGATGAAAAAAAAACTAACACCTGCAAAAAAGCAGCGTCCAGCTCCTAACGCAGCCCCATTGTTTCCTATGGGAAAATACTTTCTAAGTCTACACCTAACACTCTAACATGAACCCCGAGTCTAAACACCCCTAACCTTACACTTATTAACCCCTAATCTTCCGCCCCCGACATCGCCGACACATACATTATACTATTAACCACTAATCTGACACTCCGGACACCGCCGCCACCTACATTATACCTATGAACCCCTAATCTGCTGCGCCCAAATTTGCCGCCACCTACATACTATTTATTAACCCCTAATCGGCCACCACCAATGTCGCCGCAACCTACCTACACTTATTAACCCCTAATCTGCTGGCCCCAACGTCGCTGCTACTATATTAAATGTATTAACCCCTAAACCTAAGTCTAACCCTAACACCCCCCTAACTTAAAACTATTTTTAATAAATCTAAATAAAATTGCTATAATTAAATAAATTATTCATATTTAAAACTAAATACTTACCTGTAAAATAAACCCTAATATAGTTACAATATAACTAATAATTACATTATAGCTATTTTAGGATTTATTTTTATTTTACAGGCAACTTTGTATTTATTTTAACTAGGTACAATAGTTATTAAACAGTTATTAACTATTTAATAACTACCTAGCTAAAATAAATACAAATGCACCTGTAAAATAAACCCTAACCTAAGTTACAATTACACCTAATACTACTCTATGATTAAATTAATTACATAAACTACCTACAATTAAATACAATTACATTAAATAAACTAAATTACGGAAAAAAACAAACACTAAATTACAGAAAATAAAAAAGAAATTA
>NC_069500.1:1420287488-1420339988 GCF_027579735.1 Bombina bombina
TGGGGAGCTTAGGTTTTTTTAGATAGAATTTTATTTTGGGGGGTTGGTTGTGTGGGTGGTGGGTTTTACTGTTGGGGGGTATTTGTATTTTTATTTACAGGTAAAAGAGCTGATTTCTTTGGGGCAATGCCTCACAAAAGGCCCTTTTAAGGGCTATTGGTAGTTTATTGTAGGCTAGGGTTTTTTTTTATTTTGGGGGGGCTTTTTTATATTCATAGGGCTCTTAGATTAGGTGTAATTAGTTTAAATATTTGATTTTTTTTTATTTATTTTGTGTAACTTAGTGTTTATTTTTTTTGTAACTTAGTGTTTGTTATTTTGTGTAACTTAGTTGTTAGTTTTTTGTTACTTTGTAATTTTTAATAGTAGATTTAAATTATTTGAGTAGGGTTAGGTTTTTAACTATAAAATAAATTTAATTTAATTTCTAGTTTAACCCCTTAATGACCACAGCACTTTTCCATTTTCTGTCCGTTTGGGACCAAGGCTATTTTTACATTTTTGCGGTGTTTGTGTTTAGCTGTAATTTTCTTCTTACTCATTTACTGTACCCACACATATTATATACCGTTTTTCTCGCCACTAAATGGACTTTCTAAAGATACCATTATTTTCATCATATCTTATAATTTACTATAAAAAAAAATATAAAATATGAGGAAAAATTGAAAAAAACACACTTTTTCTAACTTTGACCCCCAAAATCTGTTACATATCTACAACCACCAAAAAACACCCATGCTAAATAGTTTCAAAATTTTGTCCTGAGTTTAGAAATACCCAATGTTTACATGTTCTTTGCTTTTTTTGCAAGTTATAGGGCCATAAATACAAGTAGCACTTTGCTATTTCCAAACCACTTTTTTCCAAAATTAGCGCTAGTTACATTAGAACACTAATATCTTTCAGGAATCCCTGAATATCCCTTGACATGTTTATATTTTTTTTTAGTAGACATCCCAAAGTATTGATCTAGGACAATTTTGGTATATTTCATACCACCATTTCACCGCCAAATGCGATCAAATACAAAAAATCGTTCACTTTTTCACAATTTTTTTCACAAACTTTCGGTTTCTCACTGAAATTATTTACAAACAACTTGTGCAATTATGGCATAAATGGTTGTAAATTCTTCTCTGGGATCCCCTTTGTTCAGAAATAGCAGACAAATATGGCTTTGGCGTTGCTTTTTGGTAATTAGAAGGCCGCTAAATGCCACTGCGCACCACAAGTGTATTATGCCCAGCAGTTAAGGGGTTAATTAGGGAGCTTTTAGGGAGCTTGTAGGGTTAATTTTAGCTTTAGTGTAGTATAGTAGACAACCCCAAGTATTGATCTAGGCACATTTTGGTATATTTCATGCCACCATTTCACCGCCAAATGCGATCAAATTGAAAAAAAAGTTAAATTTTTCACAATTTTAGGTTTCTCACTGAAATAATTTACAAACAGCTTGTGCAATTATGGCACAAATGGTTGTAAATACTTGTCTGGGATCCCCTTTGTTCAGAAATAGCAGACATATATGACTTTGGCGTTGCTTTCTGGTAATTAGAAGGCCGCTAAATCCTGCTGCGCCTCACACGTGTATTATGGCTAGCAGTGAAGGGGTTAATTAGGGAGTTTGTAGGGAGCTTGCAGGGTTAATTTTAGCTTTAGTGTAGAGATCAGCCTCCCACCTGACACATCCCACCCCCTGATCCCTCCCAAACAGCTCCCTTCCCTCCCCCACCCCACAATTGTCCCCGCCATCTTAAGTACTGGCAGAAAGTCTGCCAGTACTAAAATAAAAGGGTTTTTAAAAAAAAATAAAAAAAAATTTTTTAGCATATTTACATATGCTAGGGTGTAGGATCCCCCCCTTAGCCCCCAACCTCCCTGATCCCCCCCCAAAACCGCTCTCTAACCCTCCCCTCTGCCTCATTGGGGGCCATCTTGGGTACTGGCAGCTGTCTGCCAGTACCCAGTTTGCAAAAAAAAAGTGCTTTTTTTATTTTTGTTTGGCTTTTTTCTGTAGTGTAGCTTCCCCCCCCCACACAGACAAACCCCCACCACCTTGCATGATCGTTTTTTTTAAAAAAAAATATTTAGACATTTAAACTTTTTTTACATTTTTTATTAATAAATTTTCTGTAGCGTAGCGGTTCCCACCCGCTTCCTCCCCGTGCACGCGCCCGCCCCCGCCCTCCCGTGCACGCGCGCGCGTCCGTGCGCTGCCCCGCTCATCCCCGCCCACGATCCCGCCCCCCCTGCACATAACCAGGGCCATCGATGGCCGCCACCCGCCTCCCGGTCCGGCTCCCACCCACCAACGCAGGGAGCCACCGATCTCCGGTGCAGAGAGGGCCACAGAGTGGCTCTCTCTGCACCGGATGGCTTAAAAAGGTTATTGCAGGATGCCTCCATATCGAGGCATCACTGCAATAACCGGAAAGCAGCTGGAAGCGAGCAGGATCGCTTCCAGCTGCTTTCCACACCGAGGACGTGCAGGGTACATCCTCAGGCGTTAACTGCCTTTTTTTTGAGGACGTACCCTGCACGTCCTCGGTCGTTAAGGGGTTAATATAATTTTAGTATAACATTTATGGTAGATTAATTAATAGTTTAATGTAGTTTAATGTAATTTTAGTATAATAGTTAGGATAGATTAATTAATAATTTAATATAGTTTAATGTAATTTTAATATAATAGTTAGGATAGGTTAATTAATAGTTTAATATAGTTTAATTTAATTCTAAAGGTAAGTTTAAATTTATTATAAGATAGGAATGATATAATTTTAATGTGCAGTTAGTGGGTTGTTAGGCTTAGAGGTTAATAAGCTAATGTAGTTTATGGCGATGTGGGGGGCTGGCGGTTTAGGGGTTTATAGGTTTAGTAAGTGGTAGTGATGTTGAAGGCCAGGGGTTTAGGGGTTAATACATTTAGTTAGTTGCGGTGGGCTCCGGGACGGCGGGATAGGGGTTAATATATTTGTTTAGGTGGAGGTGGGTTCCGGGAGTCGCGGAATAGGGGTTAATAACTTTATTTAGTTGCGGTGGGGTCCAGAAGCAGCAGGCTAGGGGTTAATAATATTATGTAGGTGGCGGCGATGTAGGGGGCGGCAGATTAGGGGTGTTTAGACTCGGGGCTTATGTTAGGGTGTTAGGTGTAAACATAACTTTTATTCTTCCATAGGAATCAATGGGATATCGGGCAGCAGCGAACATAAGCTTTCGCTGCTTTCAGACTCCCATTGATTCCTATGGCATCCGCGGCCTCCAGGGCGACGGATTGAAAAGCAGGTACGCTAGGCCAGAAAAGTGGCAAGCGTACCTGTTAGCAGCTTGATAACTAGCAAAAGTAGTCAGATAGTGCCAAATTTGCATTCAGAACATCTGTAATGACGTAAGCATCGATCTGTGTCGGACTGAGACTGGCGGATCGTATGTTACGTTACAGATTTCAACTTTTGCCGGTCTGTAGGCTTTGATAAATGAGGCGAATCAAGTTCGCCACAATTACACTGCGGAATTCCTGCGTATTTGCGGTTGACGGCTTGATAAATAGGCCTCATAGTATAAGTGTAAGCTATAAGGAAGTGTATGTATCTAGTATACAGAATCAGTATAGCTCCAGTAGGTATTAACCAATAGAAGAGCTAGACTGTAGCATGTGTTGATTCGCTGATGGTTGTCATGGCAACTCTTATATACTAAAGTCCAGCTACTTATGGGGACCTATATGTACATGTATTTTTTCCTTATATATTTTTTCCTTATCCAAGGGTGTTTTGTCACTAATTGAATATATTTATGTTTAGAATCCAACCGGGTGCCAGGACGCCTGCTTTCACTTCAGGTGGGGGGGGGCTAAGGGAGCGGGTGATGCGACGGTCAGTCTCAGTAAAATTTTTAATTTCATGGTGAGGGTGAGTATTGTGTCATTTTATTTGTGTTTGAAGAATGGGGTGAAACCCTGAAACATTATACATTAACCGCAGACAGTCTGTGCACCCTTCACTTGTTCCCAGTTTGTTTGATTGAGAGCTTGCATTGTTTGGTTGTTTTGGGAGCCTGGTTTTGGGAGAGACCTTGACGTGGTACCTGGGCTTGTCCCATTTGGCCAGATGCAGTAACTAAGTCCTCCATTTTTGCTTTTAATCTTAGCTGAGAGCTTGTGAGTGCTGAACTTCCTCTGTGTGCTGTATTAATGTGTTTTGACATTTTCCCTATGGGCCTTGCAATTAGAACTGTCTTGGGTTAACTGCCTGTGACTCTGGGGACAGCACAGCTTTCTGTGAGTGCAATTGAGCACCCAGGGCTGAGCATGTGTCATGTTCCGGTGTACATGCGCTCAGGACACAGACCCTTGGGGCAGTAGTAGGGATTTGGAAACACCAACCCCTGACCCAGGGAAGAGTATCCTGGATGTGGATAGATGATATTCTGTGATTCATAGTTGCAAGAAGTTATTGTAGAATTCATGGAGAGTGTAACATATGTATACAATATATTCTGGCTTCACTGTGACTTATAGATAGTTAATAGGAGTAGCTGCAGGATTCATGAGAGAAAAATATAGCAATGTAGGATCTTCAGGGTTTAGAGTAAACTGGTAGAAGATTGACTCATAGATGCAAACTAAGGTTTGTTGCAGGTTTACAGTACATAATATTATATAGAGCTGTATGTCAGTAATAAGCAGAGCAGCACAGGTGATAGACAAGTTGCCAGTTTAAGGCATTAAATACTGTTTGTGCATATATTGGAGAATCACAGGAATGCTGTTTAACTGAACACATAGATGCAGAGTTCTGATTATATTAACATATTTGGAGGAGGATATTTCAGCTATGACAACTTGTAGCAGAGAATATTTATAAAGTTCTGAGTAAGATTCTGTTGTAGTAATTTGAGAGTGATTATAACCAAATGCATACTTGTAATTTAGAATAAAGTTCAAAGTTTGTTAAGTAGCAGTGTCCAGGAAACCAAATGGAGTTATATGGATACTTGCAATTAGATGTTTTTAAGCATAGCTAAAAGGAGCTTGAATATGCTGGTAAAATCCATGCAGTAACAGTCACAGACCTCTGTTCTGGAACACAACTTTAAAGCTAATGCAATGCACATTAGGCCTGAGATGGTTTAAAAAGAGGCTGAGGGAATCAGGTGCATGAATGATTAATTAGGCAGGTAAGTTGAATGCAGATACTGCCCAAACCAGCATGATAAATTTTCTGTAGCGTAGCGGTTCCCACCCGCTTCCTCCCCGTGCACGCGCCCGCCCCCGCCCTCCCGTGCACGCGCGCGCGTCCGTGCGCTGCCCCGCTCATCCCCGCCCACGATCCCGCCCCCCCTGCACATAACCAGGGCCATCGATGGCCGCCACCCGCCTCCCGGTCCGGCTCCCACCCACCAACGCAGGGAGCCACCGATCTCCGGTGCAGAGAGGGCCACAGAGTGGCTCTCTCTGCACCGGATGGCTTAAAAAGGTTATTGCAGGATGCCTCCATATCGAGGCATCACTGCAATAACCGGAAAGCAGCTGGAAGCGAGCGGGATCGCTTCCAGCTGCTTTCCACACCGAGGACGTGCAGGGTACATCCTCAGGCGTTAACTGCCTTTTTTTTGAGGACGTACCCTGCACGTCCTCGGTCGTTAAGGGGTTAATATAATTTTAGTATAACATTTATGGTAGATTAATTAATAGTTTAATGTAGTTTAATGTAATTTTAGTATAATAGTTAGGATAGATTAATTAATAATTTAATATAGTTTAATGTAATTTTAATATAATAGTTAGGATAGGTTAATTAATAGTTTAATATAGTTTAATTTAATTCTAAAGGTAAGTTTAAATTTATTATAAGATAGGAATGATATAATTTTAATGTGCAGTTAGTGGGTTGTTAGGCTTAGAGGTTAATAAGCTAATGTAGTTTATGGCGATGTGGGGGGCTGGCGGTTTAGGGATTTATAGGTTTAGTAAGTGGTAGTGATGTTGAAGGCCAGGGGTTTAGGGGTTAATACATTTAGTTAGTTGCGGTGGGCTCCGGGACGGCGGGATAGGGGTTAATATATTTGTTTAGGTGGAGGTGGGTTCCGGGAGTCGCGGAATAGGGGTTAATAACTTTATTTAGTTGCGGTGGGGTCCAGAAGCAGCAGGCTAGGGGTTAATAATATTATGTAGGTGGCGGCGATGTAGGGGGCGGCAGATTAGGGGTGTTTAGACTCGGGGCTTATGTTAGGGTGTTAGGTGTAAACATAACTTTTATTCTTCCATAGGAATCAATGGGATATCGGGCAGCAGCGAACATAAGCTTTCGCTGCTTTCAGACTCCCATTGATTCCTATGGCATCCGCGGCCTCCAGGGCGACGGATTGAAAAGCAGGTACGCTAGGCCAGAAAAGTGGCAAGCGTACCTGTTAGCAGCTTGATAACTAGCAAAAGTAGTCAGATAGTGCCAAATTTGCATTCAGAACATCTGTAATGACGTAAGCATCGATCTGTGTCGGACTGAGACTGGCGGATCGTATGTTACGTTACAGATTTCAACTTTTGCCGGTCTGTAGGCTTTGATAAATGAGGCGAATCAAGTTCGCCACAATTACACTGCGGAATTCCTGCGTATTTGCGGTTGACGGCTTGATAAATAGGCCTCATAGTATAAGTGTAAGCTATAAGGAAGTGTATGTATCTAGTATACAGAATCAGTATAGCTCCAGTAGGTATTAACCAATAGAAGAGCTAGACTGTAGCATGTGTTGATTCGCTGATGGTTGTCATGGCAACTCTTATATACTAAAGTCCAGCTACTTATGGGGACCTATATGTACATGTATTTTTTCCTTATATATTTTTTCCTTATCCATGGGTGTTTTGTCACTAATTGAATATATTTATGTTTAGAATCCAACCGGGTGCCAGGACGCCTGCTTTCACTTCAGGTGGGGGGGGGCTAAGGGAGCGGGTGATGCGACGGTCAGTCTCAGTAACATTTTTAATTTCATGGTGAGGGTGAGTATTGTGTCATTTTATTTGTGTTTGAAGAATGGGGTGAAACCCTGAAACATTATACATTAACCGCAGACAGTCTGTGCACCCTTCACTTGTTCCCAGTTTGTTTGATTGAGAGCTTGCATTGTTTGGTTGTTTTGGGAGCCTGGTTTTGGGAGAGACCTTGACGTGGTACCTGGGCTTGTCCCATTTGGCCAGATGCAGTAACTAAGTCCTCCATTTTTGCTTTTAATCTTAGCTGAGAGCTTGTGAGTGCTGAACTTCCTCTGTGTGCTGTATTAATGTGTTTTGACATTTTCCCTATGGGCCTTGCAATTAGAACTGTCTTGGGTTAACTGCCTGTGACTCTGGGGACAGCACAGCTTTCTGTGAGTGCAATTGAGCACCCAGGGCTGAGCATGTGTCATGTTCCGGTGTACATGCGCTCAGGACACAGACCCTTGGGGCAGTAGTAGGGATTTGGAAACACCAACCCCTGACCCAGGGAAGAGTATCCTGGATGTGGATAGATGATATTCTGTGATTCATAGTTGCAAGAAGTTATTGTAGAATTCATGGAGAGTGTAACATATGTATACAATATATTCTGGCTTCACTGTGACTTATAGATAGTTAATAGGAGTAGCTGCAGGATTCATGAGAGAAAAATATAGCAATGTAGGATCTTCAGGGTTTAGAGTAAACTGGTAGAAGATTGACTCATAGATGCAAACTAAGGTTTGTTGCAGGTTTACAGTACATAATATTATATAGAGCTGTATGTCAGTAATAAGCAGAGCAGCACAGGTGATAGACAAGTTGCCAGTTTAAGGCATTAAATACTGTTTGTGCATATATTGGAGAATCACAGGAATGCTGTTTAACTGAACACATAGATGCAGAGTTCTGATTATATTAACATATTTGGAGGAGGATATTTCAGCTATGACAACTTGTAGCAGAGAATATTTATAAAGTTCTGAGTAAGATTCTGTTGTAGTAATTTGAGAGTGATTATAACCAAATGCATACTTGTAATTTAGAATAAAGTTCAAAGTTTGTTAAGTAGCAGTGTCCAGGAAACCAAATGGAGTTATATGGATACTTGCAATTAGATGTTTTTAAGCATAGCTAAAAGGAGCTTGAATATGCTGGTAAAATCCATGCAGTAACAGTCACAGACCTCTGTTCTGGAACACAACTTTAAAGCTAATGCAATGCACATTAGGCCTGAGATGGTTTAAAAAGAGGCTGAGGGAATCAGGTGCATGAATGATTAATTAGGCAGGTAAGTTGAATGCAGATACTGCCCAAACCAGCATGATTGTTGGTAGCAGGGAAGGCAGTCTGGGGACAGTGATATCAGGCAGGCATATGTTATAGTACCCCCTCCTTAAAGTTGACCTCCTGGCGCTAAACACAATCCAAATGGAGAGAGAAAAACAATGATATGGAGAGCTGGTAGTAGCTGCATGTAGGTAGTGAGTCCAATCCTAAATAAAGGAGGGTTGGAGATCTCTTGAAAAAGCAAAATGACAATGCAAAGGCCATGGATTTCAGGTATCAAAAGATCTTGAAAATGATGAGAGCAAAACTTGAAGTCATCTTTCTTGTAGTCATCGTGGGAATGCTTGAACATAACATACAATGAGCTTCTAACCACGGAATCATCCTGAGGGATGATAGGAGAATGTACTTCATGACAGATAACCATGTACACTGCCAATGAGAAGGCACCCAGTCCTAGACATATGAATAGGCTTTCCTCAACTTCAGAAATAGAGATGCAGCATTCTGGATTGTAAACCAGATTATCCACCTTTGGATCAGAGATTTGAGTACCCTCAGAATTAACCTCTTTGCAGAGGATTAGATATACTCCAAAAGAAAAAGCTATAGCCACTTCCAACCCAATAGCAGGGCTTTCTTCAAAGTAGGAGATAGGAGTGTAGAGTGCAAGATTTGTCCAGTTCTTGCCATCTTCTGGTTCAATATCAAATGTGTCCTTACTGGATTCAGAATCAAGAGTATCCTCACTAGGATCAGGTATATGAAAGCCCACACCAGGGCAAAGTTCAGGAATACCCACATCTGGGCAAGGTTCAGGAATATCTTCAGTAGTATCAGGTGAAGGAATGTCCACACCAGGGCAAGGTTCAGGAATACCCACATCTGGGCAAGGTTCAGGAATATCCTCAGCAGGATCAGGTGAAGGAATGCCCATGCCAGGGCAAGCTTCAGGAATACCCACATCTGGGCAAGGTTCAGGAATATCTTCAGTAGTATCAGGTGAAGGAATGCCCACACCAGGGCAAGGTTCAGGAATACCCACATCTGGGCAAGGTTCAGGAATATCCTCAGTAGGATCAGGTGAAGGAATGGCCATGCCAGGGCAAGCTTCAGGAATTATAGTGGGGTAGGAAGGGGCGCTGAACCGCAATCTGGAAATGTATATAACTTAAGACCTTTGCATTAATTTATATTTAGTTGGGGTAGAGAATACCAATATTAAATCTTATATGAGGTGTGATGGTAAAATAAAATAAAATAATATAACAATCTTCTATCTTTTAGTTGGGGTAAAGAATACCAATAATAAGTTCAAGGTGTGATGATAAAATAAATTAGTATAATAATCGTCTATCTTTTCAGTGGAACAAAATTATCTTTTGGTTCTAGCACAGGGTTTACAGACATTGGCCTCTACTTACGTACTTACCTGCATTGCCGGCCCCAATACGCACGGCTAAGTTGTCCTAACATTGCCGCCGCGGGCCTGAATACATTCGCCAAATTTATCAAGAAAGCTGTCAAAAAGCTGCACACTAAGTACGGGGCAATGAGCAGCGGACTGTGATATTTATCAATCATCGATCTCGCTGCTCTTCGGCTTTTTCCCAGCTTTATTGATACCCCTGTCACTAAGCACCCACACTATACTATACTGTTTACCCCCTATACCGCCGCTCCCAGAGCCCCCCGCAACTAAATAAAGTTATTAACCCCTAAACCGCCGTCCCCGCCGCCACCTACATTATACCTATTAACCCCTAATCTGCCGCACCCTATACCGATCCCGGACCCCACCGCAACTAAATAAATTGTTTAACCCCTAAACTGCCACTCACGGAGCCCACTGCCACCTACATTACATTTATTAACCCCTAAAATGCCCCCCTACACCGCCGCCACCTATATTAAAGTTATTAACCCCTATCCTGCACCCCCTATACCGCCGCCACCTATATTAAACTTATTAACCCCTAAACCTAAGTCTAACACTAATACCCCGTAACTTAAATATTATTTTAATAAATCTAAATACAAATTCCTATTATTAACTAAATTATTCCTATTTAAAATGAAATACTTACCTGTAAAATAAACCCTAAGATAGCTACAATATAACTAATAATTATAATAATCCATAATCTCCCACCCCCTCAAAAGTTCACGATCACCCAAAACCCAAATATCCAAAAATGCAGCTCTTTTCCCCCTGTTAATGAGGATGAAGTTTCTGCCCTTATACTGTCCTCCCACCTCACTACCTGTCCCCTCGACCCCATCCCCTCACAGCTACTCCCCTCCCTCTCTTCTACCCTCACCCCCATACTCACACACATTTTCAACCTCTCCCTCAGCACTGGTATATTTCCCTCATCTCTAAAACATGCACTGGTCACACCTATCCTCAAAAAACCTTCCCTTGATCCAACCTCCCCTTCCAATCACCGCCCTATTTCCCTACTCCCTCTTGACTCAAAGCTCCTTGAAAAGCTAGTTTACGCACGTCTATCCCATTTCCTTGTACTAAACTCTCTTCTTGACCCACTGCAATCTGGATTTTGTTCCCATCACTCTACAGAGACAGCAATTATCAAGGTTACCAATGACCTACTTCCAGCAAAATCCAAAGGCCACTTCTCTCTGCTTATCCTCCTTGACCTGTCTGCAGCCTTTGACACTGTTGACCACCCTCTTCTGCTCCAAACCCTCCAATCCTTTGGCATCTGTGACACAGCTCTCTCGTGGTTATCTTCCTATCTGACTAACCGTACATTTAGTGTAGCCTTCTCCGGAGCATCCTCTGCCCCGTTACCACTTTCTGTTGGGGTACCTCAAGGCTCTGTCCTTGGTCCCCTTCTCTTTTCAATCTACACGTCGTCACTAGGTTCCTTAATAAAGTCCCATGGGTTTCAATAACATTGTTATGCTGATGACATCCAAATCTACCTCTCTGCACCAGACCTACCTCCTTCCTTACTAACCCGTGTCACTAACTGTCTTTCTCATATCTCATATTGGATGTCCTCTCACTACCTTAAGCTAAATCTCTCCAAATCTGAACTCCTTTTTTTTCCCCCTTCTTCCAATGTCTCCACCCCCAAAATTTCTATAACTGTTGATAATTCCATCATTACCCCTACCCCGCACGCCCGATGTCTTGGGGTTACACTTGACTCAGATCTTTCCTTCACTACTCACATTCAGTCCTTGGCTAAAGCCTACCGCTTCCACCTTAAAAACATTGCTAAAATTAGACATTTCCTTAGACAAGATACAACCAAGATTTTAATCTACTCTCTCATCCTTTCCCACCTCGACTACTGCAATTCCGTCCTCTCTGGTCTACCTAGCTGCCGCATAGTTCCTTTACAATCCATTATGAATGCCTCTGCCAGACTCATCTTCCTTACTCGTCGCTCTTCATCTGCTGCACCTCTCTGCCAATCTCTTCACTGGCTTCCTCTTGCCTCTAGGATTAAACATAAAATCCTCACCCTGACATACAAAGCTCTCAACTTCACTGCTCCCCACTACATCTCAGAACTTGTCTCTAGATACTCTCCCTCCCGTCCCCTTCGATCAGCTCAGGATCTCCTCCTCTCCTCCTCTCTTGTTACTTCCTCACATTCACGTTTACAGGACTTCTCCAGACTGGCCACCATCTTGTGGAATTCCCTGCCTCGCTCCATAAGACTCTCCCCCATGTTTTAACTGTTTCAAGCACTCCCTAAAAACTCTACTATTCAGGGATGCATACAACCAACACTAATCTTTCCTAACGCCATTGCTTTCCCCTTGAACCCCTTAGATTGTAAGCCTATGAGCCCAGCTGTTTACAGATCGCTTCATAAGAGCCGACTACAACAGTGAAACTCTCGGCAGGGCCCTCTACCCACTTGACCCCTACAAAAGCTATCTTGTACACTGACTATGTTTACAGCGCTGCAAAATCTGTTGGCGCTCTACAAATACCTGATAATAATAATAATATTGTAGCTATTTTAGGATTTATTTTTATTTTACAGGCAACTTTGTATTTATTTTAACTAGGTACAATAGTTATTAAATAGTTATTAACTACCTAGCTAAAATAAATACAAATTTACCTGTAAAATAAACCCTAACCTAAGTTACAATTACACCTAACACTACTCTATAAATAAATTCCCTAAACTACCTACAATTACTTACAATTAAATTAAATAAACTAAGTACAAAAAACAACAAACACTAAATTACAGAATTTTTTTTTGACAAAACTAATTACACCTAATCTAAGCCCCCTAATAGAATAATAAAGCCCCCCAAAATAATAAAATGCCCTACCCTATACTTAATTAAAAAGTAATCAGCTCTTTTATCAGCCCTTAAAAGGGCTTTTTGCGGGGCATTGCCCCAAAGTAATCAGCTATTTTACCTGTAAAAAAAAAGAAATACAACCCCCCCAACATTACAATCCACCACCCACATACCCCTACTCTAAAATCCACCAAAACCCCCCTTAAAAAAACCTAACACTAACCCCCTGAAGATCACCCTACTTTGAGCCGTCTTCACCCAGCCGGGCCAAAATCTTCATCCAATCTGGGCGATGTGGTCCTCAATCCAGCAGAAGTCTTCATCCAAGCAGGGCAGAAGAGGTCCTCCATCCGGCAGAACTCTTCATCCAAGCGGCATCTTCTTTCTTCATCCTTCCGGAGCGGAGTGGCACCATCTTGAAGACATCCGAAGCGGAGCATCCATCCTGGACGACGAATGACGGTTCCTTTAAATGACGTCATCCAAGATGGCGCCCCTCGAATTCCAATTGGCTGATAGGATTTTATCAGCCAATCGGAATTAAGGTAAGAAAAATCCGATTGGCTGATTCAATCAGCCAATCGGATTGACCGCGCATTTTATTGGCTGATCGGAACAGCCAATAGAATGCAAGGTCAGTCCGATTCTATCAGCCAATCGGAATTCGAGGGATGCCATCTTGGATGATGTCATTTAAAGGAACCGTCATTCGTCGCTCAGTCGTCGGCCAGGATGGATGCGTCGGATGTCTTCAAGATGGTGCCGCTCCGCTCCGGAAGGATGAAGAAAGAAGATGCAGCTTGGATGAAGACTTCTGCCGGATAGAGGACCTCTTCTGCCCCGCTTGGATGAAGACTTCTGCCGGATTGAGGACAACATCGGCCAGATTGGATGAAGATTTCGGCCCGGCTGGGTAAAGACGGCTCAAAGCAGGGTGATAGTTAGTGTTAGTTTTTTTTAAGGGGGGTTTTGGTGGGTTTTAGAGTAGGGGTATGTGGGTGGTGGGTTGTAATGTTGGGGGGGTTGTATTTCTTTTTTTTTTACAGGTAAAAGAGCTGATTACTTTGGGGCAATGCCCCGCAAAAAGCCCCTTTAAGGGCTGGTAAAAGAGCTGATTACTTTGTAATTTAGTATAGGGTAGGACATTTTATTATTTTGGGGGGCTTTATTATTTTATTAGGGGGCTTAGATTAGGTGTAATTAGTTTAAACTTCTTGTTAATTTTTTTTTCCTGTAATTTAGTGTTTGTTGTTTTTTGTACTTAGTTTATTTAATTTAATTGTAAGTAATTGTAGGTAGTTTAGGGAATGAATTTATTTATAGAGTAGTGTTAGGTGTAATTGTAACTTAGGTTAGGGTTTATTTTACAGGTAAATTTGTATTTATTTTAGCTAGGTAGTTATTAAATAGTTAATAACTATTTAATAACTATTGTACCTAGTTAAAATAAATACAAAGTTGCCTGTAAAATAAAAATAAATCCTAAAATAGCTACAATATAATTATTAGTTATATTGTAGCTATCTTAGGGTTTATTTTACAGGTAAGTATTTAGTTTTAAATAGGAATAATTTAGTTAATAATAGGAATTTGTATTTAGATTTATTAAAATAATATTTAAGTTAGGGGTGTGTTAGTGTTAGACTTAGGTTTAGGGGTTAATAAGTTTAATACAGGTGGCGGCGGTGTAGGGGGGGGGCATTTTAAGGCTTAATATATTTATTATAGTTGCGGTGGGGTCCGGGAGCGGCGGTTTAGGGGTTAATAACTTTATTTAATGCGGTTGGCTCCGGGAGCGGCGATTTAGGGGTTAAACATTTTATTAGAGTGCCGGCAGGGTCCAGGAGCAGCGGTTTAGGGGTTAATAAGTATAATGTAGGTGACAGCAATGTAGGGGGGGCAGATTAGGGGTGTTTAGACTGGGAGTACATGTTAGGGTGTTAGATGCAGACATCTCCCATAGAAATCAATGGGATATCGGGCAGCAGCGAACATGAGCTTTCGCTGCTGTCAGACTCCCATTGATTCCTATGGGATCTGCTACCTCCAGGGTGGCGGATTGAAAACCAGGTACGCTGGGCCAGAAAAGTGCCGAACGTACCTGCTAGGAATTTAATAAATTCCAAAAGTAGTCAGATTGTGCCGAACTTGCACATCTGGAGTGACATAAGAATTGATCTCTGTCGGACTGAGTCTGGCGGATTGTAGCTTACGTCACTATATTCTACTTTTGCCGGTCTGTAGGGCTTGATAAATATGGCGAATCAGCCTCGCCACAAAGACGCTGTGGAATTCCAGCGTATTTGAGGTTGACGGCTTGATAAATAGAGGCCATAGACGCAGCATGAGAGGGATGTAAGGAATCAGTAGTTGAAAGCAGTGTTTGCAATTGTAGAGTTTGAGAAGATAAACCATTAAGTGCTTCAAAAACAGACTGATGGTGACTAGAGACAACATCCAGCATCCAACATCATGAGGCAAGAGAGGATCCGGCACAACAGAAACTGAAACAGGAGATTCAGGCTGATTTTCCTCTTTACACTTCTGATTTTCTGTAGGCAGAAAGATTTTCTTTTTCTTCTTTATTTTAGAGAGCTTAGATAACTGAGATTTCTTCTCAATATGAGGCTTCTTAGGGTGGTGCCACTGTGGCCTGGAGTACCTTATATCAGTTTGAGAACAGAAATCCTCTTCATCACTGGATGCATAATTCTGAAGTAATAAATCAGCATAGTTCTTGTGGGGACCATTTCTCCAAACAGCAGTCTGTAAACCAGATGTCTCTTCTTCCAGCTCTGAATCTGTCCAATCTACAGAATCCCTGGGAATCAGTGACGTGCAGTCACAGGAGGCAGGTGAGGCAGTGCCTCCCCTGGCCAATGTATGTAATAACAGCCTTTTTATTTTAAAAAAAAAAAAATCTTTTTTTTTTCATATTTTGTTTTAATAAAAAAGGTGACCCCCACCCCTCCACCAAATTCATGACTTGTGCTTGTAAAAATTAAAACTTTTATAAAAAAACGTAATACAATACATAATTCAATACATTCATATTGCGCAAGACAAGGCCAGCCAGCTGTCCTTGCATTGCGCAATATGAATGTATTGACTCACTGTGGAAGTGTATGGGCGGCTGAGAGACTGCCACCAAGAGGAGAAAATGTGCTAATGCAGTGCTCTCCAATGCGCCCCATACGCTCCCACTGGAGGCTTCACTCTGAAAGCCTCCGGACTCAGCCCTGGCCGCCTCTCAGAGTCTCAGCTAATCAGAATTCAGCAAGTCGTCTGAGTCTCTCCGGGGCTGGCTGTCGCTGAGTGCCGGGCGGGAAGGAAATGGAATCGAGGCGTGCGTCAGCGTGTCACGTGCGGTCACGCTCAGAGCAGCTCAACTCAGAGATGGAGTCAGACGTGGTGGACAGGAGGTGTCAGTGAGTGAACTTTACAGCAACCGTTACCAGAGAAGACTAAGTCTAATCTATCTATTAGCGCATCTTTTTTAGGTAGGTGGCGGCACTTGACTGTCGGTGCTATTACTAACCGTGCAATGTGTGGCAGACGCACCATGTAAAAACACATTTACAACAGGCATACCATGAAAATGGCTATGTCAATATAAAGGCAAACTGGAAAAATACCAGCTTTTAGGCAAAGGATAAAACTCAAGGGGATATTAATACTTTTTTAAATGTATTAATTTTTTAAACAATTCTATATTTTTTTCTATAAAACCTAATTTAAAGGTTTAAGCAAGATCAATTACTGGCAAAGCAGTAAATTAGTTATATTTTTGCATTCATTCAACTGTTTGGGATTTAAAAAAGTTTAAATCTTTGACACCATTGAATAGTTTATCTAGTAGAAAAAAAAATGTAAATAATTAAATGTATTAAATATAATTGTTGTGTTTCTGTCCCGCATACTTAAATTTATCAGTAATCAGAAATGTAGGTTTATTTGTTTTTTAAAGAAGATATTATTAATTAATTTTCTAGGCGCATATTATAAGATTGCCATTCACAAAAAGCAGAATAGCTAAGGATTTCCGCAAGCATAGTGTGTATTATATCACATGCATTCATTGGTGGTTACAGATGTAATATAAGGGGAAAAAACTGTTTCTGTTTTGTCTATAAAGAAAATTCAGCATATGTAGGTTAATTGAGAGCTTTTGTGTAAATTTACTCCAGAGACAGAAAGCAGTATTTAGGGGGGGGTGACCTGAGGCTGAATACAAAGGGCTCCACTGCAGGAACTGCTCTCTCATTGTCTCATGTTGAATCTGATACAATAGTAGCAATTTTATGCTAATCAGTGTACATGAAATGAACATTTTTTGCAAATTTTCTTTCTTTCTGTTGGTACAAGATAAATTAGCTGACAACAGTAGTTTACACATTTCACTCAACTTACCCTCAGCTGGTGGGAGCTTTTATTTAATGTGTGGGGTGCTTGAGCGAGGAAATCAGCAAATTTGGTATGATTACAAGCTTAGCAGGAGCAAAGTCAGCAGGTTTAGAGGTCTTTGTACTAAAAGTTGCTTTGAACGAAAGCTGATCAACTTATAGCCAAGAAAGTAAAGTAAGTAAATAAAAAAGAAACACTATATTTTAATTTGTAGATTTTCCTGTTGAATATGTTTTATTATATAAGAACATTTTCCTATTAATTAAAGAAGAATATATTTTTCTACATTCTAGTGTAATCATTCAATTGTCTAACTTTATTAAGGCGTTTTAATTTTGAAACAATTACTTGATTCTCTCTATGGGTTCCATTCTGATGAACCAAAATTTCCACGTAAATGAGCATTGCATGGCTTTTCTATAAAGTTTTTGAATTTAATCCCATTCCAGTCAATTTGAGAACTTCACAATAGCACATCTTTTAAGGCAAATGGTATGGCAAGTTGATATTTTTTTTGATAATTAAATTCAGTGAGTGTCAGTGAAACTTGATGAAAGAAATGAATTATAATATATTTATTATAAATACAAAACTGCTCTTATATGACTGAGCCTGAGCCTCGAAGTGTTGTTGATGTTGTTGATTTAGATTAGGATAGGACTAATGATCAGTTCAGATTTAGTATTCATTCAGAATCAGGACAGGAGGAGTAAGAAGAAGGAGTTGTTGTGTACTTTTACTTTGCTGAGTCACAGAACAACAGAATGATCATTGGATTTGGCAGTGGCACTGAGAGGCTCTTTCAGATTCAGAACGTTTTACTATTTTTGTTTTTGTCATTGCTGGCCTGAGTGCTATACTGTGGTGTTTTTCACACCAATTTATAAGTTATGACATTTATTAACCTCGTTTAACGAGGTTATTGTAATAAATGTCATAACTTATAAATTGGTGTGAAAAACACCACAGTATAGCACTCAGGCCAGCACTGACAAAAACAGTTACTAAAAATAGTAAGAGTAAGACGCTCTGAATCTGAACGTGGGACTGGGTGGCTTTAAATATGGCCAGACTTACTATACTGACTGGCTTGTTGTTGCGAATGCGTATTAGTAAAGGCTGGCTGCAGTGCAGTAACTACTATCGCCCACTGCATGTCGATGTCCAAAAAAATAAACACTGTCTTCAAGTTCACTTGATTTTTTGCACTGTGTGGCCTCAGGACCTGCTATCTAAATATCTAAATATGCTCAGTAGCTAATGAGCATATTTAGATATGCTTTTCAACAAAGGATATCGAAAGAATTAAGAAAAGCAGATATCCTTTGTTGAAAATCATATCTAAATATGCTCAGTAGCTAATGAGCATATTTAGATCTGATTTTCTTCATTCTTTTGATATCCTTTGTTGAAAATCAGATCTAAATATGCCCGTTAGCTACTGAGCATATTTAGATATGATTTTCAACAAAGGATATCTGATTGTCTTCATTCTTTTGATATCCTTTGTTGAAAAGCATATATAAATATGCTCATTAGTTACTAAGCATATTTAGATATGCTTTTCAACAAAGGATATAAAAAGAATGAAGAAAATCAGATATCCTTTGTTGAAAATCATATCTAAATATGCTCAGTAGATACTGATTGGTGGCTGCATATAGATACCTCATGCAATTGGCTCGCCCATGTGCATTGCTATTTCTTCAACAAAGGATATCTAAAGAATGAAAGCATATCCGATTGCTAGCCACTGCCTCACCAGCCTCTGAAGTCACCGCACATCACTGCTGGGAATATCAGAAATAATAAGATCAGTATTTCCATGAGAGGTTTCATGATGGGAGTTGTCTGCAGCATCTATATTGTAAATATAGCTTCCAAGGATGTCATTATAGCCAATAGGTTGAGGTTTTGTCTGAGTTTTTGGCGAATTAAAGTTGCGCTCATACCAGTCTAATGCCAGTTCAGCTGGATCTGTGAAATCATCCTCCTCGTTGACATATTCAGACTCAGAGTCAGTATCACCAGGATAGGAATCACAAACAGGAGGAGTAGATGGTATTCTGGAACAGTAGTCCTGTCTCTTTAAATCTTTAAAGATCTAAATTTTTTCTGATGAATCTATGAATACATTCTCTTTAGTTACATAAAGACTCAGACTCAGTTTCACCAAAATAGAAATCATTAACATGAGTAGATGAAATGCTAGAAAAGTGGTTCTGTCTCTTTAAATCTTTAAAGATCTGATTTTTTTTCTGCTGAATCTATGGATACATCCTCTTCATTTTCATAGGCAGATTCAGAATCAGTTTCACCAAAATAGTATGAAAATCTTCTGTTTTTCCTTTAGGGATATCTTGGGTCTGAGGTAGGTTGTAATTTTTTTATTTTTCTTCGTGGGTCGGTGCATCCACTACCACTGAGGAACCCATTTTTAGGCATTAGCTTTCTGTCATGTTCAGGTGTACATGCGCTCAGGACACATACCCTCGGGGCAGTGGTAGGGATTTGGAGACACAGATCCCTGACCCAGGGAAGAGTATCCTGGATGTGGATAGATGATATTCTGGGATTCATAGTTGCAAGAAGTTATTGTAGAATTCATGGAAAGTGCAACATATGTATACAATATATTCTGGCTTCACTGTGACTTATAGTTAGTTAACAGGAGTAGCTGCAGGATTCATGAGAGAAAAATATAGCAATGTAGGATGTTCAGGGTTTAGAGTAAACTGGTAGAAGATTAACTCATAGATGCAAAGTAAGGGTTGCTGCAGCTTCACAGTACATAATGTTATATAGAGCTGTATGTCATTAATAAGCACAGCAGCACAGGTGATAGACAAGTTGCAAGTTTAAGGCATTAAATACTGTTTGAGCATATATTGGAGAATCACATGAAAGCTTTTAACTGAACATAGATGCAGAGTTCTGAATATATTGACATATTTGGGAGGAGGATATTTCAGCTATGACAACTTGTAGCAAAGAATAGTTATAAAGTTCTGAGTAAGATTCTGTTGTATTAATTAGAGAGTGATTATAACCAAATGCATACTTGTAATTTAGAATAAAGTTCAGAGTTTCTTTAAGTAGCAGTGTCCAGGAAACAAAATGGATTTATATGGATACTTGCAATTAGATGATTTTAAGCATAGCTAAAAGGAACGGCTGTAGCTTGAATATGCTGGTAAAATCCATGCAGTAACAGTCACAGACCTCTGTTATTCTGGAACACAACTTTAAAGCTAATGCTTACGCCTGAGATGGTTTAAAAAGAGGCTGAGGGTATCAGGTGCATGAATGATTAATTAGGCAGGTAAGTTTAATGCAGATACTGCCCAAACCAGCATGATTGTCAGTAGCAGGGAAGGCAGTCTTAAAGGGACAGTGATATCAGGCAGGCATATGTTACAGCATGTTGCAGGGTCATGGGATTTGTACAGTCTGAGAGTGCAGTCCCCTTCCGTGTTTTGTATGTCTAGATGTCTTGGGTGATTTCATAAGCCTGCGCACCTTTCACTTGTTCCCAGTTTGTTTGATTGAGAGCTTGAATTGTTTGGCTGGTTTAGGGACCCAGGTTTTGGAAGGGACCATGACGTGGTAACTGGGCTTGTCCCATTTGGCCAGATGCGGTCACTAACCCTTCCATTCTCTTATCTTATCCAAGAGCTTGTGAGTGCTGGACTTTGTCTGTGTGTTGTATTCATTTGTTTTGTAATTTCCCCTATGGGCCTTGCACCCAGACCTGTCTGGGGTTAACTGCCTGTGACTCTGGGGACAGCATAGCTTCCTGTGAGTGCCATTGATTATCCAGGGATGAGCATGTTGCAGGGTCATGGGATGTGTACCAAGTCCAGTCTAGGAGACGTATTTTTCAAGCCGTCAACCACAAATACGTTGGAATTCTGCAGCGTAATTTTGGCAAGATTTGACCTAGTTATCAAAGCCTACAGACCAGCAAAAGTTGAAATGTGTGACGTTACATACGATCCACCGGTCTCAATCCGACAAAGATCGGTGCTTACATCATTACAGATGTTCCAAATACAAATTTGGCACTATCTGACACCTTTTGCAAGTTAACAAATTTCTAACAGGTACGCTCCCCACTATTCTGGCCCAGCGTACCTGGTTTTCAATCCGCCACCCTGGAGGCCGTGGATGCCATAGGAATCAATGGGAGTCTGATAGCAGCGAAAGCTCATGTTCAATGATATCCCATTGATTTCTATGGTAGAAAACAAATTATGTTTACAGTCTAAACACCTCTAATCTGCCGCCCCAACATCGCTGCCACCTACATAAAGTTATTAACCCCTATCCCACTGCTCCCCAACCCCACCGCAACTGTAATACAATCATTAACCCCTAAACCCCTGGCCTCCCACATCACTACCATTAACTAAACCTATTAACCCCTAAACTGCCAGCCCCCCACATCGCCATAAACTAAATGAAGCTATTAACCCCTAAACCTAACAACCCGCTAACTTTACATTAAAATTACAACATCCCTATCTTATAATAAATTTTAAATTACCTTTAGAATTAAAATAAACTATATTAAGCTATTAATTAACCTACCCTAACTATTAAACTAAAATTACATTAAACTATATTAAACTATTAATTAACCTACCCTAACTATTATAAATATATATTAAGACATTATTTTGCAAGTCAGATGATTAAAGTGTTTATATCAGAAAAAAATATCCTTCACTTTATGATAGTTTGTCAGTAGGTAGTTGTTTAACCTTAAACATCTTCTTTGGTGATTGACAGTTATTTAAGCAAAATATCTGCTTGGATAAATATGTAATGAATATACAAACTGTATTTTACTTAAAAAATACAACAGTAGTTATGATAGGTTTAGGAATTGTATTGTAGGGGATAAAGTCACATGATACAATCATAATAAAGTATATACTTGTATTGTTTCTGAATGTATTAAATGCATACAACATATTTTCAGCTGTGTTTTAAGTCACATAGTTGTATAGATTCAGCAATAAATACTTATTCTTTGCATGTATGACGGATAGACAAACAGTAAATGTACAAGTATTTACTGACTAATCCGTTTAAGTATTTTAATGCCTAATGAAGATGTATTGAAGGGAGAAAGGCATATGCTGTTTCACAGTGGTCACGTTGTAGTGCGCTGCGTAGTGTACTGCACTGTGTAGTCTGTGTGAGACTCAATCACGCGGTGGAGCCAGGAAGAATACTGCATTCCCTCTCAGTCCAGGCCTGGCTGCGCAAGTGAGCTCCGCCTCCACTGTCACACTCATTATGTCATGCGCACCCACATACAATCCCATAGGATAGCAATAGCCGGGCCCTGGTTGATTTAGCCACCAGGCCCTGAGTTCAGTAGAGTGGCCCTAGGGACTAAAAATTCTGCTGCCCCTTAAAAATCTGCTGCCCTAGGCAACGGCCTCGTTGGCCTATGCCTTAATACACCCCTGCCAATGAGGCATTACAAAGTGCAGAGAAAGGGCAGCTACAGCTGTGTGGTGGCCTGGGATCAGCTCCGACATTGCAAATCACATGTCTAAATGTGCCTTTTGCCGGGAACGCAGGCCTACGCAGAGAAGGGAGCCCTTGATTTCTACTCCGCTGTCTGCTGGGCCATGGCAGAAAATAGCTGCTGATTTGTGTGAACTGCACGGAAAAAAGTTCCTTGTTGTGATCGACTACTATTCCAGGTATTTGGAAATTGCACCCCTGAATGATATCACAAGTCAAGCCGTTATCATTCGCCTGAAGAGCTTGATCGCCAGGTGGGGCATTCCAATGGAGCTGGTGAGCGATAATGGTATGCAGTTCGCTTCTACAGAGTTCAGTGCTTTCAGCAGGGAATATGACTTTGTACATTCCACGTCAAGTTCACATTATCCGCAGGCCAACGGAATGGCTGAAAGGGCAGTTCAAACAACAAAATTCATTCTAAAGTAATCTGAGCCGTACCTGGCCCTCTTGTCATACAGGGCGACACCCATTCAAGCTACCGGGTTTAGCCCGGCACAGCTGATGCTAGGACGCCAGATTCGCACCACTTTACCATCAGTGGGTGTCTTCAAACCGCCTGGCCCTGTTCCTCGGGACGAAGTCCTTAGGAGGGATGAAGAGGCCAAAAAGGGTTATTGTTTCTTCTACGACAGGAGACATTCTGTCAGGCCCTTACAGGAACTGAATGCGGGGCAAACTGTCAGAATTAAACTGGATGATGAGAAGAAATGGAAGACGCCTGCTACGGTAGTTGGCCGCTTTCCAGAACCAAGGTCTTATACAGTCCTTACTGAGAGAGGGACGGTTACACGCCGTAACCGAAGACATCTTCAGCCTGTACCTGAGAGTCTGGAACTGGATGCCTCAGTACCACTGCCGGTGGGATCCCCTGTTCTAAGAGAGGTGCCTTCCCCTCAGCAAGATCACAGCGGGGATATATCTTTGCCTCCAGCGGACTCTAATTCACCATCTTCTGTATCAGAGGACAGTTCATGCAAAGTTACATCAAGCGGAAGAGTGGTGAGACTTCCGGCCCGATATAGGGACTGACTTTAGCTAGAACAGTGACCGAAAGTATGGGCAAAATAATCCCATGGTCACCCCGATGTCCAAGTCAGGATGTAATTTATGTGTTTATATTTTCTGAACCTATTTGTTTATATATTGTTCGGAAAAAAATGTTGTTGTATACTCTGTTCGTATACCTTGTTATTTGTTATATTCAAATCTATGCTTCACCTTTGAAAAAGGGGAAGATGTGATGAGAGCAGGCTGTGATGTCACTAGTTGGGGCGGAGCTTAGGTCCGGTAGTCTGTGTCGCAGTTAGTTAGTGAAATCAACCTGACTAGATATATGTTTCCATGCTCTGTAATAAAATAGAGTTGTACCATCATTGCTGTGTCCTGCATATGTCCTGCATCTCATGACAGCAGGAAGTATCTCTCAGACAATGAACATTAGCAGGACATATTTCTCAGACAAGGAGCATTAACAGGAAGTATCTCTCAGACAATAAGCATTAACAGGAAGTATCTCTCAGACAATAAGCATTAACAGGAAGTATCTCTCAGACAATGAGCATTAATAGCAAGTAACTTTCAGGCAATGACCATTAACAGGAAGTATCTCTCAGACAATGACCATTAGCAGGAAGTAACTATCAGCCAATGAGCATTAAAGGGACATTATATACTAGATTTTTCTTTGCATAAATGTTTTGTAGATGATCTATTTATATAGCCCATAAGTTTTGTTTTTAAAAAAATGGATAATTTTGCTTATTTTTAAATAACGTTGCTCTGATTTTCAGACTCCTAACTAAGCCCCAAAGTTTTAGGAGAATACCGACGTATACCTACCTACCTTGCTTCTGTTTGTGTAAAGGGTATTTTCATATGCAAAGGAAAGGGGAGGGGTGAGTGTCTGATATTTCCCACTTTCAGTGGGTGTTCCAGTAACCTTTTAAACAGAGCTAAACTGGGAGCTTCTAAGTAAGTTTTTAAACGGTTTTATACTGGATATTAATATCAGTATCTGTGCATTTTATTCTTTATTGTAGTGTGTATTTCATGCAGTAATATGAAAATTGGTGTATACTGTCCCTTTAATAGGAAGTATGTCTCAATGAGCATTTGCAGATAGTATACAACTGACACTGCTATATTAGTTTTTATTTAAACAGCATTCACTTCACATTTGACATGCTCTATAACAGTGCATATGATTTGCTCAATATCATATCAGTCAAATTAACTATTTAATACTGATGCATTTTACTTGTGTAAATAATGGTTTGATATTTAGACAATTTTCAGAAAACCAATTATTAGTGTTTTTATAAAATAGTGTGAGAATGATCTGAAGGAGATATAGTGACTTGTAGGATGATGGTTATTTATGTATATTATGCATTTATTCAGATGTATTACCTCCATATATCCTCTAGGTGGCAGTATGTATCTATACTGCATCTTTTTTTCTCTCAATTTTTTGGTTAATTGGCAGAGGTTTTGGCATTAGACTACTAGTCTATAAAAAGGAGTGTTCAGTATTTAGGCTATTTCAATATATACTGTATGTCACATTTTAGTAAAGGTGATTTCATTATATTTAGTTTATTTTTATGCACCCCTAGGCATAAGACTGAAAAATAATTTCAAAATCTCTTCACGAGTCTAAAGATTCTTTTAATCTGAGTATAAAACTTGACCAAGATGATAGAAAATTATTTTTTTTGGTCATTGCCTTATGGTATATGGCTTGATAACTATTCCTGGATGTTCTGATATGGGTTAAAATTGGTGTTAATTACTGTCTACAATTTAAAGGGACCTCTTTGATTAGTAGGATTAATAAATGGAAAATTAGAGGTATGTGCAAAAATATGGTGGGGACATAATTATGTATCTGTGAACCAGTGGCAATCTGGCCCAGGATATTTTATAACTACCCTTCGATATTTCTTGTATTAAAATCTAACTGCACTATTACTACAGTACGTGGATGTTCTTATTAATAATCAATCCATGTGGTATGTGCATAGATTTTCTTTTAACTCCATTACTCATAGAGGTCTTTAAGGGAGCTTTATAGCCAATGGTAAATCACTACTTGTGGGTTATAAATAAGGAGCACACAGTATGTGTGGGGAATGAATTATCCCTAATACACACTGCGGTTCAAACTCTGAGTCATACTACCGAGTGGTTAACATATTTGAAGAAGGTGGATGGTAACCGATGAATTATCAAAGTGCATTATTTTTACTGCCCTCTGCTATTTATAGTAGAAATATACGTAACATGAATGTGAGAAGCATATTTTATATACTTGGTATACGACCATGACCATTTGAATAAGTGTATGCTTTTAAGTTTAGTGCAAACCACAATTCATGTGGATGTTACTGGTTAAATAGATAGCATGCTAAATAATAAGTGGTCACGTTGGTAGCCACACATCATTTAATGTTATTAAGTAAGGTGTACACAGCGCGCTATGGATGACTTCACCCATAATCCATATAGCGTATCTAACTGTCTCACAATTGTGTGAGGAACTTACTTAGCATACTGGTCACCATATGATGATCGGACAGTAGATTACAAGTGCACATTAAAATTCAGGGTACTGTGTAAATTTATAATATGTAGGAGGAGAAGGGATCCTATACCCTTTGATGATTACACTCTTTGAAAGAGATTTAAGATATTTTGTTTACCATAAGTAAGTAACGTATCCATCATTTCAATATGTTTATTATTACTATACAGGAGATTAGCTACCTCAGAGATTACAGTAATTATGTGAGGACATATGTTATATCAGCAGACGAAAAATTCTAATGTTTCCCGTACTAATGCTCACAATATATTTTTCCATCTCTAATTTGAAGTGCAGGAAAATCGTAACTATGCTCGATATTACTCGATATTCATCCACTCATATCACTTCTAACTGTAGGCGTGAGCCAGACTATAAACTGATTGGAAGTTATGGGGGCGGAGGTCCCTGGAAGTGTGTCTGATTGGTAGAGAGCAACCGTCTTACTTATATTTTAAGTCCTGCACCCCGAAGCCTCGGCTTATTCATTTTTCTACAGAAAGTGTAACATTGAGAAAGGCTAAGATATAGCCGAAACGAGTTTGTTCCGCACTTTTGATACCAGGTCGACCATTCACTCCAGCCACCTGACGCAGATGTTTCCAGCTCTCGGCCAGGAAACAGAGGAGTTTTTGGCGGCTGAAATTATTTTAAACTTTAGTTTAAGTAGTGGTTGTGGGTTGTTTAAGGTTTCTAGGGATATTTATCCCAGTTTTTTAAAATATAAATAATAAAGTATGAATGATTTTATTATTATTATCCTTTTTTGAGTGAGAGTGAGTGCTACATTAACCCCTTAACTGCCTGTTCTTTGTAATCCTATTAGAAAATGATTTTCCCAATCAGAATAACTTAGGGCCATTTTATAAATGGAACATTAATTGCGCTAGAATAAAGCTTTTTGCGCTCATATTATAAGTTAAAAGTAACCAGATAAGTGCAAAAAGTGTGAACTAAGAATATCGCGTGCGCATTCACGTATGCCCCCATAGAGATCAAAGGAGGGAAAAAGAATTTGAAAAAAAAAACCTAATACCCTCTCACTCTCACAAAAACCTGATCACATATTCTAAAGTGCTCTAACCTGATATGAAAATATGAATATTTCCTATTGATAGGTCCTTCACATAGCAGAATATGATCAATGTATTCACAAATACATTGGAATGGGAAATATTTACAGTAAATACATAGTTAAAACATTTATAAAAAGGAATATTGAATAAATAAGTGTTTCATGTTTTCATCTACTTAACTGTAAAGGGCTCCAATGTACTTTCTGTATATGTCTACATAAGTGTACATATCTATTTATGTGTTTATATGTGTATATACATCTGTAAATACATATGTACACTTATAAATACATAAATACATATATACATATATGCAGACATATATAGACATATATAAATACAAATATATACATCTCTAGACATGTATATGTATGTGTCTATATGTGTATATACATCTGTTAATACATATGTACACTTATAAATACATAAATACATATATACATATATGCAGACATATATAGACATATATAAATACAAACATATACATCTCTAGACATGTATATGTATGTGTCTATATGTGTATATACATCTGTAAATGCATATGTACACTTATAAATACATAAATACATATGGACACTTATAAATACATAAATACATATATACACATATGCAGACAATTATAGACATATATAAATACAAACATATACATCTTTAGACATGTATATGTACTGTATGTGTCTATATGTGTATATACATCTGTAAATACATATGTACACTTATAAATACATATGTACACTTATAAATACATAAATACATATGTACACTTATAAATACATACATACATATATACACATATGCAGACATATATAGACATATATAAATACAAACATATACATCTTTAGACATGTATATGTATGTGTCTATATGTGTATATACATCTGTAAATACATATGTACACTTATAAATACATATGTACACTTATAAATATATATATACACATATGCAGACATATATAGACATATATAAATACAAACATATACATCTTTAGACATGTATATGTATGTGTCTATATGTGTATATACATCTGCAAATACATATGTATACTTATAAATACATAAATACATATATATATATACACATATAAATAAATATGCAGACATATATAGACATATATAAATACAAACATATACATCTTTAGACATGTATATGTATGTGTCTATATGTGTATATACATCTGCAAATACATATGTACACTTATAAATACATAAATACATATATACACATAAATACATATGCAGACATATATAGACATATATAAATAAAAACATATACATCTTTAGACATGTATATGTATGTGTCTATATGTGTATATACATCTGTAAATACATATGTACACTTATAAATACATAAATACATATGTACACTTATAAATACATAAATACATATATACACATATAAATACATATGCAGACATATATAGACATATATAAATACAAACATATAAATCTCTAGACATGTATATGTATGTGTCTATATGTGTATATACATCTGTAAATACATATGTACACTTATAAATACATAAATACATATATACACATATGCAGACATATAAAGACATATATAGACATATATAATTACAAACATATACATCTTTAGACATGTATATGTATGTGTCTATATGTGTATATACATCTGTAAATACATATGTGAACTTATAAATACATAAATACATATGTACACTTATAAATACATAAATACATATATACACATATAAATACATATGCAGACATATATAGACATATATAAATACAAATATATACATCTTTAGACGTGTATATGTATGTGTCTATATGTGTATATACATCTGTAAATACATATGTACACTTATAAATACATAAATACATATGTACACTTATAAATACATAAATACATATATAAACATATAAATACATATGCAGACATATATAGACATATATAAATACAAACATATACATCTTTAGACATGTATATGTATGTGTCTATATGTGTATATACATCTGTAAATACATATGTGAACTTATAAATACATAAATACATATGTACACTTATAAATACATAAATACATATATAAACATATAAATACATATGCAGACATATATAGACATATATAAATACAAATATATACATCTTTAGACATGTATATGCATGTGTCTATATGTGTATATACATCTATAAATACATATGTACACTTATAAATACATAAATACATATGTACACTTATAAATACATAAATACATATGTACACTTATAAATACATAAATACATATATAAACATATAAATACATATGCAGACATATATAGACATATATAAATACAAACATATACATCTCTAGACATGTATATGTATGTGTCTATATGTGTATATACATCTGCAAATACATATGTACACTTATAAATACATAAATACATATATACACATATAAATACATATGCAGACATATATAGACATATATAAATAAAAACATATACATCTTTAGACATGTATATGTATGTGTCTATATGTGTATATACATCTGCAAATACATATGTACACTTATAAATACATATATACACATATAAATACATATGCAGACATATATAGACATATATAAATAAAAACATATACATCTTTAGACATGTATATGTATGTGTCTCTATGACTTTTTTTTTCTAACACCTGAGATCTCATCTTTGAGTCTTTATAACTTTTTGTGTGCAATATTTTTTTTTAAGAATTTTATTATATGGTGTTATTATTAATGTATTATACTTTGTAATGTATTTTTTATGTGTTTTGTGCAACTTTTTAGTTTTGCTAAACAGTTAACCAGAGCTCTAAGGACGCATTAATCCTTCTAGCGTAAATACTGATTGCGCTCAAGCGATAGCGTTTACTTTCAACTCGTAATACAAGCGGTAAACCCCTTATCGCTCGTGCGCAAATGTTTGCGTTTCACTCATAATCTGGCCCTTAAAGGGGCATTGTACTGAAAAATGTTCTATCTTGCATATGAACGAGCAGCATTTGCACGTGTTAAATAGATAATTTTTTGTCTACAATATAAAATCTGCATAAATTTAAACTGACACAAATATGGCCCTATTGGTTTTGTACTTCCCATTAATTCTTACTGGCTGATAAGGACAACTGCCTCTGTGTTATTGGTGGAGAGGAACGCACCTCTGCAACTGTGACATTAAAACATTGGGGTATTTTTAGGACAGGAACATGAGTTTTAAATACATTAAACCCCCTCTTTCAGATCAAACAACGTAACAACTTGACAAAAATGTCCCTTTAAATGACTTTTTGTTGCCCCGTTGCTGCTGTTATATTGGCTGCACATACACACAGGTTAGGACAGTTACCTGCACTTTTATATTAGACACACACAGACTGAAGATCTTTGGTAATGCACTGAACAAGGGCTGGTATATACTCTTTATACTATGTGGTGACTGCGTATTTCCTGTGTCATCTTCTTGGGTGACATAATGTTGGCTACATCTTACCTGTCACCTAAAGCAAAATCATTCATTTGAAAGTATTTGATAGAGTATGAGTATATGTCTTTGAAATACATTTTGTGTGAATATGGAGAAACACGTTGGGATTGAGGGGGTTCACCCTAACAATATAAACAGTTTTTTAATGAATAAAATAACATATAGACTTTTAAATAGGGTTTGATCTGCTCTATTTAATATTTGTTAATAGGGGTTGAATAACGAGCTGTGATCTATTGCTGTAAAAATGCAGCTTTTCAGCAGCTATATCACATTGCATTTTGTAAAAACAAGACAAAAATAGCTAAATGAGTGAATGTTGTGTTTTTCTCATTCACATTGTAGAACAAAAATTCCATCTTGACATTTTTCCGATTTTAATGTTTATAGAATTAACATTTGATTATTGCGTATCCATAATATGCTATACTACAATACAGTAGTAACTTGTTAACAGTAAATCTTCATGACACTATTCTGCCCCAGATGAGATATGTGTATAAATGATCCAGCAGCAGTGTAAACAGGGGACTCTACTGGACCGTGCACTCATGTCACAAAGACATTGCACTTTTTTATATTCTCTGATTCATTAAAAAGTTTTTTACTATTAAAGTGCTGCAGCTGTTTCAGTTTTTGTGCGCAGATGGCCAGAGAACAAATCTAATATGTTTCTCCTGATTGGCTCAATGGATGTACCCTCATCTGGAGTGTCAATTGTTTTCTATTTATGTAAAAAAACAAAAAAAAGCAGAAAAGTAAATGTTACAGCTTGTATTGTGATCCCTGCAGGCAAAATTGTATTATTATTTTAGCCATGCAGTTTCAACATTTACCACAAAGTGGTGCTGTTTAGTCATAAAATGTATTTTTCCCCTAAGAAAAATAAATAATTTTATTACAAAAAAAACTCTGCAGGTTTGAAGTTGAAGGGAAATGTACCAGGTCATGTCATGCTAATAATAATAATTATAATAATAGTAACAATAGTAATAAATAATAATAATAGTAAAAATAGTAGTAATAATAATATTATTATTATTTATTATTTATTATTATTAGTAGTAGTAATCAAAATAATAATAATAATAGTAATATTATAATAGTAATAATAGTAATAAATAATAATAGTAAAAATAGTAGTGATAATATTAATATTTATTATTTTTTCTATTGAGGTTATGTGTTGAAAACAGGCAGCAAACAATGGTAAACTTGCCATGGCAAATGTACGTACATCATATGTCAGTAAACAATATTGAACATAGAAAGGCAATAGAAATAAAAAACAACAGATAGCAAACCAATGCCTGATAATAGACAAGTTTCTCAGACCTCAAAATGTTAAGAATATAATGGCACAACTGGCTGACTAGTTAAAAGGTCTCTTATGAAACCATTAGCTACATGGGAGTGAGAAAACAAATGGTAGTCAGATCTACTGCCTCTATTGGGCCTAGGAATAGAATATAGTGAAAATATTATAGGGGGAGGGGGATATCAGCGGGTAAGCACCGCTTATTAAGTAGGGGGGAGAATGGGAGGGGGGGGGGGGGGAGCCATAGAGGAGAACCTCCTATGAAAGTTAGCTGCACTTTAAATCCTATTGTAGTAGGGGCAATTGTAGGACAAATATCAGAAAGGGTCATATGACTTTAGAATGGTTAAGATTTATACGCCAGTTCATCAAAATATTGACATGTAGGCATCTATATAGGTTTGTTACTCTAGCATTTATATATAGCCTCATCCCTAAATTTATGAAAAACATTTAACTAGGCTATGATATACCTGGGGTGGTGAATGAATACTTATGAATAGCCACTTAAGGAACTTATTGCAAACTGTATGAAAGCTATGTATAACCCTGAGCTCTTAGTGATATACAGATTATAACTTTGAATTAGCAACCTTCTGCAGGGGTCTGAAGCTGACATAATTAAATGAAATGAAAATGTAGAGCCTAGTAATTAAAGCATATAGCATAGATACATTAGTGGGGTATACAGAGGATACATACTATAACCGTAGGCAGGAGCTTAGCCAGGAAAAGGAATTATGTTAATTATTAGGAGACCTGTATATAATTAGTATAGAGTATAACTAGCAGAGAGGCTAAATCCTATATAGGATTGATATGGCAACATCTTGCAAACAATATCTTTTTGGTACGTGAACTAAGGCCCTGCACTGAAATCTTGCTATTCCCTGCTTTTCTGTCATTTTATAACAAATCCCTCTTTTCTCTTGTAAGGTGTATCCAGTCCACGGATCCCTCCATTACTTGTGGGATATTCTCATTCCCAACAGGAAGTTGCAAGAGGACACCCACAGCAGAGCTGTAATATAGCTCCTCCCCTAACTGTCATACCCAGTCATTCTCTTGCAACTCTCAACAAGCAAGGACGTTGTAGGAGAGAGTGGTTAAATATAGCTAGTTTATTTTCTTCAATCAAAAGTTTGTTATTTTTAAATAGTACCGGAGTTGTGCTATTTTATCTCAGGCAGTAAATAGAAGAAGAATCTGCCTGAGGTTTCTATGATCTTAGCAGGTTGTAACTAAGATCCATTGCTATTCTCACATATGTCTGAGGGGATTACACAGATGAGGTAACTTCAGCGAGAGAATGGCGTGCAGTTTATTCTGCTATCAGGTATGTGCAGTTATATTTTTTTCTAGAGATGGAAAACACTAGAAAATGCTGCTGATACCGGATTAATGTAAGTTAACCCTGAATACAGTGATTTAATAACGACTGGTATCATGCTTACTCCCAGGGGTAATACCCTTATGATATTTACAATATAAAACGTTTGCTGGCATGTTTAATCGTTTTTATATATGCTTTGGTGATAAAACTTTATTGGGGCCTAGTTTTTTCCACATGGCTGGCTTAAATTTTGACTAGAAGCAATTTCCACTGTTGTAGTATAAAAGTTACAGTTGGTGCAGTTAAAATTACAAACTGTGACATCCAGCTTCCCTCAAAGGCCCTCTGAATGCTATAGGACATCTCTAAAGGGCCCAAAGGCTTTCCAAAGTCGTTTATTGGGGAAGGTAGGGCCACAGCTTGCTGTGGCAGTTGGTTGTGACTGTTAAAAAACGTCTATTTCGTTTTTTTTTTTTTTATCCGTTTTTTGAACTAAGGGGTTAATCATCCATTTGCAAGTGGGTCGGTGCAATGCTCTGTTAGCCTATTATACACACTGTAAAAATTTCGTTTGATTTACTGCATTTTTTCACTGTTTTTCAAATTCTGACAAAATTTGTTTCTCTTAAAGGCACAGTACCGTTTTTTATATTTGCTTCTTAACTTGATTTAAAGTGTTTTCCAAGCTTGCTAGTCTCATTGCTATTCTGTATAAACATGTCTGACATAGAAGAAACTCCTTGTTTATTATGTTTAAAAGCCATGGTGGAACCCCCTCTTAGAATGTGTACCAAATGTACTGATTTCATTTTATGCAATAAAGATCATTTTCTGTCTTTAAAAAATGTATCACCAGAGGAATCTGACGAGGGGGAAGTTATGCCGACTAACTTTCCCCACGTGTCAGACCCTTTGACTCCCGCTAAAGGGACTCACGCTCAAATGGCGCCAAGTACATCTAGGGCGCCCATAGCGTTTACTTTACAAGACATGGCGGCAGTCATGGATAATACACTGTCAGCGGTATTAGCCAGACTACCTGAACTTAGAGGTAAGCGAGATAGCTCTGGGGTGAGACAAAATGCAGAGCATACTGACGCTTTAAGAACCATGTCTGATACTGCCTCACAATATGCAGAAGCTGAGGAAAGAGAGCTTCAGTCAGTGGGTGATGTTAATGACTCAGGAAAGATACCTGATTCTAATATTTCTACATTTAAATTTAAGCTTGAACACCTCCGCGTGTTGCTTAGGGAGGTTTTAGCTGCTCTGAATGACTGTGATACCATTGCAGTGCCAGAGAAATTGTGTAGACTGGATAAATACTTTGCAGTGCCGGTGTGTACTGATGTTTTTCCAAATACCTAAAAGGTTTACAGAAATTATTAATAAGGAATGGGATAGACCAGGTGTGCCGTTCTCTTCCCCTCCTATTTTTAGAAAAATGTTTCCAATAGACGCCACCATATGGGACTTATGGCAGACAGTCCCTAAGGTGGAGGGAGCAGTTTCTACTTTAGTAAAGCGTACTACTATCCCTGTCGAGGACAGTTGTGTTTTTTTTTTTAGATCCAATGGATAAAAAATTAAATTAGAGGTTACCTTAAGAAAATATTTATTGAACAAGGTTTTATCCTACAGCCCCTTGCATGCATTGCCCCTGTCACTGCTGCTGCAGCGTACTGGTTTGAGTCTCTGGAAGAGGCTTTACAGGTAGCGACTCCATTGGATGACATACTTGGCAAACTTAGAGCACTTAAGCTAGCCAATTCTTTTATTCTGATGCCATTGTTCATTTGACTAAACTAACGGCTAAGAATTCTGGTTTTGCTATACAGGCGCGCAGAGCGCTATGGCTTAGATCATGGTCAGCTGACGTGACTTCAAAATCTAAGCTACTTAACATTCCCTTCAAGGGGCAGACCCTATTCGGGCCTGGTTGAAGGAGATTATTGCTGATATCACTGGAGGAAAAGGTCATGCCCTTCCTCAGGACAGGTCCAAATCTAGGGCCAAACAGTCTAATTTGCGTGCCTTTCAAAACTTCAAGGCAGGTGCGGCATCAACTTCCTCTAATAATAAACAAGAGGGAACTTTTGCTCAATCCAAGACGGTCTGGAGACCATACCTGACATGGAAAAAAGGTAAGCAGGTAAAAAAGCCTCCTGCTGCCTCTAAGACAGCATGAAGGAACGGCCCCCTATCCGGGAACGGATCTAGTAGGGGGCAGACTTTCACTCTTTGCCCAGGCATGGGCAAGAGATGTTCAGGATCCCTGGGCATTGGAAATTATATTCCAGGGATATCTTCTGGACTTCAAAGCTTCCCCCCAAAAGGGAGATTTCACCTTTCACAATTATCTGCACACCAGATAAAGAGAGAGGCATTCTTACACTGTGTACGAGTCCTCCTAGTTATGGGAGTGATCCATCCAGTTCCAAAGGAGGAACAGGGACAGGGTTTTTACTCAAATCTGTTTGTGGTTCCCAAAAAAGAGGGAACCTTCAGACCAATTTTGGATCTAAAGATCTTAAACAAATTCCTCAAAGTTCCGTCGTTCAAGATGGAAACTATTCGTACCATCCTACCACTGATCCAGGAGGGTCAATATATGACTACAGTGGATCTAAAGGATGCTTATCTTCACATTCCGATACACAAAGATCATCATCGGTTTCTCAGGTTTGCCTTTTAAAACAGGCATTACCAGTTGTAGCTCTTCCCTTGGGATTAGCTACAGCCCCAAGAATCTTTACAAAGGTTCTAGGGTCACTTATGGCGGTCCTAAGGCCGCGGGGCATAGCAGTAGCCCCTTATTTAGACGACATCCTGATACAGGCGTCAAACTTCCAAATTGCCAAGTCTCATACGGACGTAGTACTGGCATTTCTGTGGTCGCATGGGTGGAAAGTGAACGAGGAAAAGAGTTCTCTCTCCCCACTCACAAGTTTCCTTTCTAGGAAGAAATGAAAATTCACCTGACGGAGTCCAGGTTATCAAAGCTTCTAAATTCCTGCCGGGTTCTTCATTCCATTCCGCGCCCTTCGGTGGTTCAGTGTATGGAAGTAATCGGCTGTTTGCACGCTTACATCTCAAACCGCTGCAACTATGCATGCTCAGTCAGTGGAGCGGGGATTACACAGATTTGTCCCCTCAACTGAATCTGGACCAAGAGACCAGGGATTCTCTTCTCTGGTGGCTATCTCGGGTCCATCTGTCCAAAGGTATGACCTTTCGCAGGCCAGATTGGACAATTGTTACGACAGATGCCAGCCTTCTAGGTTGGGGTGCAGTCTGGAACTCCCTAAAGGCTCAGGGATAGTGGACTCAGGAGGAGTCTCTCCTTCCATTAAATATTCTGGAACTAAGAGCAATATTCAAGGCTCTTCAGGCTTGGGCTCAGTTAGCAACTCTGAGGTACATCAGATTTCAGTCAGACAACATCACGACTATAGCTTACATCAACCATCAAGGGGGAACGAGAAGTTCCCTAGAGATGTTAGCACTTTCAAAAATAATTCGCTGGGCAGAGATTCACTCTTGCCACCTATCAGCTATCCATATCCCAGGGGTAGAGCACTGGGAGGCGGATTTTCTAAGTCGTCAGACTTTTCATCCGGGAGAGTGGGAACTCCATCCTGAGGCATTTGCACAACTGATTCATCGTTGGGGCAAACCAGAACTGGATCTCATGGCGTCTCACCAGAACGCCAAGCTTCCGTGTTACGGATCCAGGTCCAGGGATCCCAAGGCGACACTGATAGATGCTCTAGCAGCACCCTGGTCTTTCAACCTGGCTTATGTGTTTCCACCGTTTCCTCTGCTCCCTCGACTGATTGCCAAGATCAAGCAGGAGAGAGCATCGGTGATTCTGATAGCACCTGCGTGGCCACGCAGGACCTGGTATGCAGATCTAGTGGACATGTCATCCTTTCCACCATGGTCTCTGCCTCTGAAACAGGACCTTCTTCTTCAGGGTCCTTTCAACCATCCAAATCTAATTTCTCTGAGGCTGACTGCCTGGAGATTGAACGCTTGATTTTATCAAAGCGTGGCTTCTCCGAGTCCGTTATTGATACCTTAAGACAGGCACTAAAGCCTGTCACCAGGAAAATTTACCATAAGGTATGGCGTAGATATCTTTATTGGTGTGAATCCAAGGGTTACTCATGGAGTAAGGTCAGGATTGCTAGGATATTATCTTTTCTCCAAGAAGGTTTGGAAAAAGGATTGTCAGCTAGTTAAGCGTCTGGCAGATGTTCCAGACGTTCAGGCATTTTGTCAGGCTTTAGTTAGAATCAAGCCTGTGTTTAAACCTGTTGCTCCACCATGGAGCTTAAACTTGGTTCTTAAGGTTCATTCCATAGATATCAAGCTTTTATCTTGGAAAGTTCTTTTTTTGGTAGCTATTTCCTCGGCTCGTAGAGTCTCTGAGCTATCTGCCTTACAATGTGATTCTCCTTATCTTATTTTTCATACGGATAAGGTAGTCCTGCGTACCAAACCTGGGTTCTTACCTAAGGTGGTATCTAACAAGAATATCAATCAAGAGATTGTTGTTCCATCCTTGTGTTACACAATTTGGACGTGGTCCGTGCTTTAAAGTTTTACTTACAAGCTACTAAAGATTTTCGTCAAACATCTGCTTTGTTTGTTGTCTACTCTGGACAGAGGAGAGGTCAAAAGGGCTTCGGCAACCTCTTTTTCTTTTTGACTAAGAAGCTTAATCCGCTTAGCCTATGAGACTGCTGGACAGCAACCTCCTGAAAGGATTACAGCTCATTCCACTAGAGCTGTGGCTTCCACTTGGGCCTTTAAAAATGAGGCTTCTTTTGATCAGATTTGCAAGGCGACGACTTGGTCTTCACTTCATATTTTTTCAAAATTTTACAAATTTGATACTTTTGCTTCTTCGGAGGCTATATTTGGGAGAAAGGTTTTACGGGCAGTGGTTCCTTCCATTTAAGTTCCTGCCTTGTCCCTCCCTTCATCCGTGTACTTTAGCTTTGGTATTGGTATCCCACAAGTAATGGATGATCCGTGGACTGGATACACCTTACAAGAGAAAACACAATTTATGCTTACCTGATAAATTTATTTCTCTTGTGGTCTATCCAGTCCACGGCCCGCCCTGTCATTTTAAGGCAGGTAATTTTTAAATTTAAACTACAGTAACCACTGCACCCTATGGTTCCTCCTTTCTCGGCTTGTTTTCGGTCAAATGACTGGCTATGACAGTTAGGGGAGGAGCTATATTACAGCTCTGCTGTGGGTGTCCTCTTGCAACTTCCTGTTGGGAATGAGAATATCCCACAAGTAATGGATGATCCGTGGACTGGATACACCACAAGAGAAATAAATTTATCAGGTAAGCATAAATTGTGTTTTTGGTATGTGAACTAAGGCCCTGCACTGAAATCTTGCTATTCCCTGCTTTTCTGTCATTTTACACCAAATCCCTCTTTTTGGTACGTGAACTAAGGCCCTGCACTGAAATCTTGCTATTCCCTGCTTTTCTGTCATTTTACAACAAATCCCTCTTTCTCTTGTTAAGTGTATCCAGTCCACGGATCATCCATTACTTATGGGATATTAACTCCTCCCCAACAGGAAGTGGAAGAGGATTAACCCAGCAGAGCTGCTATATAGCTCCTCCCCTAACTGCCATTACCAGTCATTCTCTTGCACCCAACGAATAGATAGGATGTGTGAGAGGACTGTGGTGATTATACTTAGTTTCATACCTTCAATCAAAAGTTTGTTATTTTATAATAGCACCGGAGTGTGTTATTCCTTCTCTGGTAGAATTTGAAGAAGAATCTACCTGAGTTTTTCTATGATTTTAGCCGGAGTAGTTAAGATCATATTGCTGTTTCTCGGCCATCTGAGGAGAGGTAAACTTCAGATCAGGGGACAGCGGGCAGATTAATCTGCAAAGAGGTATGTAGCAGCTTATTATTTTCTGACAATGGAATTGATGAGAAAATTCTGCCATACCGATATAATGTAAACTCAGCCTTAAATGCTGTAGCAGCAACTGGTATCAGGCTGTCATGTATGTATATTTTACACTTCAGTATTCTGGGGAATGGCACTTCACTGGAATTATACTGTATGCATAAAACTTTAGCCTAATTTGCAGGGACTAGCAACAGGCTTTTTAATAACACTCAATTTATTAATGTTAAACGTTTTTTGCTGGCATGTAAAATCGTTTAATTTTCTGAGGTACTGGGTGAAAAAATGTTTTGGGCACTATTTTTTTCCACTTGGCAGTCGTTTTATTTAATTTATGACAGTTTACTGATCTCTCTCACTGTTATGTGTGAGGGGGAGGCTATCAGGGTTAGTTATCCTTTGCTAATGGGAGCAATCCTTTGCTAAAATTGTGTTTTTTTTTACAAAGATTTGATGCTATAACTTTTCAGTTTATTAATTTTCAACTGTCATAACTTTTTCTGTGCTTCTTATAGGCACAGTACGTTTTCATATTATAGTAAATTACTTGAAAAGTATTTCCAAGTTGCTAGTTTATTTGCTAGTGTGTTAAACATGTCTGATTCAGAGGAAGATATCTGTGCTATATGTGCTAAAGCCAAAGTGGAGCCCAATAGAAATTTATGTACTAACTGTATTGATGCTACTTTAAATAAAAGTCAATCTGTACAAATTGAACATATTTCACCAAACAACGAGGGGAGAGTTATGCCGACTAACTCGCCTCACGTGTCAGTACCTGCATCTCCCGCTCGGGAGGTGCGTGATATTGTAGCGCCGAGTACATCTGGGCGGCCATTACAAATCACATTACAGGATATGGCTACTGTTATGACTGAAGTTTTGGCAAAATTACCAGAACTAAGAGGTAAGCGTGATCACTCTGGGGTGAGAACAGAGTGCGCTGATAATATTAGGGCCATGTCAGACACTGCGTCACAATTTGCAGAACATGAGGACGGAGAGCTTCATTCTGCGGGTGACGGTTCTGATCCAAACAAACTGGATTCAGATATTTCAAATTTTAAATTTAAGCTGGAAAACCTCCATGTATTACTAGGGGAGGTGTTAGCGGCTCTGAATGATTGTAACACAGTTGCAATACCAGAGAAAATGTGTAGGTTGGATAAATATTTTGCGGTACCGGCGAGTACTGACGTTTCTCCTATACCTAAGAGACTTACTGAAATTGTTACTAAGGAGTGGGATAGACCCGGTGTGCCGTTCTCACCCCCTCCGATATTTAGAAAGATGTTTCCAATAGACGCCACCACACGGGACTTATGGCAAACGGTCCCTAAGGTGGAGGGAGCAGTTTCTACTTTAGCTAAGCATACCACTATCCCGGTGGAGGATAGCTGTGCCTTTTCAGATCCAATGGATAAAAAGTTAGAGGGTTACCTTAAGAAAATGTTTGTTCAACAAGGTTTTATATTGCAACCTCTTGCATGCATTGCGCCTGTCACGGCTGCAGCAGCATTTTGGTTTGAGTCTCTGGAAGAGACACTTGAATCAGCTCCATTAGATGAGATTACACACAAGCTTAAAGCCCTTAAGTTAGCTAACTCATTTATTTCAGATGCCGTAGTACATTTAACTAAACTTACGGCTAAGAATTCCGGATTCGCCATTCAGGCACGCAGAGCACTGTGGCTAAAATCCTGGTCAGCTGACGTTACTTCTAAATCTAAATTGCTTAATATACCTTTCAAAGGGCAGACCTTATTCGGGCCCGGGTTGAAAGAAATTATCGCTGACATTACAGGAGGTAAAGGCCATGCCCTGCCTCAAGACAGAGCCAAACCTAAGGCTAGACAGTCTAATTTTCGTTCCTTTCGTAATTTCAAAGCAGGAGCAGCATCAACTTCCTCTGCACCAAAACAGGAAGGAGCTGTTGCTCGCTACAGACAAGGCTGGAGACCTAACCAGTCCCTGAACAAGGGCAAGCAGGCCAGGAAACCTGCTGCTGCCCCTAAGACAGCATGAATCGAGGGCCCCCGATCCGGGAACGGATCTAGTGGGGGGCAGACTTTCTCTCTTCGCCCAGGCTTGGGCAAGAGATGTCCAGGATCCCTGGGCGTTAGAGATCATATCTCAGGGATACCTTCTAGACTTCAAATTCTCTCCCCCAAGAGGGAGATTTCATCTGTCAAGGTTGTCAACAAACCAAAAAAAGAAAGAGGCGTTTCTACGCTACGTACAAGATCTTTTATTAATGGGAGTGATCCATCCGGTTCCGCGGTCGGAACAAGGACAAGGGTTTTACTCAAATCTGTTTGTGGTTCCCAAAAAAGAGGGAACTTTCAGGCCAATCTTGGATTTAAAGATCCTAAACAAATTCCTAAGAGTTCCATCGTTCAAAATGGAAACTATTCGGACAATTTTACCCATGATCCAAAAGGGTCAGTACATGACCACAGTGGATTTAAAGGATGCTTACCTTCACATACCGATTCACAAAGATCATTACCGGTATCTAAGGTTTGCCTTTCTAGACAGGCATTACCAGTTTGTAGCTCTTCCATTCGGATTGGCTACGGCTCCGAGAATCTTCACAAAGGTTCTGGGTGCTCTTCTGGCGGTACTAAGACCGCGAGGAATTGCGGTAGCTCCGTACCTAGACGACATTCTGATACAAGCTTCAAGCTTTCAAACTGCCAAGTCTCATACAGAGTTAGTACTGGCATTTCTAAGGTCGCATGGATGGAAGGTGAACGAAAAGAAGAGTTCTCTCTTTCCACTCACAAGAGTTCCCTTCTTGGGGACTCTTATAGATTCTGTAGAAATGAAGATTTACCTGACAGAAGACAGGTTAACAAAGCTTCAAAATGCATGCCGTGTCCTTCATTCCATTCAACACCCGTCAGTAGCTCAATGCATGGAGGTGATCGGCTTAATGGTAGCAGCAATGGACATAGTACCCTTTGCACGCCTACATCTCAGACCGCTGCAATTGTGCATGCTAAGTCAGTGGAATGGGGATTACTCAGACTTGTCCCCTACTCTGAATCTGGATCAAGAGACCAGAAATTCTCTTCTATGGTGGCTTTCTCGGCCACATCTGTCCAGGGTGATGCCATTCAGCAGGCCGGACTGGACAATTGTAACAACAGACGCCAGCCTACTAGGTTGGGGCGCTGTCTGGAATTCTCTGAAGGCTCAGGGACAATGGAATCAGGAGGAGAGTCTCCTACCAATAAACATTCTGGAATTGAGAGCAGTTCTCAATGCCCTTCTGGCTTGGCCCCAGTTAACAACTCGGGGGTTCATCAGGTTTCAGTCGGACAACATCACGACTGTAGCTTACATCAACCATCAGGGAGGGACAAGAAGCTCCCTAGCAATGATGGAAGTATCAAAGATAATTCGCTGGGCAGAGTCTCACTCTTGCCACCTGTCAGCAATCCACATCCCGGGAGTGGAGAACTGGGAGGCGGATTTCTTAAGTCATCAGACTTTTCATCCGGGGGAGTGGGAACTTCATCCGGAGGTCTTTGCCCAAATACTTCGACGTTGGGGCAAACCAGTGATAGATCTCATGGCGTCTCGACAGAACGCCAAGCTTCCTCGTTACGGGTCCAGATCCAGGGATCCGGGAGCGGTTCTGATAGATGCTTTGACAGCACCTTGGACCTTCGGGATGGCTTATGTGTTTCCACCCTTCCCGATGCTTCCTCGATTGATTGCCAGAATCAAACAGGAGAGAGCATCAGTGATTCTAATAGCGCCTGCATGGCCACGCAGGACTTGGTATGCAGATCTAGTGGACATGTCATCCTGTCCACCTTGGTCGCTACCTCTGAAACAGGACCTTCTGATCCAGGGTCCCTTCAAACATCAAAATCTAATTTCTCTGAAGCTGACTGCTTGGAAATTGAACGCTTGATTTTATCAAAACGTGGTTTTTCTGAGTCAGTTATTGATACCTTAATACAGGCTAGGAAGCCTGTTACCAGAAAGATTTACCATAAGATATGGCACAAATACTTATATTGGTGCGAATCCAAGAGTTACTCATGGAGTAAGGTTAGGATTCCGAGGATATTGTCTTTTCTACAAGAAGGTTTAGAAAAGGGTTTATCCGCTAGTTCCTTAAAGGGACAGATTTCAGCTCTGTCCATTCTTTTACACAAACGTCTGTCAGAAGTTCCGGACGTTCAAGCTTTTTGTCAGGCTTTAGCTAGGATCAAGCCTGTGTTTAAAACTGTTGCTCCACCATGGAGTTTGAACTTAGTACTTAATGTTTTACAGGGGGTTCCGTTTGAACCCCTTCATTCCATTGATATCAAGTTGTTATTTTGGAAAGTTCTGTTTTTAATGGCGATTTCCTCGGCTCGAAGAGTCTCTGAGTTATCTGCCTTACATTGTGATTCTCCTTATCTGATTTTTCATTCAGACAAGGTAGCTCTGCGTACTAAACCTGGATTCCTACCTAAGGTGGTCACTAACAGGAATATCAATCAAGAGATTGTGGTTCCATCTTTGTGTCCTAATCCTTCTTCGAAAAAGGAACGTCTGCTACACAATCTAGATGTAGTCCGTGCCCTGAAATTTTATCTACAGGCAACTAAGGATTTTCGACAAACGTCTTCCCTGTTTGTCGTTTATTCTGGTCAGAGGAGAGGTCAAAAAGCTTCGGCTACCTCTCTCTCCTTTTGGCTTTGTAGCATAATACGGTTAGCCTATGAGACTGCTGGACAGCAGCCTCCTGAAAGAATTACAGCACATTCTACTAGAGCTGTGGCTTCCACTTGGGCCTTTAAGAATGAGGCTTCTGTTGAACAGATTTGCAAGGCTGCAACTTGGTCTTCTCTTCATACTTTTTCCAAATTTTACAAATTTGACACTTTTGCTTCTTTGGAGGCTGTTTTTGGGAGAAAGGTTCTTCAGGCAGTGGTTCCTTCCGTATAAAGAGCCTGCCTGTCCCTCCCGTCATCCGTGTACTTTAGCTTTGGTATTGGTATCCCATAAGTAATGGATGATCCGTGGACTGGATACACTTAACAAGAGAAAACATAATTTATGCTTACCTGATAAATTTATTTCTCTTGTAGTGTATCCAGTCCACGGCCCGCCCTGTCACTTTAAGGCAGGTAATTTTTCCATTAAACTACAGTCACCACTGCACCCTATGGTTTTCCTTTCTCTGCATGTTTTCGGTCGAATGACTGGTAATGGCAGTTAGGGGAGGAGCTATATAGCAGCTCTGCTGGGTGAATCCTCTTGCACTTCCTGTTGGGGAGGAGTTAATATCCCATAAGTAATGGATGATCCGTGGACTGGATACACTACAAGAGAAATAAATTTATCAGGTAAGCATAAATTATGTTTTTTGGTACGTGAACTCAGGCCCTGCACTGAAATCTTGCTATTCCCTGCTTTTCTGTCATTTTACAACAAATCCCTCTTTTTGGTACGTGAACTAAGGCCCTGCACTGAAATCTTGCTATTCCCTGCTTTTCTGTCATTTTACAACAAATCCCTCTTTTTGGTACGTGAATTAAGGCCCTGCATTGAAATCTTGCTATTCCCTGCTTTTCTGTCATTTTACACCAAGTCTCTCTGTGTATATATATATTGAGCAATTGAACTTAGTCTGTTAAAATTAAGTCCTGCATTTTTTGTAATGATTTTTCCCAATGTCTCAATTCTAATGTCTAGTAAATTGCCATGTGATGCTCACTCCTTTTCAATACTTGCTATAACTCTAAAATGTATAGTTCTTTTATGTCACAGTTTTAACCCCCTCCAAATTTTATTGTCTGTTTACTTAACTCATCTCACCCTGACCAGATTCTAACATTCCAATTGGCCTTACCAACTGTCTTTGATTAGCAATTAAGTAAATTTAGTGGACTCAGCTGACTGCCCTACCTGTATATATTTCAGACTAGTTAGGGGATGTGCATTGCACAGGGGTGTGTGCATTGGTAACAGGGCTGTGTACATTTTAACAATAGCATATGTTCACATTTTCAAAGTGAACATTTTATAAGTGAGGCATTAATTTTTAAGAATTATACAAGAATTAAGTGAACATTTTATAAGTGAGGCATTCATTTTTAAGAATTATACAAGAATTAAGTGAACATTTTATAAGTGAGGCATTAATTTTTAAGAATTATACAAGAATTAAGTGAACATTTTATAAGTGAGGCATTCATTTTTAAGAATTATACAATAATTAAGTGAACATTTTATAAGTGAGGCATTCATTTTTAAGAATTATACAAGAATTCAACAAGGATTGGGCAAGGGGCAAGACACAAGGCAAGTACTCTTGTAATACTGTGTTTTAGGTATCTCATTATATCCTTTTGCAAGTGCTGCTGTAACACTGTGTCTTATGTGTTTACTTGGTTCCCACTTTCAGAATAATGCTCAATATCTTCATACTCCTTTTTGCTACCTCTTGTCTCTATAACAAACTACATTACTCAATTACTCCTTCTCCCTCTCCACCTGCACTGTTCATTAGCCCATCTCTCTTATACTCACCTTACTTTTGTACTCATGAACTCTACCTATTCCTAAATACTCTCTCTCCCCCCTGCACTTAAGCCAAACAACAGTCTCATTACTGCAAATCTGCTTCTCATCTCATATCACTCTCCCTCTTGCTCATACTAGCTGCTGGCGACATCTCCCCTAATCCTGGTCCCTCACAACCTCCTAACCTTTCACATCCTTGTGTGCCTTTCAATAGACTTCATAAACTAAACTCTGGTAACCTTAATCGCATTCCTCTTACATCTAAAAACCCCTCCCCCTTCACTTGTGCACTCTGGAACTCTCGCTCTGTTTGCAACAAGCTCACTTCTATCCATGATCTCTTTATCTCCCACTCTCTTAACCTTCTGGCTCTTACAGAAACCTGGCTCTCTGCTTCAGACACAGCATCCACTGCTGCACTGTCACATGGGGTCTCCATTTCAGCCACACTCCTAGGTCTGGTAATAGACAAGGAGGTGGTGTCGGTATTTTACTTTCCTCTCGTTGCACCTTCCAACAAATACAGCCCTTCTCTTCACTCACATTTTCTTCATTTGAAGCACACATGATTCGGTTATTCTCTCCCCTCTCTATACGTGTTGCAGTCATATACCGCCCCCCTGGCTCCCCAACTCAATTTTTAGATCACTTTGCTGCCTGGCTTCCTTATTTCCTTTCCTCAGACACCCCTGCCCTCATTCTTGGCAACTTTAACATCCCTCTTGACAATCCCAATGCCTCCTCTGCAATACAACTTTGTCAACTGACTTCCTCTTTCGGCCTGTCACAATGGACTGACTCTCCCACTCACAAAGATGGTCATTCCCTTGATCTGATTTTCACCTATCGATGCACTCTTTCAAATTTAACAAACTCCCCTTTTCCTCTCTCTGACCATCATCTCCTAACTTGCAACATCACTTCCCTACCTACAACTCCCCCTCCCTCTACCCCTCACACCAAACTTCACAGAAGCACTAAGTCACTAGATCTGCATCAGCTCGCTAGCTCCCTCAAACCTCTCCTCTCATCCATCACCTCCTTTTACTGCCCTGACCAATCTATCTGCCAGTATAATTCCACCCTTACATCGGTCATTGACACTCTGGCCCCTCCAACCATAGCTCAGAAACCACACTCTCATCCTCAGCCCTGGCATACTCCTCTGACACGATACCTACGCAGATGCTCCCGTACTGCTGAGCGACATTGGAGGAAATCTCGGAGTTCAGCTGACTTTCTTCACTACAAGTTCATCCAGAACTCCTACTATTCTGCCCTTAATCTTTATAAGCAACAATATTTTTCTAATCTCATCTCTACTCTTTCCTCTAACCCTAAACGTCTGTTCAACACATTCAACACTCTTCTCCGCCCACCCCCACCTCCTAACACAACCTCTCTCTCAGCTCAAGATTTTGCAAGCCACTTCAACAACAAAATTGACTCCATCAGAAGTGAAATCAGCTCTCAACATATTTCCAATCTCCCACCCCCTCAAAAGCTCACGATCACCCAAAACCCAAAAACCCAGCTACTCCCCTCCCTCTCTTCTACCCTCACCCCATACTCACACACATTTTCAACCTCTCCCTCAGCACTGTTATATTTCCCTCATCTCTAAAACATGCACTGGTTACACCTATCCTCAAAAAACCTTCCCTTGATCCAACCTCCCCTTCAAATTACCGCCCTATTTCCCTACTCCCTCTTGCCTCAAAGCTCCTCGAAAAGCTAGTTTACGCACGTCTATCCCATTTCCTTAAACTAAACTCTCTTCTTGACCCACTGCAATCTGGATTTCGTTCCCATCACTCTACAGAGACAGCAATTGTCAAGGTTACCAATGACCTACTTGCAGCAAAATCCAAAGCCCACTTCTCTCTGCTTATCCTCCTTGACCTGTCTGCAGCCTTTGACACTGTTGACCACCCTCTTCTGCTCCAAACCCTCCAATCCTTTGGCATCTGTGACACAGCTCTCTCGTGGTTCTCTTCCTATCTGACTAACCGTACATTTAGTGTAGCCTTCTCCGGAGCATCCTCTGCCCCGTTACCACTTTCTGCTGGGGTACCTCAAGGCTCTGTCCTTGGTCCCCTTCTCTTCTCAATCTACACGTCGACACTAGGTTCCTTAATAAAGTCCCATGGGTTTCAATACCATTTGTATGCTGATGACACCCAAATCTACCTCTCTGCACCAGACCTACCTCCTTCCTTACTAACCTGTGTCACTAACTGTCTTTCTCACATCTCATCTTGGATGTCCTCTCATTTCCTTAAGCTAAATCTCTCCAAAACTGAACTCCTTATTTTTTCCCCCTTCTTCCAATGTCTCCACCCCCAAAATTTCTATAAATGTTGATAATTCCACAATTACCCCTACCCCGCTCGCCCGATGTCTTGGGGTCACACTTGACTCAGATCTTTCCTTCACTCCTCACATCCATTCCTTGGCTAAAGCCTGCTGCTTCCACCTTAAAAACATTGCTAAAATCAGACATTTCCTTACACAAGATACAACCAAGATTTTAATCCACTCTCTCATCCTTTCCCGCCTCGACTACTGCAATTCCGTCCTCTCTGGTCTACCTAGCTGCCGCACAGTTCCTTTACAATCCATTATGAATGCCTCTGCCAGACTCATCTTCCTTACTCATCGCTCTTCATCTGCTGCACCTCTCTGCCATTCCCTTCACTGGCTTCCTCTTGCCTCTAGGATTAAACATAAAATCCTCACCCTGACATATAAAGCTCTCAACTGCACTGCTCCCCCCTACATCTTAGAACTTGTCTCTAGATACTCTCCCTCCCGTCCCCTTCGATCAGCTCAGGATCTCCTCTTCTCCTCCTCTCTTGTTACTTCCTCACATTCACGTTTACAGGACTTCTCCAGACTGGCCCCCATCTTGTGGAATTCCCTGCCTCGCTCCATAAGACTCTCCCCTAGTTTTAACAGCTTCAAGCACTCCCTAAAAACTTTACTATTCAGGGATACATACAACCAACACTAACCTTTCCTAACGCCATTGCTTTCCCCTTGAACCCCTTAGATTGTAAGCCTATGGGCCCAGCTGTTTACAGATCGCTTCATAAGAGCCGACTACAACAGTGATACTGTCGGCAGGGCCCTCTACCCACTTGACCCCTACAAAAGCTATCCTGTACACCGACTATGTTTACAGCGCTGCAGAATCTGTTGGCGCTCTACAAATACCTGATAATAATAATAATATTAAACAATATATCCATATCTTAGACTGGAGAAAGGCCCCTTTCAAGCATGCCAATGAATCATATTAGAGTCATACTACTTAGGAATCTACAACCGTCCCATTATGCATAACTCTAAAATAGTACTACCTGGTACCACTCTATATAAGTACTTGAAAATAATAGAATCAGTACCATATGATATGGACATTTCTAATAGGTTAACAATAAGAAAGGTATGAGTAAGTAGCGAGTAATATTAATAATAATATTAATAATATTAATATTAATAATAATAATAATAATTGTAATATTAATAATACTAATAAGTAATAATAATAATAATACAAATAATAAGAAATAATAATACAAATATGTACTACTAATAGTGATGTCGTGAACAGTTCTGCCGCGAATAGATCGCAGCGAACATAGCATGTTCGTGTTCGCAGTGGACGGCGAACATATGCGATGTTCGATCCGCCCCCTATTCGTCATCATTGAGTAAACTTTGACCCTGTAGCTCACAGTCACAAGACACATTCCAGCCAATCAGCAGCAGACACTCCCTCCCAGACCCTCCCACCTCCTGGACAGCATCCATTTTAGATTCATTCGGAAGCTGCATTCTTAGTGAGAGGAGGGACAGTGTAGCTGCTGCTGATTTAATAGGGAAATCGATAGCTAGGTTAGAGTATTCAGTGTCCACTACAGTCCTGAAGGACTCATCTGATCTCTGCTGTAAGGACAGCACCCCAAAAAGCCCTTTATAGGGCTAGAACATCAGTCTACTTTTTTTTTTTTTTTCCCCGTGTAATCTAATTGCAGCCTGCCTGCCAGCTCAGGCTCACAGCGTATACTGTGCCCACTTGCCCAGTGCCACCACTCATATTTGTTGTAACAGTAGTGTACATTTAAAAAAAACAAAAAACTTTTTTTAATTTGAAATAATAGCAGTCATTTTCCTTCACACGTGTGCATTTGAGGTCCTGCCAGGGCACAGTGTGACACCAGTACAATGAGAAGAAATCACTTAGCGCCTACTACTAATTAGACCCTTAGCTCTGATGGGTGACCCCTAGTGGTCAGAAACGTTTAAGAAAAATCAGAAAATATCAAAGCGCCAGCTGACCGGCAGGGTTCAAAATGTGAAACCAATTTCTTCACAATTGGATTAAAACAAAGTGGTTTATTCAAAATGATATTAAAAATATTAAAACATAGATTCTTGGCAATTTTTTGACAATCTTAAAAGAGTTTAAAACAGTTGGTGTACAAATTTGGTATACATATAGTGGATTATCTAACATGGATCCACATGTTGCATTTAACAATAAAAGGTGCCTTCGAAATGAACAGTAAAACAAATGGTCCTATAGCAGTGTTATCTGTGGTAATTATGGATAACTTAAGTATGGTGGCTTAGAAACATCCAGAAATAAAATAAACGATCCTATAACAGTGCTACCTACTATAGTTATCAGACCGGTTCTCAGATTATACAATAAAGTATATGATTCTGTGACAATGTTACCTGCTAGAATTTTTGCACAGTTTAAAACAGACCGGTTATTGATATCTCTAATGCGGTTATGTTTGAAAGTAGCTTTTACACACGAATATGGCCAGAGTAGTTTTATCTCTCTGTGGATATATTTTCAAATAAGTAGAAAGTGGGCTGTGGCCTCAACCCGTACCAGTTCCTTATGCTTTAAGTTGAAAGAATAGAACCGATCGACTGTACCTCACAAGGATCAGTGACCGTTCTCCGCTAGCGGAAAGAGAAGAGGATGTGTGCTGAATACACGCTAATTGTGTGACAGGTAAGTTCGTGAAAAAGTCAAAATAAACAATACAAAATAGAAAATTCGGTTGGTGCTAATTACCAGGTCCCATGTGTAGAAATGCAAAAAAAAATATAATTCAAAATTGCTAGTACTGGTAAACGCTGTGTATCGATATTTAAAACCAAAAATCCAAAATATGGCAATGAAAATAGGTGTTTAAAAAGGTGTATAGAAATCAAAACTTAAAACACGGATGTCTCCCAAATAATAAAGTGTGCTCCAGTGGATTCCTCAAATATCACTAGTGACCAGCATGATTACAGCCGACAAAATAATAACCAAAAAATAAAGATGAAAATAAGATAATTTTGTTAATAGTCAAAGTTAAAGTGTTCCAAGTTAAGATAATTCCTCTTTCTGTGGTTTAACAGTCTATGTGAGGTATTATTGCCTGTAGCGGGGATTGGGCTTCAGCGTCAATAGACAATTTGCAGCTCCAGCGTCACCCAGGTCTTTATTCCTTCTGCCGAAAGAAATAATAATAGTGCAGATGGTTTTTCAAACAGATATATAAATTGGAATGCTACTCACCAGTCGACGCGTTTCGGTCAAACATAGACCTTTTTCAAGACTCACCAGTGCAAGTCATATCTGCTAAAACAGTAGTGTACATAAAAAAAACCCACCTTTTTTAATTTGAAATAATAGCAGTCATTTTCCTTCACACGTGTGCGTTTCAGTGCCTGCCAGGGCACAGTGTCACACCAGTGCAACTCATATCTGGTGTAACAGTAGTGTACATTTAAAAAAAAACACACTTTTTTGACTGTGAAATAATAGCAGTCGGTTTCCTTCACACGCGAGCGTTTCAGTGCCTGCCAGGGCACAATGTCACACCAGTGCCACTCATATCTGGTGTAACAGTAGTGTACATTTAAAAAAAAAAACACTTTTTTTACTGTGAAATAATAGCAGTCAGTTTCCTTCACACGTGTGCGTTTCAGGTCCTGCCAGGGCACAGTGTCACCCAAGTGCAACTCATATCTGCTAAAACAGTGGCTCCTGGAGGCTGCAGGGCATAGACGGAGGGAGCTTTGATCTGGGGAGGAAGAGGCCCTGTATGGGGTAGGAGGTGCTATAGGAGGAGCTGGAGGCAAAGTGTTAAAGATGTGGGCTGAGCGGGAAAACCAGCAGATTGTTATTGTAGGAGTAGAGAGAACATCTGATGGTTTTCCTGTCCTGCAGCTGGAGCCCCTAAGGTAATTGTTTGTTCCTTCTATTTAGAGGTCCAAGCACATTAGGGGTTTATCCCCCTCCTTTAAGATATTGGAGTCAGGGGAACCTTTCATAAACTATTAATTTTGGGATTTAGTGTGGGCTGTGTATGCTGGGCAGGATTGTGTGATGCGTAGATGATTTTCACTCTGCTGCATAGGAGAGTAGTATAGCTGGCTGTTTTCCCCTTCCCAGGCATAGGGGTTAATAGACATGCAGCCATGTAAGATTTTGCTTGTGCACCCCCTTTTGATTTGAAATCACTAGGGTTTTTCATTTCACTTACAAGTGGGTTTAATATTGGCAATAGTGGAAGGGGAGAGTGTCTTTCCTCAGATGTGGGTTTTACATCTGATTTGTTTCCATCAGAGGCTCTGTGCAGCGAGGAAGCATGGCCGAGCGGTCTGCATCCAAAAGGCAGCAGGGGTTTTTTACTTTGT
>NC_069500.1:1420344988-1420352488 GCF_027579735.1 Bombina bombina
CACGGGGTTCCTTAGAAACTTATATGGATGATCGCTGACAGGCCCAACCACTTGCATGGTTGGGTCCAGTAAAAGGAGTTACGGCCATAGTTAAAAGATATGGAAATCAAGAAGGACTAGCACTGCTGTTGGTTGATGTGTAAAATGTTTACAGTTATTTGCACTTTTATTTATCGAGTTATTAAAGTTTTTACAAAGTTTTTATTGAATAAAGGGCTGCGGCCAATTTGTACCAAAGCTAAGTCTGTTGTCTGTTATTTATGAGGATGGTTGTTGGAAGGATGGTATGGGGGTGTTTTGTTGGTTTAAAGGGCCGGAGCTTGACGACATAAAAGGTCAAGTAGTGTACATTTAAAAAAAACAAAAAACCTTTTTTTAATTTGAAATAATAGCAGTCATTTTCCTTCACACGTGTGCGTTTGAGGTCCTGCCAGGGCACAGTGTGACACCAGTGCAAGTCATATCTGCTAAAACAGTAGTGTACATATAAAAAACAAAACAAAACATTTTTTTACTGTGAAATAATAGCAGTCAGTTTCCCTCACACGTGTGCGTTCCAGGTCCTGCCAGGGCACAGTGTGACACCAGTGCAAGTCATATCTACTAAAACAGTAGTGTACATACATTTAAAAAAAAAACAACCTTTTTTATAGTGAAATAATAGCAGTCAGTTTCCCTCACACGTGTGCGCTCCAGGTCCTGCCAGGGCACAGTGTCACACCAGTGCAAGTCATATCTACTAAAACAGTAGTGTACATACATTTTAAAAAAAAAAAAACTTTTTTACTGTGAAATAATAGCAGTCAGTTTCCCTCACACGTGTGCGTTCCAGGTCCTGCCAGGGCACAGTGTCACACCAGTGCAAGTGTCACACCATCTGCTAAAACAGTAGTGTACATTTAAAAAAAAAAAAAAAACCCTTACACTACCTGAACGATACAACATCATACCTGATGTTTTAAAGCACGTTATTCCAAACAATTTAGGAATGTTAGGTGATTTATGCCCTTTATGGATTAAAACCAGACTCTGCATCAACTATGTAATTTTCCATGGGAGTTTGCCATGGATCCCCCTCCGGCATACCACAGTCCAGGTGTTAGTCCCCTTGAAACAACTTTTCCATCACTTTTGTGGCCAGAAAGAGTCCCTGTGGGTTTTAAAATTTGCCTGCCTATTGAAGTCTATGGCGGTTCGCCCGGTTCGCAAAATTTTTGTGGAAAATTTTAGGTTTGCGACATCACTAACTACTAATAATAAGAAATAATAATAACAACCGTGACCGCGTTAAACGTAGAAGTCAATGGAGAGCGCAGAAGATAAAAACTAACACCTATCGCTCAAGCACTAACCTGACAGGAGTTATGAATATTTCACATTCCAATGTTCTTCACTTACTGAACAATATTATTTTTAAGGTAAAGACATATTTCTATATATCTGAATATACATATACATCTATTCCTATAGGTATAGATATGCATTTTACATTATCATTACCAGATATATATATATATATAGAAATATAAACTTAATAATACAAATTATATTTATTTCTATGTGAAGAACATAAGAATGTAAAAAATTATTTGTGTTTCGCGCTTTAGCTCTAACGCTGTGTCAAGGTTAGCACACATGAATTGCTAATCTCAAAGCACGTTTTTTAAATATTACATAATAAATATTATTACATACTGTAATATAAATAAATACCATGGGTACCATGCCCAGGGGCGATATCACTAACCTTAAATAGGTGTCTCCTTAAATGGTCCTGCCATTCTACCCAATTTTCTTTCCTTTTCTAATTTTTCCTGCAGTACCGCCGGATACTCCATTGTAGATTTTAAGTTCCTAAATTTACTTGCCCCATAAACCTCCATTTTTATTGTTACCGCAAATCCTTCTGTTAAGCCTTTTGCCAATAACACCCTGTCATCCCCTTCTGTGTATTTCACCAGTTCCTTCATTAATCTATCTACTCTCAACGGGGGTTCTGGCCATTCCCCATTGTCCTTCCGTTACCAGCTCCCCCCGCGCCACGAAAAAGCTGCTTATTCGCCCCACCATTATTCTTTCTGCAATCTATCCATGCATGGAAACCACTGCAATATCTGCATATATGCCTGAACTTGCAACTACTTCCTCTGTCACACCTCCTGTCATTGTATGCCCAACATTCCTTCCCTTCTGCTTTCGATACCTTCCCTTGCGTTATTGGTCTCTGAATCCCCCCAACTGTGCTGTCTGCTGGTTTTATCAGCCTCGTCCACATGTCCAATATCTTAATTCCAAACTCCTTCCTTCCTTTGGCATCTATTTATCAAGCCGTCAACCGCAAATATGCTGTAATTCGGCAGCGTATTTGTGGCGAGCCTGATTCCCCATAGTTATCAAAGCCTACAGTCCGGCAAAAGTAGAAATCTGTGATGTAACATACGATCCGCCAGTATCAGTCCGACACAGATCGATGCTTACATCACTACAGATGTTCCGAATGCAAGTTCGGCACTATCTGACTACTTTTGCTAGTTATCAAACTCCTAACAGGTACACTCGCCACTATTCCAGCCCAGCGTACCTGGTTTTCAATCCAGCGCCCTGAAGGTGGCGGATGCCATAGGAATCAATGGGAGTCTGAAAGCAGCAAAAGCTCATGTTCGCTGCTGCCCAATATCCCATTGATTCTTATGGGAGAATAAAGTTATGTATACACCTAACACCCTAACATGTACCCCGAGTCTAAACACCCCTAATCTGCCGCCCCCTACACTGCCGCCACCTACATAATATTATTAACCCCAAAACCGCCTCTCCCAGAGCCCACCGCCACCTACATTATACTTATTAACCCCTAATCTGCCGTCCCCAACGTCTGCCCACACTATGTTAAATTTATTAACCCCTAAACCTAAGTCTAACCCTAACCCCCCACTTTAATATAATTTAAATAAATCTAAATAAAATTAATATCAGTAACTAAATTATTCCTATTTAAAACTAAATACTTACCTATAAAATAAACCCTAAGCTAGCTACAATATAACTAATAGTTACATTGTATCTAGCTTAGGGTTTATTTTTATTTTACAGGCAACTTTGTATTTATTTTAACTAGGTAGAATAGTTACTAAATAGTTATTAACTATTTAATAAACTACCTAGCTAAAATAAATACAAAAGTACCTGTACAATAAAACCTTACCGAAGTTACAATTACACCTAACACTACACTATAATTAAATTAATTCCCTAAATTAAATACAATTAAATACAATTAAATTATAGTACAAACAAAAAAAACACTAAATTACAGGAAATAATATACAAATTACATGATTTTAAAACTAATTACACCTAATCTAATCCCCCTAACAAAATAAAAAGCACCCCAAAATAAAAAAGCCCTACCCTACACTAAATTACAAATAGCCCTTAAAAGGGCCTTTTGCGGGGCATTGCCCCAAAGTAATTAGCTCTCTTACCTGTAAATTTTTTTACAAATCCCTCCCCAACATTAAAACCCACCACCCACACAAACAACCGTACTCTAAAACCCATCCAATACCCCCTTAAAAAAACACTAACCCCTTGAAGATCACCTTACCGGGAGAAGTCTTTACCCAACCGGGCTGAAGTCCTCAACGAATCCGGCAGAAGTGGTCCTCCAGACGGGCAGAAGTGATCCTCCAGACAGGCAGAAGTCTTCATCCAGACGGCATCTTCTATCTTCATCCATCTGGCACGGAGCGGGTCCATCTTCAAGACATCCGACGCGGAGCATCCTCTTCATCCGACGGCTCTTCTGGAGTGAAGGTTCCTTTAAGTGACGTCATCCAAGATGGCGTCACCCTCAAATTCCGATTGGCTGATAGAATTCTATCTGCCAATCGAAATTATGGTAGGAAAAATACTATTGGCTGATGCAATCAGCCAATAGTAGTAAGAAGTGAATACAGCGCCAACAAGAGGCCAAGGGATAAATATACTCACAGAGAGATAAAAGAAGATTATTTAATGAACCATGTTAAAATGCATCAGTAATAAAAGACTATATATAAAAATGTAAAAAGCACATATAAATAAAATTACAAATACAGGAATATCTTACAGAAGCGGCTCAAAGGGCCAAAGCTGATAATTACAATAAAAACAGAGGTTATAACAGGTGATCAGCGTGAGTGGTACACCAGAATAAGAGTGTATACTAATAAAACAGAATTAGCCTAAGTACAACTATAACAAGTGCATCAAGCAAAAAACTAATAAACAATAATACAAACAATAGTGTTCAAAAGAATAGTGTTTCAAAAATAGTGTTCCAAAAAATAGAAAAATGCACTGCAGTGCAAAAAAAGGGGGGTAGCAAAATAATTGTATAGATACGATCAAAAAGTGAGTGAGTGCAAATGGATATAAAAATGCTAGCTAATTAATCCAGTGAGGTTGAGATATAATTAAATAAAATACACTATGCAATAACAGAAAAAATAAAATACACAATATGCAATAACATAAAAAATAATAAAATATAATCCAAAAAAATGTGTTCAAAAAGTTGATCAACAAATGTTAGTGAAGAACAAAAATAAGTCAATCAAAACTAAAAAATGGAAAAAATGGGTGATGAGAAGCAAGGTGAAAGTGAGGAAATTGACTACGTAGTAGTCTTGAGAAAGGCCCTTTTTTGAGGGCAGAAACGCGTTGACATATTGGTAAGCATTACTTTAATCTTTACTTCATTCTCATATTGGATACACTATGTTGTGAATTTCTTTTTTTACAGGGACACTTTTTAGGATACCATAGGAGCAGCTGACAGGTGCTAGGATCCAATCAGCTACTTCAGCTACCACACTCAGGAATTTGGATCTGTTAAAGTAACTAACATTGGAAGGAATCAATTTCCTCACTTTCACCTTGCTTCTCATCACCCATTTTTTCCATTTTTTAGTTTTGATTGACTTATTTTTGTTCTTCACTAACATTTGTTGATCAACTTTTTGAACACATTTTTTTGGATTATATTTTATTATTTTTTATGTTATTGCATATTGTGTATTTTATTTTTTCTGTTATTGCATAGTGTATTTTATTTAATTATATCTCAACCTCACTGGATTAATTAGCTAGCATTTTTATATCCATTTGCACTCACTCACTTTTTGATCGTATCTATACAATTATTTTGCTACCCCCCTTTTTTTGCACTGCAGTGCATTTTTCTATTTTTTGGAACACTATTTTTGAAACACTATTCTTTTGAACACTATTGTTTGTACTATTGTTTATTAGTTTTTTGCTTGATGCACTTGTTATAGTTGTACTTAGGCTAATTCTGTTTTATTAGTATACACTCTTATTCTGGTGTACCACTCACACTGATCACCTGTTATTACCTCTGTTTTTATTGTAATTATCAGCTTTGGCCCTTTGAGCCGCTTCTGTAAGATATTCCTGTATTTGTAATTTTATTTATATGTGCTTTTTACATTTTTATATATAGTCTTTTATTACTGATGCATTTTAACATGGTTCATTAAATAATCTTCTTTTATCTCTCTGTGAGTATATTTATCCCTTGGCCTCTTGTTGGCGCTGTATTCACTTCTTACTACTTGTGCATATTTTTTGGAGGTTGGTTAGGATCTCTGTTTGGATACAGCTTGGGGATTACCTTAGCGCTTGTACACTACCCCTTTTTCGCAATCAGCCAATAGGATTGAAGTTAAATTCCTATTGGCTGATCCAATCAGCCAGTAGGATTGAACTGGCATTCTATTGGCTGTTCCAATCAGCCAATAGAATGCCAGCTCAATTCTATTGGCCGATTGCATCAGCCAATAGGATTTTTCCTACCTTATTTCCGATTGGCTGAATTCTATCAGCCAATCGGAATTGAAGGGATGCCATCTTGAAAGACGTTATTTAAAGGAACCTTCATTCCAGATCGTCGGATGAAGAGGATGCTCCGCGTCGGATGTCTTGAAGATGGACCCACTCTGTGCCGGATGGATGATGATAGAAGATGCCGTCTGAATGAAGACTTCTACCTGTCTGGAAGACCACTTCTGCTCATCTGGAGGACCACTTCTGCCAGATTCGTTGAGGACTTTGGCCCGGTTGGGTGAAGACTTCTCCCGGTAAGGTGATCTTCAAGGGGTTAGTGTTAGGTTTTTTTAAGGGGGCATTGGGTGGCTTTTAGAGTAGGGTTGGTTGTGTGGGTGGTGGGTTTTAATGTTTGGGGGATTTGTAATTTTTTTACAGGTAAAAGAGCTGATTACCTTGGGGCAATGCCCCGCAAAAGGCGCTTTTAAGGGCTATTTGTAATTTAGTGTAGGGTAGGGCTTTTTTTTATTTTGGGGGGCTTTTTTTATTTTGTTAGGGGGATTAGATTAGGTGTAATTAGTTTAAAAATCTTGTAATTTGTTTATTATTTTCTGTAATTTAGTGTGGGTTTTTTTGTACTTTAGATAATTTTATTTAATTGTATTTAATTGTATTTAATTTAGGGAATTAATTTAATTATAGTGTAGTTTTAGGTGTAATTGTAACTTAGGTTAGGTTTTATTTTACAGGTACTTTTGTATTTATTTTAGCTAGGTAGTTATTAAATAGTTGATAACTATTTAGTAACTATTCTACCTAGGTAAAATAAATACAATCTTGCCTGTAAAATAAAAATAAACCCTAAGCTAGATACAATGTAACTATTAGTTATATTGTAGCTATCTTAGGGTTTATTTTACAGGTAAGTATTTAGTTTTAAATAGGAATAATTTAGTTACTGATAGTAATTTTGTTTAGATTTATTTAAATTATATTTAAGTTAGGGGGTGTTAAGTTTAGGGTTAGACTTAGGTTTAGGGGTTAATAAATTTAATATAGTGGTAGCGACGTTGGGGACGGCAGATTAGGGGTTAATAAGTGTTATGTAGGTGGCGGCGGTGTAGGGGGGCAGATTAGGGGTTAATAACATAATGTAGGTGGCGGCGGTGTAGGGGGCAGATTAGGGGTTAATAAGTATAATGTAGGTGGTGGCGGGTTCCGGGAGCGGTGGTTTAGGGGTTAATACATTTATTAGAGTTGCGGTGGGCTCCAGGAGCGGCCGTATAGGGGTAAAACAGTATAGTATAGTGTGGGTGTTTAGTGACAGTTTACCAATAAAGCTGGGAAAAAGCCGAAGAGCAGCGAGATAGATGACTGATAGTTAACAACAGTCCGCTGCTCATCACCCCGTACTTGGTGCGTGGCTTTTTGACAGCTTTTTTGGTAACTTTGGAAAATGTATTCAGGTCCACGACAGTGATGTTAGGCTATCTTAGGCGAGCGTATTGGTGCCGTCAAATGCAAGTAAGTTGACGGCTTGATAAGTAGATGCCTTTGTCTCCCAACTGCAGGTAACCCCTTCTAAATTCGCCATCATAATCTTTCCACCCAAATCCCTCATATGTTGTGTAACACACCGCTATTAAGTGTATATATCTTAGCACTCCCTTA
>NC_069500.1:1420357488-1420462488 GCF_027579735.1 Bombina bombina
AATTATGACTTGTTAAACCAGCTGCATAATATATTAGAATGCTTCTTTAGATTTATAGCTGTTTTCTCTTTGAAATCACAACCCATCAAAATGGGTTGAGCTTGCAGGGAAATCATATAGCCTTATTTTATCCCTTTTTGTACACACACATGCTTCTTTTTATTATCTCTATCTGTAAACTTGGAGGGAACAATTAAACATTAATATTTTGTTACTCATCTCTCCTACCTCCTACTGGGAGTGTAATTTCTTCTCCTAGCTACATTTTCACAGCTTTTCTATAAGCCTAGTATTAAGTGTAAAAACTTTCAGAATAAGCAAAGATACCACAGGCAAAATCACCGATTTCAAATGCCCAATAAAGAAAAATTAGTTATTTGTAATCAATCTAATACACTCCAGCAGGTAAAATTGATCATTGGGAACAAATTTAAGGGGACAAAATGTAGGGTATGCTGTCCCTTTAAGGAAAGTAGTTAAAATGGGTTGTATTATTTTGTATTATCTGGCTCATAAATTCACTTTATTTGTGGAGTGTTTATAAAAGTGTTAGTGTAGAATTTGGACTTAGAAAAGTGTAAGAGGAGTTGCAAATACATTGCTGGACTATTACGCACCTGCAGATTCAGAAATGAGCAAACACTTGTGATGTTTTTAAATAAAATGTGACCAGTAGTATCCTTAATGTGCTGACTCAGAGGGGTGCAAATGGAATGGAGATGTAATGTGATCAGGGCTCTGAGTTTTGGGGTATTAGCAGCACTAGGAGTTTACAATATATAAGAACCTGCATATAAGACGTACAGTACCAGGGGCTCCACAAGCAGATAATGATGGCTGTAACTAGCAGCGTGTGCTTCTGTGGCTCGTGCCTTTATAGCATCGCGTGCCTCTTGGTCCCACTGTCTGCACCTCTCATGCAGTTATCTATGGATGTCATATACAGATCTGTACTTCTTTTCCTTAAAAGTAATGTTACATGTATACTTTCTATACATTAATTTATTTACATTTTAATATAGATCATACAACTATTTTTATACTTTTGAAGTATATTTATTAGCATATTCAATATTAACACTTTTTACCAAGCAAACCTGTAATTATTTATTATTTTTGTACCAGTCTAATTAACAAAATTATATCAGAACATTTTATAATCATATGTTAATAAAATCTATTTGTTATTGGTGTTGACAGAAGCTCATTTAGAAAGACAATCATGGTGTTTTGGCATTCTGTAAGTGTTATATCATAGATGATAGCACAATACATTTTTGTGATTTCAAGCAATATATCCTGTGATACTGGGCTGGCACTAATTATCTCAGACAATAAGCACTGTGATATTACTGTGACACTGGCACCAATTATCTCAGACAATAAGCACTGTGATATTACTGTGACACTGGCACCAAATATCTCAGACAATAAGTACTGTGATATTACTGTGACACTGGCACCAAGTATCTCAGACAATAACACTGTGATATTACTGTGACACTGGCACCAAGTATCTCAGACAATAAACACTGTGATATTACTGTGACACTGGCACCAAGCATCTCAGACAATAAGCACTGTGATATTACTGTGACACTGGCACCAATTATCTCAGACAATAAGCACTGTGATATTATTGTGACACTGGCACCAATTATCTCAGACAATAAGCACTGTGATATTACTGTGACACTGGCACCAATTATCTCAGACAATAAGCACTGTGATATTATTGTGACACTGGCACCAATTATCTCAGACAATAAGCACTGTGATATTACTGTGACACTGGCACCAAGCATCTCAGACAATAAGCACTGTGATATTACTGTGACACTGGCACCAATTATCTCAGACAATAACACTGTGATATTACTGTGACACTGGCATCAAGCATCTCAGACAATAAGCACTGTGATATTACTGTGACACTGGCACCAATTATCTCAGACAATAAGCACTGTGATATTACTGTCACAGTAATATCACAGTGCTTATTGTCTGAGCTAATTGGTGCCAGTGTCACATTAATATCACAGTGCTTATTATCTGTCTCAGATAATTTGTACCAGTGTCACAGTAATATCACAATGCTTATTGTCTGAGCTAATTGGTGCCAGTGTCACAGTAATATCACAGTGCTTATTGTCTGTCCAGGGGCAAAGCTACAGGGGGTGCTGAGGTCGCAATTGTGTTTGTTTGTGGAACCATCAAATTACAGACCTTGTTACTACAGCATGAGGGGAGGGGGTAAACAGTGTCACTATACAGTACTACTATATACAGTATGGGGGGGCAGGACTATAAAGTGACCACAGTAGTCTGTGACATAAAGTACTGGGGCTGGTAGGGTCAGGCCAGCCATCTCACCGGCAGATTACAGACTGTGTCACTGACTCACTATATACAGTACTGGTGGGTTAAACAGTGTCACTATATACAGTAATAGGGGGGGGTCAGACCATCTCACAGACAGTTCGCACAGGGTACCTCCTTTTGCAGACGTGATCTGATTCACATTTTTTTCTGTAATAAATGTTAAAAAAAATAATAATATATGTTTAAAACTCACTTTTTTGGGTGGGGGGGTGAGGGGCCCTTCTTAGATTCTTGCACCTGGGCCCTGTGGTTTCTAGTTACGCCTCTGCATGCAACCGGAGCGTAGAAGACTACTTCAACTTGTCTTGTTGTACTTGTTATCTATATTTGGCGGCGGCGCATCTTTTTAGGTAGGTCAGTGGTGGCGGGGTTGGGGTTCAGGTTGACTGACTCACTGTCTTCTTCTGTTGTTGTTGTGTGACAGTGACTGTGTTAACTTCGAAGTTCGAATCGACTATGTATTGTGATATAATAATTGTGATTACTATTAGATTGATTTAGGTAGGTGTCAGACTGTCAGTGGCGGTGGCGGGCCTCAGCCTTTTATAGTGACTCCTGTCCTCCTGAGCCTGCTGGGGCCCTGGGCCAATCTTTTATTTTAGGCGGCAGTGCGGCACTAAGTTGAAGTTAGATAACGTTAGTTGAAGTTGAACTTATACATTTATTACAACGAACTTGCAGCCTCGCTGCCAAAATAGTCAAGTGACTCAAGTCACTTCCCTTGACTATAGAGGCAGCGAGGCTGCAAGTTCGTTGTAATAAATGTATATCAAGTTGACAAGTTCAACTCAAGTTATCTAACTTCAACTTAGTGCCGCCTAAAAGAAAAGAAAAGATGGCCCAGGGCCCCAGCAGGCTCAGTCACACGACAAGGAAGTTGGTTTCTTATTCAAGCTGTTTCTTATTCGTGAAATTCTGTTTCTTATTCATGGAAGTTGGTTTCTTATTCAATTTTTTTTAAAATAAAAAAATAGGTTTTATTAAAATAATAATATGATTCATATAAATGTAGTTACACAGAGGTGGAATCTCTTTATATAACAGATATACAAACTTGAAAAAAGGGCATACGTTGGCACCACTACAAATATTACTATTTTGAATAAATAACATATATTTTCAAAGGGTTAATAACCATTGGGCCACTGATTTCACTATGAATATATACAGGGTAGATCCCCCTCCATGCCATGCAATTGTTTTTAGCCTGGCCCAATGGTTATTAACCCTTTGAAAATATCGGTTACTTATTCAAAAATGAGAATTATGTCACCTATGCCAGGGTTGGCATCAATTTCTGTGCCAAAACACCATTGTGCCAGGCTAAAAACAATTGCATGGCATGGAAGAGGATCTGCCCTGTATATATTCAAAGTGAAATCAGTGGCCCAATGGTTATTAACCCTTTGAAAATATCTGTTACTTATTCAAAAATGAGAATTATGTCACCTATGCCAGTGTTGGCATCAATTTCTGTGCCAAAAACACCATTGGGCCCGGCTAAAAACAATTGCATGACATGGAGGGGGATCTACCCTGTATAAATTCATAGTGAAATCAGTGGCCCAATGGTTATTAACCCTTTGAAAATATCTGTTACTTATTCAAAAATGAGAATTATGTCACCTATGCCAGTGTTGGCATCAATTTCTGTGCCAAAAACACCATTGGGCCAGGCTAAAAACAATTGCATGACATGGAGGGGGATCTACCCTGTATAAATTCATAGTGAAATCAGTGGCCCAATGGTTATTAACCCTTTGAAAATATCTGTTACTTATTCAAAAATGAGAATTATGTCACCTATGCCAGTGTTGGCATCAATTTCTGTGGCAAAAACACCATTGGGCCAGGCTAAAAACAATTGAATAGAGAAAAGAGGTTTAGTAAGGGCGCTAATAGCTAAAGATACTATGTGGATTTATTAAGTGTATATATGTGATAAGAGTTTAAAGTATCAAAAAATGTGTAAAAAACATACAGTTAATTTATGTGTAAAATACAGTTTATTAGGTTACAATATGATTAAAGAACTTATAGAGACGTCTCTAGTACAAATCAATAAAATTTAAAAACAGAAATAAATCAATAAAAGATAAGATAAAAAGCAAGTAGTACTATTAGAGAATATTCGTATGCTACTTTTTGGTCACTCAGAAATATCACATGTAATGTGACTAGGCAGTTTGCCAAACTTTCCGTGAGTATTTTAAAGTTCATAAAATTTCTTACATACTTTCATTTAAAATTCGTTTACCAACTGGATAAAAACTTTTGAAAGAAGATGGAGCTTAAAGCAGAGCTGTGCATAAAAAATGTTTGTATAGAGTTGTATCTTTCTGTCAAAATATACCAGACCTTTGTATTAGTTTCAAAGCAAATTTTCAGGGATAATTATCATGTCCATATATATGAACCAAGAGAGATGTCCCATAAACTTATTTTGCTAATAGTTTGAGATTGCAGTTTGCGACTCCCATACAAATTGTACCTTATCGTATACGTGAGCTATAGCAGGGTATCCTGTGCATCCTGCAGCTCGGTTCCTCCGATAGTGTCCTCGTGTTGCTGGCGTCTGACGTCACATCCAATGTGTGGGGGCCCGCCTTGCGTCCGCCAATCAATGCTTAGCCAGTTTCAGGATACCTTTTTGCATCCGATACAAGGTGTACAATTTTCTTCTTATTTCTGATACTTGCTTGTACCGGTCAGCAGAGGTGTGTTTGAATGAAAGAAATTTTCCTGCACTTAGTGCTTTTAAGCACGCAGGTTCCGATGATATATAATTTCAATGTCTTTTGTTGACAATCAACCCGGGTTGGTTCATTCAGTTCAAACGATAGTGGAGTCAAGGATACAGTCTTTAGCTTCTACGCGTTTCACTCCCTCTAGGAGCTTTATCAAGAATGATTCTGACTGTTTGACTCCTCTCTTTAATAGGTGTATCCAGTGTCTCATTGGTTCAAAGAAATCTCGTAGTTAAGGTGGTATCCATGGTTTGCACTTGCTCCTAATACATTGCTCTATCATAATATTTATCACAAGTTTGACCAAACATATTTCAGACCAATTTATTTTAAAACAATTTCATTGTCGTGTTACCTTAAGACAATTCAATTTATTTAAACCTATTATGTTAAGGATAGGTGGAGATGTGGAGAAACATATAATAGGATTGTTAGGTTAAGGGTGCACTAAAAAATACGTGCACTAAAAAATACGTTCTTTAATCTAGAAGAAATGGTGAGATGTCCAATTCTGAATTTAACCCTTTGGGGAATAGCGTGTCGAATTTAAAGATGTACTCTGCCTCTTTAAGGAGCAGTTTCTTCTGTATATCCCCGCCTCTCCAGTGTTTTTCTACTTTGTATATACCCCAAAAGGATAGATCTTTTGTGTTACCCTTATGTGTGGTTTTGAAATGTTGATAGAGGTGTGTGTCTTCCATTCCATTCTCTATATTATTGAGATGTTCCCTGATTCTATCTCTCAGAGTTCTCTTAGTTTCTCCAAAATAAAAAAGATTGCAAGTGCATTTTAGGACATAGATAATACCTTTGTGTGAGCATCTTATAAGTTCTTTGATTGGTATGGTGTTGTTAGGACCTATCTGTATTATATTGGATTTATTGCTGTGTTTACATGACTTACATGTGTAACATGGGAAGAAGCCTGTTAATTTTTGTCCATGGAGGTCTTTTTGTATTAGTTTGTTTTTATTGGGTTTTTTTAGGTCACTAGGTGCAAGGGTTGATTTTAAATTACTAGCTTTTTTGAAAACAAAACTGGGGTTATCTGTAACTTTTTCTCCCAGGATATTGTCTTCCTTGATGAGATGCCAATGCTTTTTTATGATTTTTTTCACCATATTATGATCAATGTGATAATCTGTTATGAATGGAATTTTTATTTTATTTTCATCTATATTTGTTTTTTCTTTGTATGTTAATAATGATTCCCTATTGGTGTTTTTGGCCCTTTCTAATGCTTTTTTGGTGTGTGTTGTGTTGTAACCTCTTGAGTTAAATCTTTCTATTAGTGTTCCGGCCTGAATTTCAAAGTCTGCCATCCTAGAGCAGTTTTTTCGAACTCTAAGGCACTGCCCTATTGGTATGTTATCCTTCCAAGCATCCAGATGACAACTTTTAGCGTGCAAATAATTATTACAGTCAACTTGTTTAAAGTATGTTTTTGTCTCTATCTTATTCCCCAATACCATCATTTCTAAATCAAGGAAAGTAATTCCTTCTTTACTTTGGTTATGTGTGAAATGTAAACCTAAAGTATTTTGGTTCATCTTTTCAAACATTTTGATTAGATCTGTCTCCTGCCCTTTCCAAATTATTAACAGGTCATCTATGTACCTTTTGTAGAGTACAAGGTTTGCACCGTAGCCGCCAGACCCAAAGAAATTCTCTTCCCAAAGGCCCATAAAAAGATTGGCATAGCTAGGTGCAAACCTTGTACCCATAGCTGTTCCTTCTGTTTGGAGATAGAACTTATTATCAAAGGAGAAATAGTTGTTCTCTAAAATGAATTTGATGCTCATTAAAATGAATTCCTTATGTATTTCTGGCATATCTGTGTCTTTTGATAGATAGTGGTTAATTGCCTCCATTCCCTTTTTATGGTCTATTATTGTGTAAAGTGACGTTACATCACATGTCGCTAGGTACATATCATCTTCCCACTGAAAGGTATTTAGGATGTTGAGTACTTGAGTGGAATCCCTCAAATAAGAGTTTAGATTTGTTACATATTTTTGTAAGTATCCGTCTACATATCGTGAAAGATTGGAGGAGATGGAATCGATCCCTGATATGATGGGCCTACCAGGGGGATCGATTAGGCTCTTGTGAATTTTTGGTAGAAAGTAAAAGATCGGTATTCTTGGATTGTGCGGAGTTAAGAATTGAAATTCTTTATCATTTAATACACCTGATCTTTTACCCTCTACCAGTAATTTATTCAATGTTTGTACATATTTATTAGTAGGATTAAGATCCAATTTTTTATATGTTGTGATATTGTCTAATAGTCTGTGGGCTTCAATGAGATATTTGGCGGTGTCCATCACGACTATGCCGCCGCCCTTATCTGCAGATTTTATGGTTAGTTCTTTATTGTTCTGTAAATTGTTTATGATGGATTTTTCTTTCAGGCTCAAATTAAACTGTTTTGGTTGTTGGGGATTACATCTTTTGATGTCTTTCAGTACTAATTTTTCGAAAGTATCTAGATAATTCCCTTTTGATTGTATAGGGTTAAATTTCGATTTGGGTTTTAAATTGGAATGATTAATTTTCACGGGTGCTTGTATACTTAGCTGTCTCTCTGTAGGGTTTTTTAAGAAATGTCTTTTCAAAGTAAGATTTCTCACGAATTTTTTTACATGTATAAAAGTATTGAATTTATTGAGTCTAGCAGTGGGGGCATATGTAAGACCTAAGCTCAGGACTTTTTCTTCCTCTTTGTTTAGGGGAGTGCTGCTTAAATTATATATTCCTTGCGTGTTATTGGTTATCTCCCTCTTTTTGCTACTTTTTCTGGATACTCCCCTTCCTCTCTTTCCTCTAATCCCCTTTTTCTTCTGGGATTTGTTGCTGTTTCTGGTTGGAAGAGTTCTCTTGAGGTGCCCTCTCTCAGAGGGCTTTTCCCTAAAAAAAGGGGGGAATCATTATGTGTTTGGTATTCTCTTCTTTGCTCTAGGTCTCTTAGGGGTTCAAACCTATTATGGGTCGGGGTTCTCCAAGAGTCCCATTGTCTATTTTCTCTCCTATAAGTTCTTGGGTGCTCCCACTCACTGGGTTTTTCATTGTATGTTCTAGAATGGGTATTATCTATCCTATTATGTGGATGATATTGTTCTCTTGCTCTATGCCATGATTGTTGGTTGTGATGACGGTCTCTATTATAGTTAAATGATCTTTCAGTTTGATAGTTATTCCTATTGGATGTGTTTTGGTACCTATAATTATCATAATGATGATAAGTGTTATGTTGTCTCTTGTTATTATAAGTATTACCATGTGGAGGATAATAGGTGTGGGTCTTAAATGTGTCTGGGTTAACTTCAGAGATTTCTTCTATTTGCTGAGACTGATTGTTATTTTTAATGTCTCTTTCCATCTTTCCCCATTTTGTTCTTAATAAATCTTTATTCAGATTATTTAATTTATCCATTATTACTTTTTGTCTTTCTTTATATTCATTTTCATTTTTCCTATCCTTTAATTTCTCTTTAATTTCTAAGATATTTTTCTCAATAATTAAAAGTGTTTCTTTTCTAGATCTTTTAAGAATCTCAATTAGTGTATTAGAGGCTTTAGTTAGTGTGTCTTTCCATTCTGTTTGTAGAGTTTCGCTTAAAGTGAAAGTGCAATTTTTCTTTAAAAGTAATCCTTTTGGTATAATGCCTTTTTTTGTGTATCTGTTAAGAAAAACTAATTCCATTTGTTGCTTTAATTCTTTTGTGAGTTCGTGTTCTAAGCTTTGCATTAGGTCTAGGGTTTTATCTGAGCTGATCTGATTTATTAAAGGGATATTTTCCTCTCTCATATCTAGAAATATTTTGTCCCTAAAATCAAAAATGTCCTCCATATTGGGTTAGATGGTGTAAAAAAACCTGCTGCAACTATTTAAGTGAAGGAAAATCGTAAAGTGCAAAAGTGTGGGTAAATAGTGCGCTGGTGGAATAAAGTATCAAACTCCTTACAGTGTTTTTAGATCCTTCAATCTAAAAGTAATGTGTAGAGAAAAGAGGTTTAGTAAGGGCGCTAATAGCTAAAGATACTATGTGGATTTATTAAGTGTATATATGTGATAAGAGTTTAAAGTATCAAAAAATGTGTAAAAAACATACAGTTAATTTATGTGTAAAATACAGTTTATTAGGTTACAATATGATTAAAGAACTTATAGAGACGTCTCTAGTACAAATCAATAAAATTTAAAAACAGAAATAAATCAATAAAAGATAAGATAAAAAGCAAGTAGTACTATTAGAGAATATTCGTATGCTACTTTTTGGTCACTCAGAAATATCACATGTAATGTGACTAGGCAGTTTGCCAAACTTTCCGTGAGTATTTTAAAGTTCATAAAATTTCTTACATACTTTCATTTAAAATTCGTTTACCAACTGGATAAAAACTTTTGAAAGAAGATGGAGCTTAAAGCAGAGCTGTGCATAAAAAATGTTTGTATAGAGTTGTATCTTTCTGTCAAAATATACCAGACCTTTGTATTAGTTTCAAAGCAAATTTTCAGGGATAATTATCATGTCCATATATATGAACCAAGAGAGATGTCCCATAAACTTATTTTGCTAATAGTTTGAGATTGCAGTTTGCGACTCCCATACAAATTGTACCTTATCGTATACGTGAGCTATAGCAGGGTATCCTGTGCATCCTGCAGCTCGGTTCCTCCGATAGTGTCCTCGTGTTGCTGGCGTCTGACGTCACATCCAATGTGTGGGGGCCCGCCTTGCGTCCGCCAATCAATGCTTAGCCAGTTTCAGGATACCTTTTTGCATCCGATACAAGGTGTACAATTTTCTTCTTATTTCTGATACTTGCTTGTACCGGTCAGCAGAGGTGTGTTTGAATGAAAGAAATTTTCCTGCACTTAGTGCTTTTAAGCACGCAGGTTCCGATGATATATAATTTCAATGTCTTTTGTTGACAATCAACCCGGGTTGGTTCATTCAGTTCAAACGATAGTGGAGTCAAGGATACAGTCTTTAGCTTCTACGCGTTTCACTCCCTCTAGGAGCTTTATCAAGAATGATTCTGACTGTTTGACTCCTCTCTTTAATAGGTGTATCCAGTGTCTCATTGGTTCAAAGAAATCTCGTAGTTAAGGTGGTATCCATGGTTTGCACTTGCTCCTAATACATTGCTCTATCATAATATTTATCACAAGTTTGACCAAACATATTTCAGACCAATTTATTTTAAAACAATTTCATTGTCGTGTTACCTTAAGACAATTCAATTTATTTAAACCTATTATGTTAAGGATAGGTGGAGATGTGGAGAAACATATAATAGGATTGTTAGGTTAAGGGTGCACTAAAAAATACGTGCACTAAAAAATACGTTCTTTAATCTAGAAGAAATGGTGAGATGTCCAATTCTGAATTTAACCCTTTGGGGAATAGCGTGTCGAATTTAAAGATGTACTCTGCCTCTTTAAGGAGCAGTTTCTTCTGTATATCCCCGCCTCTCCAGTGTTTTTCTACTTTGTATATACCCCAAAAGGATAGATCTTTTGTGTTACCCTTATGTGTGGTTTTGAAATGTTGATAGAGGTGTGTGTCTTCCATTCCATTCTCTATATTATTGAGATGTTCCCTGATTCTATCTCTCAGAGTTCTCTTAGTTTCTCCAAAATAAAAAAGATTGCAAGTGCATTTTAGGACATAGATAATACCTTTGTGTGAGCATCTTATAAGTTCTTTGATTGGTATGGTGTTGTTAGGACCTATCTGTATTATATTGGATTTATTGCTGTGTTTACATGACTTACATGTGTAACATGGGAAGAAGCCTGTTAATTTTTGTCCATGGAGGTCTTTTTGTATTAGTTTGTTTTTATTGGGTTTTTTTAGGTCACTAGGTGCAAGGGTTGATTTTAAATTACTAGCTTTTTTGAAAACAAAACTGGGGTTATCTGTAACTTTTTCTCCCAGGATATTGTCTTCCTTGATGAGATGCCAATGCTTTTTTATGATTTTTTTCACCATATTATGATCAATGTGATAATCTGTTATGAATGGAATTTTTATTTTATTTTCATCTATATTTGTTTTTTCTTTGTATGTTAATAATGATTCCCTATTGGTGTTTTTGGCCCTTTCTAATGCTTTTTTGGTGTGTGTTGTGTTGTAACCTCTTGAGTTAAATCTTTCTATTAGTGTTCCGGCCTGAATTTCAAAGTCTGCCATCCTAGAGCAGTTTTTTCGAACTCTAAGGCACTGCCCTATTGGTATGTTATCCTTCCAAGCATCCAGATGACAACTTTTAGCGTGCAAATAATTATTACAGTCAACTTGTTTAAAGTATGTTTTTGTCTCTATCTTATTCCCCAATACCATCATTTCTAAATCAAGGAAAGTAATTCCTTCTTTACTTTGGTTATGTGTGAAATGTAAACCTAAAGTATTTTGGTTCATCTTTTCAAACATTTTGATTAGATCTGTCTCCTGCCCTTTCCAAATTATTAACAGGTCATCTATGTACCTTTTGTAGAGTACAAGGTTTGCACCGTAGCCGCCAGACCCAAAGAAATTCTCTTCCCAAAGGCCCATAAAAAGATTGGCATAGCTAGGTGCAAACCTTGTACCCATAGCTGTTCCTTCTGTTTGGAGATAGAACTTATTATCAAAGGAGAAATAGTTGTTCTCTAAAATGAATTTGATGCTCATTAAAATGAATTCCTTATGTATTTCTGGCATATCTGTGTCTTTTGATAGATAGTGGTTAATTGCCTCCATTCCCTTTTTATGGTCTATTATTGTGTAAAGTGACGTTACATCACATGTCGCTAGGTACATATCATCTTCCCACTGAAAGGTATTTAGGATGTTGAGTACTTGAGTGGAATCCCTCAAATAAGAGTTTAGATTTGTTACATATTTTTGTAAGTATCCGTCTACATATCGTGAAAGATTGGAGGAGATGGAATCGATCCCTGATATGATGGGCCTACCAGGGGGATCGATTAGGCTCTTGTGAATTTTTGGTAGAAAGTAAAAGATCGGTATTCTTGGATTGTGCGGAGTTAAGAATTGAAATTCTTTATCATTTAATACACCTGATCTTTTACCCTCTACCAGTAATTTATTCAATGTTTGTACATATTTATTAGTAGGATTAAGATCCAATTTTTTATATGTTGTGATATTGTCTAATAGTCTGTGGGCTTCAATGAGATATTTGGCGGTGTCCATCACGACTATGCCGCCGCCCTTATCTGCAGATTTTATGGTTAGTTCTTTATTGTTCTGTAAATTGTTTATGATGGATTTTTCTTTCAGGCTCAAATTAAACTGTTTTGGTTGTTGGGGATTACATCTTTTGATGTCTTTCAGTACTAATTTTTCGAAAGTATCTAGATAATTCCCTTTTGATTGTATAGGGTTAAATTTCGATTTGGGTTTTAAATTGGAATGATTAATTTTCACGGGTGCTTGTATACTTAGCTGTCTCTCTGTAGGGTTTTTTAAGAAATGTCTTTTCAAAGTAAGATTTCTCACGAATTTTTTTACATGTATAAAAGTATTGAATTTATTGAGTCTAGCAGTGGGGGCATATGTAAGACCTAAGCTCAGGACTTTTTCTTCCTCTTTGTTTAGGGGAGTGCTGCTTAAATTATATATTCCTTGCGTGTTATTGGTTATCTCCCTCTTTTTGCTACTTTTTCTGGATACTCCCCTTCCTCTCTTTCCTCTAATCCCCTTTTTCTTCTGGGATTTGTTGCTGTTTCTGGTTGGAAGAGTTCTCTTGAGGTGCCCTCTCTCAGAGGGCTTTTCCCTAAAAAAAGGGGGGAATCATTAATATATATCAATTAATATATCTCAATAATATAGAGAATGGAATGGAAGACACACACCTCTATCAACATTTCAAAACCACACATAAGGGTAACACAAAAGATCTATCCTTTTGGGGTATATACAAAGTAGAAAAACACTGGAGAGGCGGGGATATACAGAAGAAACTGCTCCTTAAAGAGGCAGAGTACATCTTTAAATTCGACACGCTATTCCCCAAAGGGTTAAATTCAGAATTGGACATCTCACCATTTCTTCTAGATTAAAGAACGTATTTTTTAGTGCACGTATTTTTTAGTGCACCCTTAACCTAACAATCCTATTATATGTTTCTCCACATCTCCACCTATCCTTAACATAATAGGTTTAAATAAATTGAATTGTCTTAAGGTAACACGACAATGAAATTGTTTTAAAATAAATTGGTCTGAAATATGTTTGGTCAAACTTGTGATAAATATTATGATAGAGCAATGTATTAGGAGCAAGTGCAAACCATGGATACCACCTTAACTACGAGATTTCTTTGAACCAATGAGACACTGGATACACCTATTAAAGAGAGGAGTCAAACAGTCAGAATCATTCTTGATAAAGCTCCTAGAGGGAGTGAAACGCGTAGAAGCTAAAGACTGTATCCTTGACTCCACTATCGTTTGAACTGAATGAACCAACCCGGGTTGATTGTCAACAAAAGACATTGAAATTATATATCATCGGAACCTGCGTGCTTAAAAGCACTAAGTGCAGGAAAATTTCTTTCATTCAAACACACCTCTGCTGACCGGTACAAGCAAGTATCAGAAATAAGAAGAAAATTGTACACCTTGTATCGGATGCAAAAAGGTATCCTGAAACTGGCTAAGCATTGATTGGCGGACGCAAGGCGGGCCCCCACACATTGGATGTGACGTCAGACGCCAGCAACACGAGGACACTATCGGAGGAACCGAGCTGCAGGATGCACAGGATACCCTGCTATAGCTCACGTATACGATAAGGTACAATTTGTATGGGAGTCGCAAACTGCAATCTCAAACTATTAGCAAAATAAGTTTATGGGACATCTCTCTTGGTTCATATATATGGACATGATAATTATCCCTGAAAATTTGCTTTGAAACTAATACAAAGGTCTGGTATATTTTGACAGAAAGATACAACTCTATACAAACATTTTTTATGCACAGCTCTGCTTTAAGCTCCATCTTCTTTCAAAAGTTTTTATCCAGTTGGTAAACGAATTTTAAATGAAAGTATGTAAGAAATTTTATGAACTTTAAAATACTCACGGAAAGTTTGGCAAACTGCCTAGTCACATTACATGTGATATTTCTGAGTGACCAAAAAGTAGCATACGAATATTCTCTAATAGTACTACTTGCTTTTTATCTTATCTTTTATTGATTTATTTCTGTTTTTAAATTTTATTGATTTGTACTAGAGACGTCTCTATAAGTTCTTTAATCATATTGTAACCTAATAAACTGTATTTTACACATAAATTAACTGTATGTTTTTTACACATTTTTTGATACTTTAAACTCTTATCACATATATACACTTAATAAATCCACATAGTATCTTTAGCTATTAGCGCCCTTACTAAACCTCTTTTCTCTACACATTACTTTTAGATTGAAGGATCTAAAAACACTGTAAGGAGTTTGATACTTTATTCCACCAGCGCACTATTTACCCACACTTTTGCACTTTACGATTTTCCTTCACTTAAATAGTTGCAGCAGGTTTTTTTACACCATCTAACCCAATATGGAGGACATTTTTGATTTTAGGGACAAAATATTTCTAGATATGAGAGAGGAAAATATCCCTTTAATAAATCAGATCAGCTCAGATAAAACCCTAGACCTAATGCAAAGCTTAGAACACGAACTCACAAAAGAATTAAAGCAACAAATGGAATTAGTTTTTCTTAACAGATACACAAAAAAAGGCATTATACCAAAAGGATTACTTTTAAAGAAAAATTGCACTTTCACTTTAAGCGAAACTCTACAAACAGAATGGAAAGACACACTAACTAAAGCCTCTAATACACTAATTGAGATTCTTAAAAGATCTAGAAAAGAAACACTTTTAATTATTGAGAAAAATATCTTAGAAATTAAAGAGAAATTAAAGGATAGGAAAAATGAAAATGAATATAAAGAAAGACAAAAAGTAATAATGGATAAATTAAATAATCTGAATAAAGATTTATTAAGAACAAAATGGGGAAAGATGGAAAGAGACATTAAAAATAACAATCAGTCTCAGCAAATAGAAGAAATCTCTGAAGTTAACCCAGACACATTTAAGACCCACACCTATTATCCTCCACATGGTAATACTTATAATAACAAGAGACAACATAACACTTATCATCATTATGATAATTATAGGTACCAAAACACATCCAATAGGAATAACTATCAAACTGAAAGATCATTTAACTATAATAGAGACCGTCATCACAACCAACAATCATGGCATAGAGCAAGAGAACAATATCATCCACATAATAGGATAGATAATACCCATTCTAGAACATACAATGAAAAACCCAGTGAGTGGGAGCACCCAAGAACTTATAGGAGAGAAAATAGACAATGGGACTCTTGGAGAACCCCGACCCATAATAGGTTTGAACCCCTAAGAGACCTAGAGCAAAGAAGAGAATACCAAACACATAATGATTCCCCCCTTTTTTTAGGGAAAAGCCCTCTGAGAGAGGGCACCTCAAGAGAACTCTTCCAACCAGAAACAGCAACAAATCCCAGAAGAAAAAGGGGATTAGAGGAAAGAGAGGAAGGGGAGTATCCAGAAAAAGTAGCAAAAAGAGGGAGATAACCAATAACACGCAAGGAATATATAATTTAAGCAGCACTCCCCTAAACAAAGAGGAAGAAAAAGTCCTGAGCTTAGGTCTTACATATGCCCCCACTGCTAGACTCAATAAATTCAATACTTTTATACATGTAAAAAAATTCGTGAGAAATCTTACTTTGAAAAGACATTTCTTAAAAAACCCTACAGAGAGACAGCTAAGTATACAAGCACCCGTGAAAATTAATCATTCCAATTTAAAACCCAAATCGAAATTTAACCCTATACAATCAAAAGGGAATTATCTAGATACTTTCGAAAAATTAGTACTGAAAGACATCAAAAGATGTAATCCCCAACAACCAAAACAGTTTAATTTGAGCCTGAAAGAAAAATCCATCATAAACAATTTACAGAACAATAAAGAACTAACCATAAAATCTGCAGATAAGGGCGGCGGCATAGTCGTGATGGACACCGCCAAATATCTCATTGAAGCCCACAGACTATTAGACAATATCACAACATATAAAAAATTGGATCTTAATCCTACTAATAAATATGTACAAACATTGAATAAATTACTGGTAGAGGGTAAAAGATCAGGTGTATTAAATGATAAAGAATTTCAATTCTTAACTCCGCACAATCCAAGAATACCGATCTTTTACTTTCTACCAAAAATTCACAAGAGCCTAATCGATCCCCCTGGTAGGCCCATCATATCAGGGATCGATTCCATCTCCTCCAATCTTTCACGATATGTAGACGGATACTTACAAAAATATGTAACAAATCTAAACTCTTATTTGAGGGATTCCACTCAAGTACTCAACATCCTAAATACCTTTCAGTGGGAAGATGATATGTACCTAGCGACATGTGATGTAACGTCACTTTACACAATAATAGACCATAAAAAGGGAATGGAGGCAATTAACCACTATCTATCAAAAGACACAGATATGCCAGAAATACATAAGGAATTCATTTTAATGAGCATCAAATTCATTTTAGAGAACAACTATTTCTCCTTTGATAATAAGTTCTATCTCCAAACAGAAGGAACAGCTATGGGTACAAGGTTTGCACCTAGCTATGCCAATCTTTTTATGGGCCTTTGGGAAGAGAATTTCTTTGGGTCTGGCGGCTACGGTGCAAACCTTGTACTCTACAAAAGGTACATAGATGACCTGTTAATAATTTGGAAAGGGCAGGAGACAGATCTAATCAAAATGTTTGAAAAGATGAACCAAAATACTTTAGGTTTACATTTCACACATAACCAAAGTAAAGAAGGAATTACTTTCCTTGATTTAGAAATGATGGTATTGGGGAATAAGATAGAGACAAAAACATACTTTAAACAAGTTGACTGTAATAATTATTTGCACGCTAAAAGTTGTCATCTGGATGCTTGGAAGGATAACATACCAATAGGGCAGTGCCTTAGAGTTCGAAAAAACTGCTCTAGGATGGCAGACTTTGAAATTCAGGCCGGAACACTAATAGAAAGATTTAACTCAAGAGGTTACAACACAACACACACCAAAAAAGCATTAGAAAGGGCCAAAAACACCAATAGGGAATCATTATTAACATACAAAGAAAAAACAAATATAGATGAAAATAAAATAAAAATTCCATTCATAACAGATTATCACATTGATCATAATATGGTGAAAAAAATCATAAAAAAGCATTGGCATCTCATCAAGGAAGACAATATCCTGGGAGAAAAAGTTACAGATAACCCCAGTTTTGTTTTCAAAAAAGCTAGTAATTTAAAATCAACCCTTGCACCTAGTGACCTAAAAAAACCCAATAAAAACAAACTAATACAAAAAGACCTCCATGGACAAAAATTAACAGGCTTCTTCCCATGTTACACATGTAAGTCATGTAAACACAGCAATAAATCCAATATAATACAGATAGGTCCTAACAACACCATACCAATCAAAGAACTTATAAGATGCTCACACAAAGGTATTATCTATGTCCTAAAATGCACTTGCAATCTTTTTTATTTTGGAGAAACTAAGAGAACTCTGAGAGATAGAATCAGGGAACATCTCAATAATATAGAGAATGGAATGGAAGACACACACCTCTATCAACATTTCAAAACCACACATAAGGGTAACACAAAAGATCTATCCTTTTGGGGTATATACAAAGTAGAAAAACACTGGAGAGGCGGGGATATACAGAAGAAACTGCTCCTTAAAGAGGCAGAGTACATCTTTAAATTCGACACGCTATTCCCCAAAGGGTTAAATTCAGAATTGGACATCTCACCATTTCTTCTAGATTAAAGAACGTATTTTTTAGTGCACGTATTTTTTAGTGCACCCTTAACCTAACAATCCTATTATATGTTTCTCCACATCTCCACCTATCCTTAACATAATAGGTTTAAATAAATTGAATTGTCTTAAGGTAACACGACAATGAAATTGTTTTAAAATAAATTGGTCTGAAATATGTTTGGTCAAACTTGTGATAAATATTATGATAGAGCAATGTATTAGGAGCAAGTGCAAACCATGGATACCACCTTAACTACGAGATTTCTTTGAACCAATGAGACACTGGATACACCTATTAAAGAGAGGAGTCAAACAGTCAGAATCATTCTTGATAAAGCTCCTAGAGGGAGTGAAACGCGTAGAAGCTAAAGACTGTATCCTTGACTCCACTATCGTTTGAACTGAATGAACCAACCCGGGTTGATTGTCAACAAAAGACATTGAAATTATATATCATCGGAACCTGCGTGCTTAAAAGCACTAAGTGCAGGAAAATTTCTTTCATTCAAACACACCTCTGCTGACCGGTACAAGCAAGTATCAGAAATAAGAAGAAAATTGTACACCTTGTATCGGATGCAAAAAGGTATCCTGAAACTGGCTAAGCATTGATTGGCGGACGCAAGGCGGGCCCCCACACATTGGATGTGACGTCAGACGCCAGCAACACGAGGACACTATCGGAGGAACCGAGCTGCAGGATGCACAGGATACCCTGCTATAGCTCACGTATACGATAAGGTACAATTTGTATGGGAGTCGCAAACTGCAATCTCAAACTATTAGCAAAATAAGTTTATGGGACATCTCTCTTGGTTCATATATATGGACATGATAATTATCCCTGAAAATTTGCTTTTAAACTAATACAAAGGTCTGGTATATTTTGACAGAAAGATACAACTCTATACAAACATTTTTTATGCACAGCTCTGCTTTAAGCTCCATCTTCTTTCAAAAGTTTTTATCCAGTTGGTAAACGAATTTTAAATGAAAGTATGTAAGAAATTTTATGAACTTTAAAATACTCACGGAAAGTTTGGCAAACTGCCTAGTCACATTACATGTGATATTTCTGAGTGACCAAAAAGTAGCATACGAATATTCTCTAATAGTACTACTTGCTTTTTATCTTATCTTTTATTGATTTATTTCTGTTTTTAAATTTTATTGATTTGTACTAGAGACGTCTCTATAAGTTCTTTAATCATATTGTAACCTAATAAACTGTATTTTACACATAAATTAACTGTATGTTTTTTACACATTTTTTGATACTTTAAACTCTTATCACATATATACACTTAATAAATCCACATAGTATCTTTAGCTATTAGCGCCCTTACTAAACCTCTTTTCTCTACACATTACTTTTAGATTGAAGGATCTAAAAACACTGTAAGGAGTTTGATACTTTATTCCACCAGCGCACTATTTACCCACACTTTTGCACTAAAAACAATTGAATGACATGGAGGGGGAATGGGATCTACCCTGTATAAAATCATAGTGAAATCAGTGGCCGAATGGTTATTAACCCTTTGAAAATATATGTTATTTATTCAAAATAGTAATATTTGTAGTGGTGCCAACGTATGCCCTTTTTTCAAGTTTGTATATCTAATTGTTATATAAAGAGATTCCACCTCTGTGTAACTACATTATATGAATCATATTATTATTTTAATAAAACCTATTTTTTTATTTTAAAGTAAATTTAAAGCAGTCTGACAAAAAAATTGAATAAGAAACCAACTTCCATGAATAAGAAACAGAATTTCCCGAATAAGAAACAGCTTGAATAAGAAACCAACTTCCTTGTCGTCTCAGTCACTATAAAAGCTGTAGCCTGTTTTTGGTTATTTACTACTACTAGTAATAATTATTATTAAATCAAGTCACCTATTTTATGTAACCTCTCACCTATTGAGTCAGCTCAAGAGGGATCTTGGGGCTGCTAAGAACCCCAATAATTACTGAAATACCCCCAATTATCAATGGTGTCCAACTGTCCATATCCAAAAATTTGCAAGTCAATTTTTTGTTCTACCTAGGGAAGGCAAGATGTAAATGAGGAGAGGTGTATTTAAATAATAGGCAATATGTAGTGGAAATTATTGATACTAGTTATTTATTTGTCCAGTTTTTTAAAGTCCATAGGTTTAATTAATGTAAAATATCTCATATGCATCACTGCATTACAAATATGGAGCAGAAGTAAATAAGTGGCAGTCAAGGGGGTCAAACTGCTGTTATTTTGTGGTGCAGAGTGCAGACTGCAGAGAGACAAAATGTTGATTTTTATGTTACTAGCAGCCATGGGGTAAAATGGCTGTCACTGCTCAATTGTGAAAAATATACCTGGTTAAATGAAGAGTGGGGGATATTGGGAGGGAGCTTTGTGTGACTCTGAGTCTGACTTATAGTGACTGACTGAGGCTGCCAATCTATTGAATCACATTCTTTTTTTAGATAGGTGGCGGCTGGCGGCACTTGATGAAGTTAGTTAGTTGATATTATTTATAACACACACACTTGTGTTCTTGTAGATTGTGGGGTGTCCAAACTTCTGTCTCAAAGGGCCACAAAGTTTTCTCTTTTTTCTTTTTCTTCTTTTTGCTAAGATGGAGGTGAGATTTATTTCTAGATAGAAATAATACAACGTACAATAGATAGACATGTTACATTATTTTGGTTTGTATGTGTTGAACTTGCAACTAGATATTATGATAACTAATGTACTTGTGTTGTTGTAAAGGCAAAAACACACACAAATGTATACACACATATACATACACATGCAGATATACACTAAACACACACATGTATACACACATATACATACACATGCAGATATACGCTAAACACACACATGTATACACACATATACATACACATGCAGATATACACTAAACACACACATGTATACAATTACACACATATACATACACAAGCAGATATACACTAAACACACACACATGTATACAATTACACACAAATACATACACATGCAGATATACACTACACACACACATATCCTTTGAAAAGCATATCTAAATATGCTCTGTAGCTACTGAGCATATTTAGATATGAATTTCAACAAAGGATATCTGATTTCCTTCATTCTTTTGATATCCTTTGTTGAAAAGCATATCTAAATATGCTCAGTAGCTATTGAGCATATTTAGATATGCTTGTCCACAAAGGATATCAAAAGAATGAAGGAAATCAGATATCCTTTGTTGAAATTCATATCTAAATATGCTCGATAGCTTATAAGCATATTTAGATATGCTTTTCAACAAAGGATATCAAAAGAATGAAGAAAATCAGATATCCTTTGTTGAAAATCATATCTAAATATGCTCAGTAGATACTGAATGGTGGCTGCATATAGATATTGGCTAGCCCATGTGCAATTGCTATTTCTTCAACAAAGGATATCTAAAGAATGAAGGCGTATCCGATTCCTAGACACTGCCTCACCAGCCTCTGAAGTCACCGCACATCACTGGACAAATCCATATGCAAATTAGTTTTGCAGGAATTAAAAAGTATGTTGATTTAATTTTAGAATATTGCAGGATATATATATATATATTATTATTTTTTTAAAACGTTTTCTCAAGAAAAACATGGTTTTAAAAACCTGGATTTATTTGCATATAGTTACATGAGGGGAAGCACATAAAGGTTGGTTTCAGCAGGCCTGTTATGTTTTCTGCTGGGATTTATAAATTGTATGTAGCTTGAAATTAGAGTTTACATTTGACCTGCATTTTAATTGAGAGTAAAAGCCTTAATACATTTATTTGCCTTAAAGGGACAGTCTACCATAGAATTGTTATTGTTTTAAAAGATAGATAATCCCTTTATTACCCATTCCCCAGTTTTGCACAACCAACACTGTTATATTAATATACTTTTTATCACTGAAGAATGTACCTTGTATCTAAGAACATTCTTCCAGCCCCCTGATCACATGACTATGACTGTTTATTATCTATTGTCTTGCAGTTAGCATTGTGTTGGGCTAAATCTTAAATAACTCCCTGTGCCTGTATGGCCCATGTGTACTTCTAGTCTCTTTGTGTTGTTAAAAAGCCTGTGATAAGAGGCAGCCCTCAAAGGGTTAGAAATTAGTATATGAGCCTACCTATCGGCTAGATTTAGAGTTTGGCGGTAGCCGTGAAAACCAGCGTTAGAGGCTCCTAACGCTGGTTTTAGGCTCCCGCCGGTATTTGGAGTCAGTGATTAAAGGGTCTAACGCTCACTTTTCAGCCGCGACTTTTCCATACCGCAGATCCCCTTACGTCAATTGCGTATCCTATCTTTTCAATGGGATTTTTCTAACTCCGGTATTTAGAGTCGTTTCTGAAGTGAGCGTTAGACATCTAACGACAAAACTCCAGCCGCCGGAAAAAAGCAGGAGTTAAGAGCTTTCTGGGCTAACGCTGGTTCATAAAGCTCTTAACTACTGTACTCTAAAGTACACTAACACCCATAAACTACCTATGTACCCCTAAACCGAGGTCCCCCCACATCGCCGCCACTCGATTAAAAATTTTTAACCCCTAATCTGCCGACCGCCAACTACGTTATACTTATGTACCCCTAATCTGCTGCCCCTAACCCCGCCGACCCCTGTATTATATTTATTAACCCCTAACCTGCCCCCCACAACGTCGCCGCCAGCTACTTACAATAATTAACCCCTAATCTGCCGACCGCAAAGCACCGCCACCTACGTTATCCTTATGTACCCCTAATCTGCTGCCCCTAACACCGCCAACCCCAGTATTATATTTATTAACCCCTAATCTGCCCCCCTCAACGTCGCCGACACCTGCCTACACTTATTAACCCCTAATCTGCCGAGCGGACCTGAGCGCTACTATAATAAAGTAATTAACCCCTAATCCGCCTCACTAACCCTATCATAAATAGTATTAACCCCTAATCTGCCCTCCCTAACATCGCCGACACCTAACTTCAATTATTAACCCCTAATATGACGACCGGAGCTCATCGCTATTCTAATAAATGGATTAACCCCTAAAACTAAGTCTAACCCTAACACTAACACCCCCCTAAATTAAATATAATTTTAATCTAACGAAATTAATTAACTCTTATTAAATAAATTATTCCTATTTAAAGCTAAATACTTACCTGTAAAATAAACCCTAATATAGCTACAATATAAATTATAATTATATTGTAGCTATTTTAGGATTAATATTTATTTTACAGGCATCTTTGTAATTATTTTAACCAGGTACAATAGCTATTAAATAGTTAAGAACTATTTAATAGTTACCTAGTTAAAATAATAACAAAATTACCTGTAAAATAAGTCCTAACCTAAGTTATAATTAAACCTAACACTACCCTATCAATAAATTAATTAAATAAAATACCTACAATTACCTACAATTAACCTAACACTACACTATCAATAAATAAATTAAATACAATTGCTACAAATAAATACAATTACATAAACTAACTAAAGTACAAAAAATAAAAAAGAACTAAGTTACAAAAAATAAAAAAATATTTACAAACATAAGAAAAATATTACAACAATTTTAAACTAATTACACCTACTCTAAGCCCCCTAATAAAATAACAAAGACCCCCAACATAAAAAATTCCCTACCCTATTCTAAATTAATAAATGTAAAAGCTCTTTTACCTTACCAGCCCTGAACAGGGCCCTTTGCGGGGCATGCCCCAAGAAAATCAGCTCTTTTGCCTGTAAAAAAAAACATACAATACCCCCCCCAACATTACAACCCACCACCCACATACCCCTAATCTAACCCAAACCCCCCTTAAATAAACCTAACACTAAGCCCCTGAAGATCTTCCTACCTTGTCTTCACCATCCAGGTATCACCGATCCGTCCTGGCATCCGGTGCTGAAGAGGTCCAGAAGAGGGTCCAAAGTCTTCCTCCTATCCGGCAAGAAGAGGACATCCAGACCGGCAAACATCTTCTCCAAGCAGCATCTTCGATCTTCTTCCATCCGGTGCGGAGCGGGTCCATCTTGAAGCAGCCGACGCGGATGGATCCGCGTCGGCTGCTTCAAGATGGACCCGCTCCGCACCGGATGGAAGAAGATCGAAGATGCCGCTTGGAGAAGATGTTTGCCGGTCCGGATGTCCTCTTCTTGCCGGATAGGAGGAAGACTTTGGACCCTCTTCTGGACCTCTTCAGCACCGGATGCCAGGACGGATCGGTGATACCTGGATGGTGAAGACAAGGTAGGAAGATCTTCAGGGGCTTAGTGTTAGGTTTATTTAAGGGGGGTTTGGGTTAGATTAGGGGTATGTGGGTGGTGGGTTGTAATGTTGGGGGGGGGGGGTATTGTATGTTTTTTTTTACAGGCAAAAGAGCTGATTTTCTTGGGGCATGCCCCGCAAAGGGCCCTGTTCAGGGCTGGTAAGGTAAAAGAGCTTTTACATTTATTAATTTAGAATAGGGTAGGGAATTTTTTATTTTGGGGGTCTTTGTTATTTTATTAGGGGGCTTAGAGTAGGTGTAATTAGTTTAAAATTGTTGTAATATTTTTCTTATGTTTGTAAATATTTTTTTATTTTTTGTAACTTAGTTCTTTTTTATTTTTTGTACTTTAGTTAGTTTATGTAATTGTATTTATTTGTAGCAATTGTATTTAATTTATTTATTGATAGTGTAGTGTTAGGTTAATTGTAGGTAATTGTAGGTATTTTATTTAATTAATTTATTGATAGGGTAGTGTTAGGTTTAATTATAACTTAGGTTAGGACTTATTTTACAGGTAATTTTGTTATTATTTTAACTAGGTAACTATTAAATAGTTCTTAACTATTTAATAGCTATTGTACCTGGTTAAAATAAATACAAAGTTGCCTGTAAAATAAATATTAATCCTAAAATAGCTACAATATAATTATAATTTATATTGTAGCTATATTAGGGTTTATTTTACAGGTAAGTATTTAGCCTTAAATAGGAATAATTTATTTAATAAGAGTTAATTAATTTTGTTAGATGTAAATTATATTTAATTTAGGGGGGTGTTAGTGTTAGGGTTAGACTTAGCTTTAGGGGTTAATACATTTATTAGAATAGCGATGAGCTCCGGTCGTCAGATTAGGGGTTAATAATTGAAGTTAGGTGTCGGCGATGTTAGGGAGGGCAGATTAGGGGTTAATACTATTTATGATAGGGTTAGTGAGGCGGATTAGGGGTTAATTACTTTATTATAGTAGCGCTCAGGTCCGCTCGGCAGATTAGGGGTTAATTATTGTAAGTAGCTGGCGGCGACGTTGTGGGGGGCAGGTTAGGGGTTAATAAATATAATATAGGGGTCGGCGGTGTTAGGGCAGCAGATTAGGGGTACATAGGGATAATGTAAGTTGCGGCGGTTTACGGAGCGGAAGATTAGGGGTTAATAATATAATGCAGGGGTCAGCGATAGCGGGGTTGGCAGATTAGGGGTTAATAAGTGTAAGGTTAGGGGTGTTTAGACTCGGGGTACATGTTAGAGTGTTAGGTGCAGACGTAGGAAGTGTTTCCCCATAGGAAACAATGGGGCTGCGTTAGGAGCTGAACGCTGCTTTTTTGCAGGTGTTAGGTTTTTTTTCAGCTCAAACAGCCCCATTGTTTCCTACGGGAGAATCGTGCACGAGCACGTTTTTGAGGCTGGCCGCGTCCGTAAGCAACTCTGGTATCGAGAGTTGCATTTGCGGTAAAAATGCTCTACGCTCCTTTTTTGGAGCCTAACGCAGCATTTGTTTGAACTCTCGATACCAGAGTTAATTTTATGGTGCGGCCAGAAAAAAGCCCGCGGAGCGTTAACAGCCCATCTACCGCCAAACTCCAAATCTAGGCCTAAGAAACTAAGAATACCAAGAAAAAAAAGCAAATTTGATGATAAAAGAAAATGTACATTAAGATTAATCTGATTCCCTCTTCTTCTAAACAATCAAAATTTAAAATATTTGTATCATTTTTCCTCAATTTGGGAAAATATCAATAAAAAGGCTTCCTTGCTTTGCTTTGTTCATGTATTTTATTTAGGTTAGTATTATTGATGGTTTACACTTTTTAAAAGAGAACAATATTTATTTTTTTAATTTTGTTCTGTTTAACTTCTGTTTAGTCTGGTGTTTCATTGCCCTATAGATATGATAATTCCTTGCATTTGGGGCAGGTAAAATAGTCTAGCAAACTATGGTGTGAGAGTGAGAGACACACTAAGTCTGTTCCCCAGATTTCAAATAAAGAATACTGAGCAGTGGTTAGGAAAACTAAATTTAACTAGATTACCGCCTCTACTGGAATGCTGACCTGCTAATAAAAAGATCTAATTACTACCCCTTTTAGGTGGCTTAACTGCTATGTCCTTTGATGTGTAAAATTAGCATCTCAATGGTACCTTGTACATCCTGTGTTCATTTTTTTTTTTTAAAGCTATGAGAGACACACTATTCAGTTTCTGTTCCCCAGATTACATTCAGTGGTTAGGAGAATATTTATTCTAATATATATATATATATATATATATATATATATATATATATATATATATGTGTTTTATTTATTTTTTATTTTTGTTCTAACGGCTATCTGCTAAAATGTCTGGGAAAAACTATATTTCACAGGAAATTTGTGATTATTTTAACAATTATATTCATAAATACAAGGGCCCATTCCTCATCCCAGTAGCTAAGAACCCAAACTGTGAAAGTGTTTTAGAGATACTCACTCAGGTAATATCTATTAAAAAGATTAATAATAATAATAATAAAAAAAAATGTATGGGGGGCGGAGTTAACCGCAGAGACGAACGGTCGCACCATCAGTGAGCTCCGGGACAAGTCTCTAATTAGCAATCATTTATCCTTCGATAATTTGGTGATACCTACTACCCTTTGCTACAGGGAGCTGCTGTGACACCCAGGGCTGCTTAAAGGAGCAAACAGAGAGGGTGAAGTTGGACGGAGAGCTGCCGTTCAAGGCAGCCATAGTAAAAGAAGTCTGAGATCTGACATAACATAGTGACACACCACCTAATCTGATCGCTACGGTAATAACACCCCTGGGTCCGGAGGGTCGGGGCTCCGCTCCGGACTTACAGGGCAATCAGCGGCTGTGACTCTGAAAGGTGCAACTCCCGCAACGGCAAGTGGAGGTAAGGTTGGCAACCGGCTACGCATGGGAGCTTAAGCCCGACAGTACTATTAAGTGAGGGTGGCTGGAGGTCTGATTCTCACATCCAGGGGCCTTAGACAACAAGCGGTGAAGGGAAAACCTCAGTCTGTCACATCGATGCAGGGCACACTTGTGGGAGCCAGCGCAATGGGAAGTGCAGAGTAAGTGGCGCGAAAGTCGGCCATCTTTCCCATCCCCTATAGTGAAGCACAGAGGCAGCTTGCAACAGGGGAAATTCACAGTATAGGTGTCTCACCCACTGTCATTGATAACCTCCATTACCTCTGGGGCTGCAAAACTCATCAAATATAAACGCTGGGACTTTTTAGAACTCTCATTTGTGCTCAGGTCCCACATCTGTATAATAACTTTTCCTCTCGCTGAGGCCCTAATAATACCTTTATTGATATAAGAACGGGCCACACCCAGGATTATGGTACATCACTTGCCTCCAGTATAAAAGTATTAATACCTCCATATTAGTTTGCAATACCTAACTGCAGAATACAACAACCACTGGATACACAGCACTATAAGGGTCTTGAAGGAACTTGCTGCTTCCTAATAGTTCGGTCCCTGGTGGACTCACCCCAGATAAGATCCACATTACCCATGTAACTGGGATACATCTTGACCAACAACAGCCCTACAGGCCTGTTTGCTACTTAGGTTACAATGGAAGTTGTAAGATCTCTGATACGGTCCTGGCGCTATGTGAACATGCATTGAGGGGCTGGGTCTCTGGGGCCGGGGCATAAAGCTGCATGCTAAATAGCTGATAATAAAGGCATATGTTTTAAATATCCTGTTGAGGGGTCTCTACTATACTATACTTGCAATCATTGCTGATCTATAACCAAGTATTCTCTGCTTCTACCATGCCACAGGGTTCTAGGAGGAAAACTGCCAACCCTTCGGAATACAAAAAATCTGTGGCGGATCATTTTAAATCTAAACCCGTTACAGAGAGATCTATACCTGCCCCTAGTGCTGCCCAACAGTACGTTGCTAAAAGCCCTGGAATGACGGAAGCCCTCGGGGAAGAAAATAGTCTCTCTGTTTCTATGGCGTCCGATATTGTAACCACCCTCACTCAGAGGATAAACTCACTACAAGAGACTCTCACCAAGGCTATTAAGGGCTCTGCTGCAGACCTCAGAAAGGACATTGGTGCCTTAGTGAGCGTATTGATGTCCTAGAAAGAAAGCAAGAGGATTTAACAGTAGAACAAGGGAATTTAGCTAACCACTCACAGGTCCTGGTGAACATGCTGGACACTATTGAGTCTAAAATGGCTGACATGGAGGATCGTTCTCACAGGAACAATTTAAGGTTCCGGGATATTCCTGAAGATGTCCCCCCGACAGAACTTTGTAAGTTCCTCACTGGGTTTTGTGAACTCCTACATCCCCCAGGGTTCCCTAATGAGACATTAATTGATAAAGTGCACCGACTTCCCAGAGGGAGAAATGTTTCTGCAGATAAACCCAGGGAAGTGATCACCAGATTCCATTTCTTCACTTATAAAGAACAGATTCTCAGAGCTATGTTTCAGCGCCCTTCTTTGCCTAAGAAGTTTGAATCCCTACAGATTTTTCCTGATCTGTCCCAGTTCACTGTTCAAAAGAGAGGTACTTTCCGCGAAGTCACCAAGTCATTGAGGCAGATGGGTATGAAGTACAGGTGGGGATACCCCACCAAGTTGCTGATACAAAGAGATGGCCGCTTTTACACAGCCGACACTCCCGACAAGGGCCAACTTCTCCTCAATGGATGGTCCAAGCAAACCAATCAACACAGGGAGTCTGGCTCTCTTACTCCTGAAGACACAGTTCAAGGCACCACATCATCCTCTGTCCTGCGGCCTACAGCGTTTGAGTGGAGACCTCTCCCGCAGAGGCCTGCCCCCCCTAAATGGCAGAGCCTCGCTATGGATCAACTGTCATCAGCCCAGACGGAGAGCCCCTCGGATGCTGAAGACTTATAAGTATTCTGTTAATTTTGATTGTTTCATGTTGATATGTAATGTTTAGGGAGCCTTATTTATGCTTCCCTCAGATGCACTCTGGAAATGTTCCCTAGAACTAGGAAGATAGACACAGGGTTTTCTGCCAACACGCCCACTATTTCATCTTTCCTAGAATATAGGAATGGGAACTGTTATGGTCCATAAACATAACACAGACTAGGCCTCATAAGAACTGGCAAAGGACACATTCTCAAAATTGAGAGTCATGATTTACTCTCCAAGTTCCTTGAGACTAGTGACATTTGATTTGGCTTTTCAAGACTCATGGTTCCTCCACATACACCAAAGAGGACACCCCATATGTTTTGCTCCAATTCTCTCTTTTCCCGTTTTAACAGGTTTCTTCAGATGTTAATGACTGCATATCTAACAATGTTTTATACTTGTGATAACAGGTTGGGGCTTCCCAACGAGCTGTATATAAGGGAAATGATTTTGCTACTGCTCTCTCTCTTAGGATTTAGCTAATTAACTTACCTACAAATACTGGCACATTTTGGGTATATTGTACTTTTTCTTTCTTTTAGGATCATTCACTCTGGGCAATCGCCTGTCATGCCTTAAGCTACATGTACCTATGAGAAACGTCCCCTAGCGTTAAAGGTTAAATTACACATAGCCTGGATATTTCCCATACACATGCTCCAGCTTATTTTATTTTTTTATTATTTTAGTACAATCCCTGGCCACAACAGACATGTTAGGATGTTATTTTCTAATGTTCAATCTATTTTGCTGCATAGGATAAATATGAATGTTGAATAAATATGGTTAATTGTACGTCAGTAAATGCATATTTAATAGAGTTTGTGACTTATGATAATTGGTTAAGGGTCCGCAATGATCTGCATGTAAAAAGAAACGATCTGGTTAATGTGTACTGTTTCATGATCTAGTTAATTGAATTACTTATAACTATTGACATATCATGGGTATCTCACGATACTCTAGGCTCAGTCAGTTTTGAAAACCACCTGTTATGACTTATGTCAGCTGTAGCATTACTATCGCCCCTCTAGGTCTAGGCCCGCTGAGTCCAGCGACATTACTCTGGGGTGTCTTTCTCCAGATACTGAGGTAGTTTACCCTACAGACACAGAAGCGAGCTAGAATCATACCAGTCTATGACCCATGTCACCACACTTCAGGGCTTACGCTTGCTAGCAGTGAGGTGCATATAGTACGATGACATGTTTAGAATAAGAGATATATTGTATTTTTTTTTTTTTTTAGAAGCTAGAGTGAGCTAGGGATTTGTTTGTTAGTTAGGTTGTACACACATGCTTCAGAATATTCATTGAGGTGAGAGGCGCCTTGGTCATATTAAATAGCTGACTCAACTATACCCTGATCATGACACTGGCTGGTATGCCTCAACAGAATCTTTCTGCCAATGCCTTCCTTAGTCAAGACCAGTAAATCAAACAAGACCTTAGATTCTCCTTGTTTGAGTCTTATGTTTAGGGTCTCTATGCTAAACACGACAGAGGATATAGGTGGTACACATGTCAATAAGAAGCGTTGCCCTAAGGTAAAAGTTAGATTAGGAATCAACCAGATATGTCCAGTTCAAATGTTCTAGCCTGAATTATTATATCAATATGGTTCCTAGTTAGGACAGGTGTCTTTAGATGTTGTCGCTAAATTTACAATGTATTATGTTTTATAAGGGAAATATAACCGTTGACCTATATATATGGGTAAGCTATAATACAGTGATTGTTTATGTTTTTCTTAGATATAGTTACTGGTATTCTAGAAGTCGTAACATGTTATACTTATTAACTTTGGAATGTTCTACCCATAGCTTAGATACAGCTTCTGCGCACCTGACGGAGCACATCTCCCATTGGTTCCACCCTCGCAGGAGACAGATAGGGGTGAGATGTAAGCTTTGGTCTCTCTATTTGAAGAGACAAGATAGAAGCCTAAATTAATCACAAACTTCGGAGCATTTATGCAACACATAGACATTTTATTGGAAATAACCTTGAGCCTATTATTTGGCCAAATATGACAGAAATCTACCCCCATTCTAACAAATATGGGATATACTAAGAGTCAGGATAGCTATACAAACCCCCTCTACAGACAGGCTGTGCCCCGGCCTAGACCCTTCCCTTTTTTAGGTATACACTCCTACAGACAGTAGGACACACTCCCCCCCCCAAGGGTAAAACCAAGGCTTACCAAAAGTAAGCAAAAGAACGCAGATTCACTCGAAACCTTAGACTCTCATTCCTTATAATACTGTACCCATACACTTACAAGTGAGCACCAAATATCAGTGATCCCAGTACATTTGTAAAACTTCTTGATTCCCTTGGCCTAGTTATCTATACCTCGTTTTCCCTCATTCCTTCCCTTCTTCTCTCACCCTCGCCTCTTTCACCCCCCCACCTCCCCCCCCTTTTTTTTTCTCTCTCCAAATGGATTCTAGTCTCAAATTTATTTCTCTAAATACAAAAGGGCTTAATTCACCATCCAAAAGAAGCCTATTGCTATTGTTCCTGAGAAAACAGCATTATGATATATCCTTTCTCCAGGAGACGCATTGGGCTTCTACTAAAACCCCAGTCCTTTAGTCCAAGCATTATCCGGTGGTACTCAGTTCGCTCTATCACGAGAGGAGCAGGGGTGTATCAATATGCATCAGCAAGTCGGTGGCTTTTCAACAGATACATATGGAAGCAGACCCGGAGGGGAGTTTCTTGCTGCTGGTTTGTAGGCTTGATTCACATCTTTACACTCTTGTGAATATATACGCCCCTAATCAGATACAGATACAATTTTTACGGAAAATGTTGCATTTCATTGAGGGCCTGAGACAGGGCACATTAGTGCTAGGCGGTGATTTTAATTTAATTTGGGATCCGCAGATCGACAAGAAACTCCCCAGCGGTAGGGCACTTGACAACTATATGCTGTCTACGGCCCCTAAATTCCAAAACCTTATTTATCAGGCCTCGCTATATGACGTTTGGAGGGCCTGCCACCCAGATTCCAAGGACTACACGTACTTCTCACCCCCTCATCGCTCATATTCGCGATTAGATTATTTCTTCGTAGATTCCTGGACTATGAATCTAGTCACAAGCTCTAACCTATGTAGCTGCCCGTGGTTAGATCATGACGCTGTATCTATGTCAATAAAGATGGCTGGATGCGACTTGGCCAGACCATCTTGGAGGCTCCCAGGATTCTTATGGGAAGACGCATCCTTTGCCTCAGAGCTCATGGAGAAGGTAGAGGAATTTCTAGAAACGAACCAGCCCAATCAAACCTCACATCAGATCAGATGGGCAGCCCTGAAGGCTTACCTTAGAGGGTTTTGCATTGCAAAAGCCGCAAGCATAAAGAAAAAATGGAGCGCCCCGTTAGGCAAACTGGCCTGTGAGTTAAAGGGATATGAAACCCACATTTTTTCTTTTATGATTTAGAAAGAGAATGCATTTTTAAACATCTTTCTAATTTACTTCTATTATCTAATTTGTTTTATTCTTTTGATATTCTTTGCTGAAAAGCATATCTAGATATGCTCAGAAGCTGCTGATTGGTTGCTGCACATGAAAGCCTCATGTGATTGGCTCACCCATGTGCATTGCTTTTTCTTCAAATAAGGATATCTAAAAAATGAAGCAAAATAAATAATAGACGTAAATTGTAATGTTGTTTATATTTGTATGTTCTATCTGAATCATGAAATAAAGATTTTGGGTTTAGTGTCTCTTTAAGGTCTAAAGAAAGGCAAAACAAACTAGCCCCCGACGCCGACTTGTCTGACAGCATCTTGACTTTAAAGTCACAAATTAAAAACTTAGAATTGGAAAAGATTAAATTGGCACTTTCCAGGTTCAAAATGATTATGTACTCCAAGAGCAATAAAGCGGGCTCGATGTTGGCGAACAAGTTAAAGCAGTGAAAGCAAAAAGAAGGGGTCCAATGGCACTACTAGGAAGTGAGTGAGAACTACTGCCCTATCATAGGATACTCAGGTATTATAACCTGAACTCCGGGGTTGGTGCTGTGTATTCTAGAGAATACATTTGCTAGACTAGAGGAGAGTGAACACTCACCTCAACAAGAATACACAAATAGCACTCCTGAGTTCTATCACATGAATGTTGTCAAAAAATATAAATAATCACATTAAACTACTGTCCACTGTTGTAGCTATTGCTTACAAATGAGTCGAGATAGAAGTGAAAAAATGCACATTAAAATGTAACTTTTATTCTTACTATATTAAAATGTACATAAACATATACATAACACACAATTAAACCTACGGATAGGGGGGATATAGATCTGCGTGTCAACTAGATAGATAATAGTAGTAATAGTAAATAATACTGGTAGTATAGCAAGCTAAATGTCCAAATCTCATCAGAGAAATTCCTAAAGGATACTGCTATACGTGCTGATAAGCAGCTAATACTCCTAAATAAGTATCAGTATAATTCAACAGCTCAAAGTGAGACATTTTGTGCTCACCAATCTCTGAATCTCACTTTGAGCTGTTGAATTATACTGATACTTATTTAGGAGTATTAGCTGCTTATCAGCACGTATAGCAGTATCCTTTAGGAATTTCTCTGATGAGATTTGGACATTTAGCTTGCTATACTACCAGTATTATTTACTATTACTACTATTATCTATCTAGTTGACACGCAGATCTATATCCCCCCTATCCGTAGGTTTAATTGTGTGTTATGTATATGTTTATGTACATTTTAATATAGTAAGAATAAAAGTTACATTTTAATGTGCATTTTTTCACTTCTATCTCGACTCATTTGTAAGCAATAGCTACAACAGTGGACAGTAGTTTAATGTGATTATTTATATTTTTTGACAACATTCATGTGATAGAACTCAGGAGTGCTATTTGTGTATTCTTGTTGAGGTGAGTGTTCACTCTCCTCTAGTCTAGCAAAAGTTAAAGCAGTGGACTGCCAACTCTAGGATTCCATACATTAACCATGATGGGCGTAAGATATATGCCCCTGAGGACATAGGGAAAGCTTTTGCTGACTTTTACAAGCGGCTCTATAATATTCAATCTCACAAAAAACGTGTCAAGGCAACAACGTCAGACATCTCCTCCTTCTTGGGGGGTCTAAACTTACCTTCACTATCAGAAGAGGATAGGGAGAGAATTATAGAACCATTTACTGAAACAGAGATAGGGCAGGCAGTCAAACAATTAAAAAATGGTAAGGCTCCGGGCCCGGATGGGTTCCCGGGGCAATTCTATAAAAAAACTACAGACACAGTTGAAACCCCTACTATGCCAGGTTTACAATGAAATTGGTTTGAAAGGTGAGATACTGGAAGAATACCTTGATGCGACCATTATCACCATCCCTAAACCAGGTAAAGACCCCTCCTATTGCTGTAACTTTTGCCCTATGTCGTTGATAAATGTTGACACAAAACTATACTCTAAATTATTGGCAGATAGGATGGCATCTATGTTACCGCCCTTGATAGAGGTAGATCAGGTTGGTTTTGTGAAAGGTCGGCAGGGCCCAGACAACACCACGACGACTAATGACTATATACTTGGAGGCAAGGAAATCTGGAACCCCCCTAATGGCCCTGTCACTGGATGCTGAAAAAGCATTTAACAGGGTCAGATGGGATTACTTTTGGGAGGTCTTGGAGGTCTTTGGATATCCACCTAAAGCCATTGATATGATTAAGGCTTTGTACTTGAATCCAACAGCTAAAGTGAGAGGGCTGGGCTTCTGCTCACCGGCATTTGCCATTTCTAACGGCACCAGACAGGGGTGCCCATTGTCCCCCCTGCTTTTCGCCCTGGCTATGGAGCCGCTTGCGAAGGCAATTCGAACTGCACCTGATATTGAGGGCTTACTAATGGGTTCTAGTCAAGAAAAAATTGTCTTATACGCCGATGACGTTACCCTCCTTCTCACAAACCCTACCTCTACAGTCCCAGCAGTTTTCGCGGTGCTGGAACAGTTTAGTGCTCTCAGTCATTACAAAATCAATATGGCAAAAACTGAGGCATACTGTATACTGTATGTACGGCTTTTAGATCTGCAGGCAAAATATGACTTTCAATGGTCCGAGGAGTCTATAAGGCACCTGGGTATTCAGCTGAGTGCTGAAGTAGATAAAATAATAACACTAAATTTTAATGTTCTGATAGCCGAACTGCAACTTTTAACAAATAGGTGGGACTTCAGAGAGATCTCATGGATGGGGCGTGTGGCCACAGAAAAAATGTCGCTGCTCCCTAAGGTACTATATTTGTTTAGATGCATACCTCTAAACGTCCCACATGCTGTTTTACAACAGATCCATCAGATCTTCTTCAGATATGTCTGGATGCAGAAACCCCCACGTATCAGTCACAAAATCTTACAGAGAGATTTCTCAAGAGGTGGAATTTCCTTCCCCACTATATTTCTCTATCATGAAGCAACGAGATTGTCACAAATTACAGCTTGGGATCCTGGTACTGAGAAACCAGGGTGGTTCAGATTAGAGGAACTATATCTACCTGAGGGCTTGGATCTACCAAGCCTTCTGTGGGTTCCTAGCTACAAACAGCTAGTGGATAAAATCCCTAACCCTATCATCCAGCAAAATATACGAATGTGGCACTCGCTTAGACATCATTCAGAGATCGCTCCACACCCTTCACCAATCCATCAATTAAGAGGTCTACTATGGGGCCTCCCCGGTATTCATGTTGAGTTCTGGACCGAACATAATTTCACTGTGGTTGCACAACTGTTCTTTAATAACAAGCTATCGACGGTCCCTCAGATTCTTGATTCCCTCACTGGAACCCCACTATGGTCCCATTTTGAATGCTATAGAATACTAAGTCTACTGCACTCCTGGAAGTTCAATACTCAAGGTCTTAGACCCCATTCTAAATGGGAAGAGAGATGGATGAGTGGAATCGGGTCGTACAAACCCCTTACATTTCACTATAGAGCCATGCTACAAGACCACTCTGCCGGCCTTCCGGGACAAATCAAAATGTGGTGCAAGGAACTAGATTTGAGAATAACAGATTTGGAGCTCAGCACTGCAGTAGTCCTGACAAAAAAAACCAATTCATTGTGCAACTATTTTCGAAGGATACATTAAACTTATGCTAAGGTGGTATAGAGTTCCCACCAGATTATCCAAAATGTTCGCGGGCTCTTCGTCTGGGTGCTGGAGGCTGTGCGGAGGAGAGGGCTCTGACTCTCATATATGGTGGACCTGCCCGAAAATTCATGATCTATGGAGAGACGTTGAAGTACTTCTGCACTCCATGAACTTAAATATACGGCTATCTTATAGATCCGCCCTCTTTCATGTCTTTGACAAAGAGCTGTTTAAAAGCACTAAACAACTTGTGATTTATATAGTGGCCGCTACCAAGCTTTGTATTGCCAGAGCTTGGAAGAAAACTAACCCACCCACAATATCAGACGTCTTTGATGTAATACAATATCTGGCCAATATGGAAAAATCTGTGTATTGTGCTCTGGGACAGGCGGAGGACTACTGGATGATATGGACAGATTGGATACAAATTCAGTAAGCCAAACGGGATGTGGTGAGATTATGCCTCGGTCCCACACATGGTGACCGGAGACATTATATACCGCATAATACCATTATTTCCCCCTCCCCCCCCCCTTTTTTTTTTTCTCTTCTCTTCTTTCCCCTAATCCTCCCCATTCCCCTTCACAATATGACTCCTCTACCCCTTTCCCTTGTCTTTCCCTTTCCCCACAACACCATTGACTAGACACTATGGACTAGACTTTAGGGACCACTTTAAAGTATCGAATCTATGGGTACGATATTCATGTCAAAGTTTTGATCTACATGTTTTACTTAGTTGAGATCATCATTGAAACGGAAGATATTTCCTAACTATGATTTACATATGTACATGCCATCAAATGTATATGTGCTTATTTCTAATTTTGAGTTATATTTCGATGTAATATACCAGATGTCTGTATTTTCTCTTTGTTCTCTATGGCATATTTTATGGCTGTATGACATTGTTCTTTTGATCTCAATAAAGAAATATTTAAAAAAAAAAAAATTAAAAAAAAATGTATGATAGCGCAGGCAGTGATGTCAACAATAAGGGGACTAACAAATATTATTGGAGACTTGACAGAGCAAAATACAGATCTTAAATTAAAGTTAGATTGTAGAGATTGTATTAAACTTTCTGCTTTAACCAACACCATGCAGATCGGTAAATTACAATGTCAATTACAATTAACAGAACACAGCAGAAACGAATACTCAAATAAAATTACTGAGTTACAGATGAAAATTGAACAAAAAGAAAAATAATTAGTGATATTTCTGGGAACAATGCAGCTAGTGATCACTTACTGCCACAAAGGAAAGCGCCAAAACAAGTAATAAAACAAGATAAAATGCAAGTGGGCCCCACTAAAAAAACAAGTTCTGTTCCAATTGCCCCTGTCATAATTTCTGAGAATTTTAACACCCTGAAAGTTCCTACAGGTTTTTCAAATCAGACTAGGCCGATGACTTTAGCACATAAAGACATTTTTAAGAAATGGTGGGCACAATCCCCACAAACAGCTTTAATAACTTTTCACATTGGTTTCACAAGGGAACTGAACAAGCCATAAAATTAGGTATGAGCATGCAGGAATGGACAGAATTGCTTCAAGATGCCATGGGCCCCTATGCCAACAGGTTATTAGGATTCAACTCAAGTATATGTGATCAGGCTGGGAGGATAGTTAAAACCTTTTTCAATTTTACTAGTCTAGAAAAAGAGATTAGTGAAATTACCATGAGACCACTAGATGGGTCATTTGAAGTAGCAAAAAGAGTTTTATTCTGGTGTGTGCTGCACCAGCCACAGACCCAAATGGTCTGGGGGTCAACAGCTCACATACAGAGGGTACTTGAAGCTCTCCCCAGAAAATGTCTGGAGTTTGTAAAGCTGTATGATCCAAACTCCACAAACTTAGATATGGTGCTCACTAGAGCTGAGAAGTGGTGGAATTATAACCCATACACCATTAAGGCAATTTCTGCAGTGAAGCAGTCAATGGAGAATAATCTGAATATTCACAGGCAGGAATCAGAGAGGGGTAACAGAAGGAATGTTTGTGGATATCAGAATAGTAGAGAATCAAATTCAGGAATTTAAATGGTGATATTAACAGAGGAGAAAATAAGTATAAAAATTGGAGGCAGAGGTCAAATGAGATGAACAATAAGGCCAACTTAAGTTGTTGGGAACTCAAACAAAAAAACAGGAGAATGAGAGATGAAATTGGGTTTCTAAAGAAGCAACTGACAGAGCTGGAGAGCTCAAATTAAATCATTCATTTTTGTTTATAAGCATATTTGTTTGCAGTACATTTGTATAGTGTAATGTGTACTTTAGTTTTAAGTTCAATTAAAATTTTAAGTGTTTTTCATTATTAAGTTTTAAATGCCAATATTTAGAATGTATAGTTAATTGATGCATTCTCTTTCTAAAAAACAATAATAGATACCTCCATTATGATTAGTTTTGGGAGGCCAATTAGCAGACATATATGGCTTTGGCGTTGTTTTTTGGTAGTTAGAGGGCCGCTAAATGCCACTGCGCACAACACGTGAATTATGCCCAGCAGTGAAAGGGTTAATTAGGGAGCTTGCGGGGTTAATTTTAGCTTTAGTGTAGAGATCAGCTTCCCACTTGATACATCAGACCCTCTGATCCCTCCCAAAGAGCTCTCTTCCCTCCCCCGCCCCACAATTGTCCCCGCCATCTTAAGTACTGGCAGAAAGTCTGCACTGCATGTGCTGCATACAGAGGCAGGTGATATGTGTTTAGGGCTGGAGCACTTACAGTTACAGCATGTGCTGCATACAGAGGCAGGTGATATGTGTTTAGGGCTGGAGCACTTACAGTTACAGCATGTGCTGGTATACAGAGGCAGGTGATATGTGTTTAGGGCTGGAGCACTTACAGTTACAGCATGTGCTGTATACAGAGGCAGGTGACATGTGTTTAGGGCTGGAGCACATACAGTTACAGCATGTGCTGCATACAGAGGCAGGTGATATGTGTTTAGGGCTGGAGCACTTACAGTTACAGCATGTGCTGCATACAGAGGCAGGTGATATGTGTTTAGGGGTGGAGCACTTACAGTTACAGCATGTGCTGCATACAGAGGCAGGTGATATGTGTTTAGGGCTGGAGCACTTACAGTTACAGCATGTGCGGCTGCATACAGAGGCAGGTGATATGTGTTTAGGGCTGGAGCACTTACAGTTACAGCATGTGCTGCATACAGAGGCAGGTGATATGTGTATAGGGCTGGAGCACTTATAGTTACAGCATGTGCTGTATACAGAGGCAGGTGATATGTGTTTAGGGCTGGAGCACATACAGTTACAGCATGTGCTGCATACAGAGGTAGGTGATATGTGTTTAGGGCTGGAGCACTTACAGTTACAGCATGTGCTGCATACAGAGGCAGGTGATATGTGTTTAGTGCAGGATCACTTACAGTTACAGCATGTGCTGCATACAGAGGCAGGTGATATGTGTTTAGGGCTGGAGCACTTACAGTTACAGCATGTGCTGCATACAGAGGCAGATGATATGTGTTTAGGGCTGGAGCACTTACAGTTACAGCATGTGCTGCATACAGAGGCAGGTGATATGTGTTTAGTGCAGGATCACTTACAGTTACAGCATGTGCTGCATACAGAGGCAGGTGATATGTGTTTATGGCTGGAGCACTTACAGTTACAGCATGTGCTGCATACAGAGGCAGGTGATATGTGTTTAGGGCTGGAGCACTTACAGTTACAGCGTGTGCTGCATACAGAGGCAGGTGATATGTGTTTAGGGCTGGAGCACTTACAGTTACAGCATGTGCTGCATACAGAGGCAGGGGATATGTGTTTAGGGCAGGAGCACTTACAGTTACAGCATGTGCTGCATACAGAGGAAGGTGATATGTGTTTAGGGCTGGAACACTTACAGTTACAGCATGTGCTGCATACAGAGTAAGGTGATATGTGTTTAGGGCTGGAACACTTACAGTTACAGCATGTGCTGCATACAGAGGCAGGTGATATGTGTTCAGGGTTGGAGCACTTACAGTTACAGCATGTGCTACATACAGAGGCAGGTGATATGTATTTAGGGCTGGAGCACTTACAGTTACAGCATGTGCTGCATACAGAGGCAGGTGATATGTGTTTAGGGCTGGAGCACTTACAGTTACAGCATGTGCTGCATACAGAGGCAGGGGATATGTGTTTAGGGCTGGAGCACTTACAGTCAGGTCCGCCATCAGGGGGTGACAGGGGTGACTGCTGTCAGGGGCCCAATGGTCCAGGGGGGCCCCATGAGGCAAGAACTAAAAAAAAAAAATTTTTTTTTTTTTTAAATTTCGCAGCCACCAGTGGCAACTACAGCAGAGTGCTAATTGAGCATGAGAAATGTTATTACAAGGAGTAAAGTATTAGCATTTGAGAGGATTTCTGAGTGTGCACTTTGTTTGTACAGTGTGTCAGACGGCAGATCGTCAGATTGTAACTTCAATGTGGTAGTAGTTGTATGGTGGGGCCAGGGGTCCATAAAAACACATTTTCTTTTAGCAGCAGTGTATTTATGATTATTTGACAATGCTGTAAAAATTCTATATTTAGAACCATGCAGAAATGTTTCCTCCTCAATACACAAATGGTAGGTGCCCTTTTGGAAGATAGATATATATATATATATATATATATATATATATATATATATACAGGGAGTGCAGAATTATTAGGCAAGTTGTATTTTTGAGGATTAATTTTATTATTGAACAACAACCATGTTCTCAATGAACCCAAAAAACTCATTAATATCAAAGCTGAATAGTTTTGGAAGTAGTTTTTAGTTTGTTTTTAGTTATAGCTGTTTTAGGGGGATATCTGTGTGTGCAGGTGACTATTACTGTGCATAATTATTAGGCAACTTAACAAAAAACAAATATATACCCATTTCAATTATTTATTTTTACCAGTGAAACCAATATAACATCTCAACATTCACAAATATACATTTCTGTCATTCAAAAACAAAACAAAACAAATCAGTGACCAATATAGCCACCTTTCTTTGCAAGGACACTCAAAAGCCTGCCATCCATGGATTCTGTCAGTGTTTTGATCTGTTCACCATCAACATTGCGTGCAGCAGCAACCACAGCCTCCTAGACACTGTTCAGAGAGGTGTACTGTTTTCCCTCCTTGTAAATCTCACATTTGATGATGGACCACAGGTTCTCAATGGGGTTCAGATCAGGTGAACAAGGAGGCCATGTCATTAGATTTTCTTCTTTTATACCCTTTCTTGCCAGCCACACTGTGGAGTACTTGGACGCGTGTGATGGAGCATTGTCCTGCATGAAAATCATGTTTTTCTTGAAGGATGCAGACTTCTTCCTGTACCACTGCTTGAAGAAGGTGTCTTCCAGAAACTGGCAGTAGGACTGGGAGTTGAGCTTGACTCCATCCTCAACCCGAAAAGGCCCCACAAGCTCATCTTTGATGATACCAGCCCAAACCAGTACTCCACCTCCACCTTGCTGGCGTCTGAGTCGGACTGGAGCTCTCTGCCCTTTACCAATCCTGCCACGGGCCCATCCATCTGGCCCATCAAGACTCACTCTCATTTCATCAGTCCATAAAACCTTATAAAAATCAGTCTTGAGATATTTCTTGGCCCAGTCTTGACGTTTCAGCTTGTGTGTCTTGTTCAGTGGTGGTCGTCTTTCAGCCTTTCTTACCTTGGCCATGTCTCTGAGTATTGCACACCTTGTGCTTTTGGGTACTCCAGTGATGTTGCAGCTCTGAAATATGGCCAAACTGGTGGCAAGTGGCATCTTGGCAGCTGCCCGCTTGACTTTTCTCAGTTCATGGGCAGTTATTTTGCGCCTTGGTTTTTCCACACGCTTCTTGCGACCCTGTTGACTATTTTGAATGAAACGCTTGATTGTTCGATGATCACGCTTCAGAAGCTTTGCAATTTTAAGAGTGCTGCATCCCTCTGCAAGATATCTCACTATTTTTGACTTTTCTGAGCCTGTCAAGTCCTTCTTTTGACCCATTTTGCCAAAGGAAAGGAAGTTGCCTAATAATTATGCACACCTGATATAGGGTGTTGATGTCATTATACCACGCCCCTTCTCATTACAGAGATGCACATCACCTAATATGCTTAATTGGTAGTAGGCTTTCGAGCCTATACAGCTTGGAGTAAGACAACATGCATAAAGAGGATGATGTGGTCAAAATACTCATTTGCCTAATAATTCTGCACTCCCTGTATATATTTCAGTTTACTGCCCCTTTATGCAAGGTCTTTCCAGATGCAAGGAGGAATTTTATCATTTATATTATTACATCTGCATAAAATGTTATACTCTCAGACTAAGATTGATCATTGTTTGAAATTAGACAGGTTAACTTAAAACTGGTCAGTTTACACTACAGCTGACTTAATTTTGAAATACATACCAACAAGCCTAAATCCTGCATTTAACCAGATCTTATGGTATGAGTACCACAGCTTATGGTTCCACCAAGACCATATAGAGTACAGCATTTTCAAAATCCATAAGTACAGCTGACAGATGGGAACATTTGTACACTATATTTGAAGTGGTGCTCTTGGTTGGGGAAAATGGGGAAAAAACAAACAAACATATGTCAACCTTTTAAAAGTACTTTTCTTTATCTGGCCATCTACCCAGATCATTAATGTACAATTTTGAATTCACAGAATTATTTTTGTTTGCACATTTAGAAATATGATTCTTTAAAAAGTGATCTCTTAATTGCTGCAATTTTTTTTATCATGCATGTCACACACTGTTGATTTAGGGGATGCAAGGTGCATAAATCTTTCCTCCTGTGAGTGTTTCTGTGGGTGTCTGTGTTTATGTCTTTGTGCTTTGGTTTGTGTCTCTATGAGTGTGTATGTATTTTTTTTCTGTGGGTCTCTCTGTGAGGGTAGGTGTGTATGTCATTGTGCATTTTTCTATGGGTGTCTCTGTGAGGGTGTGTGTATGTTTGTCTTTGTGTATTTTCTCTGGATGCCTCTGTGAGGGTGGGTGTGTATGTCTGTGTTTTCTGTGGATGTCTCTGTGAGGGTGTGTGTTTTCTGTGAGTGTCTCTGTGAGGGTGTGTGTATGTCTTTGTGTGTTTTCTGTGAGTTTCTCAGTGAGGGTGTTTGTATGTATGTCTTTGTGTGTTTTATGTGGTTGTCTCTCTCTGTGTGTATGTCTTTGTGTGTTTTCTGTGGGTGTCTCTGTGTTTGTGTGTGTGTATGTCTTTGTGTGTTTTTTGAGGCTGTCTATGTTGGTGTTTCCTTGGGTGTATGTGCAAGTTTGTGTGTGTGTGTCCATTGCCTGTTCCTTTTTAGGACATTTTGACCTTACTACTGATTATTTACATCTTTCTACAGACTTTGAGCTACAAGACCTTTCCGGAAGTCACTAATTTAACCTGTAAATTATTGTTTAGGCAGTTTAGGGCCCTTCCTTTCAGCGACTGCATGCTGTTGACATCATTTAGTTGGCATCTTCCTTTACAAAAAGATATTTAGAACTCCATATTTTGTTTTCTAAATCTCCTTTTTTTTTACAAAATTGTAGTTTACCTCATTACTTGTCTGGTCAATGTAAACAAGTGCTGAGTGTGTTTCTTTGCGTGTCTGCTAGAGTGTCTATATGTGAATCCTTATGTGTGAGTGTTTGTGTGTGTTTCAGTGTATGTTACTACCTTTACAACATTTCCAAGTTTAAATAGACACTTAAGAATAAAGTGCATATACGTTTTAGTCACTTGGTCAAAAATTGTACATGTCAAATGGGGGGGGGGGGCCCTGATCAATGGTTAAGTCAGGGGCCCCAAATTTTCTAGTGGCGGCCCTGCTTACAGTTACAGCATGTGTTGCATACAGAGGCAGTTGATATGTGTTTAGGGCTGGAGCACTTACAGTTACAGCATGTGCTGCATACAGAGGCAGGTGACATGTGTTTAGGGCTGGAACACTTACAGTTACAGCATGTGCTGCATACAGAGGCAGGTGATATGTGTTTAGGGCTGGAACACTTACAGTTACAGCATGTGCTGCATACAGAGGTAGGGGATATGTGTTTAGGGCTGGAGCACTTACAGTTACAGCATGTGCTGCATACAGAGGCAGGTGATATGTGTTTATGGCTGGAGCACTTACAGTTACAGCATGTGCTGTATACAGAGGCAGGTGATTTGTGTTTAGGGTTGGAGCACTTACAGTTACAGTATGTGCTGCATACAGAGGTAGGTGATATGTGTTTAGGGTTGGAGCACTTACAGTTACAGCATGTGCTGCATACAGAGGCAGGTGATATGTATTTAGGGCTGGAGCACTTACAGTTACAGCATGTGCTGCATACAGACGCAGGTGATTTGTGTTTAGGGTTGGAGCACTTACAGTTACAGCATGTGCTGCATACAGAGGCAGGTGATATGTGTTTAGGGCTGGAGCACTTACAGTTAAGGCATGTGCTGCATACAGAGGTAGGGGATATGTGTTTAGGGCTGGAGCACATACAGTTACAGCATGTGCTGCATACAGAAGCAGGTGATATGTGTTTAGGGCAGGAGCACTTACAGTTACAGCATGTGCTGCATACAGAGGCAGGTGATATGTGTTTAGGTATGGAGCACTTACAGTTACAGCATGTGCTGCATACAGACGCAGGTGATATGTGTTTAGGGCTGGAGCACATACAGTTACAGCATGTGCTGCATACAGAAGCAGGTGATATGTGTTTAGGGCTGGAACACTTACAGTTACAGCATGTGCTGCATACATAGGCAGGTGATATGTGTTTAGGTATGGAGCACTTACAGTTACAGCATGTGTTGCATACAGAGGCAGGTGATATGTGTTTAGGGCTGGAGCACATACAGTTACAGCATGTGCTGCATACAGAAGCAGGTGATATGTGTTTAGGGCTGGAACACTTACAGTTACAGCATGTGCTGCATACATAGGCAGGTGATATGTGTTTAGGGCTGGAGCACTTACAGTTACAGCATGTGCTGCATACAGAGGCAGGTGATTTGTGTTTAGGGCTGGAGCACTTACAGTTACAGCATGTGCTGCATACAGAGGCAGGTGATATGTGTTTAGGGCTGGAGCACTTACAGTTACAGCATGTGCTGCATACAGAGGCAGGTGATTTGTGTTTAGGGTTGGAGCACTTACAGTTACAGCATGTGCTGCATACAGAGGCAGGTGATATGTGTTTAGGGCTGGAGCACTTACAGTTACAGCATGTGTTGCATACAGAGGCAGGTGATATGTGTTTAGGGCTGGAGCACATACAGTTACAGCATGTGCTGCATACAGAAGCAGGTGATATGTGTTTAGGGCTGGAACACTTACAGTTACAGCATGTGCTGCATACATAGGCAGGTGATATGTGTTTAGGGCTGGAGCACTTACAGTTACAGCATGTGCTGCATACAGAGGCAGGTGATTTGTGTTTAGGGCTGGAGCACTTACAGTTACAGCATGTGCTGTATACAGAGGCAGGTGATTTGTGTTTAGGGCTGGAGCACTTACAGTTACAGCATGTGCTGCATACAGAGGTAGGGGATATGTGTTTAGGGCTGGAGCACTTACAGCTACAGCATATGCTGCATACAGAGGCAGGTGATATGTGTTTAGGGCTGGAGCACTTACAGTTACAGCATGTGCTGCATACAGAGGCAGGTGATATGTGTTTAGGGCTGGAGCACTTACAGTTACAGCATGTGCTGCATACAGAGGCAGGTGATATGTGTTTAGGGATGGAGCACTTACAGTTACAGCATGTGCTGGCATACAGAGGCAGGTGATATGTGTTTAGGGCTGGAGCACTTACAGTTACAGCATGTGCTGCATACAGAGGCAGGTGATAGGTGTTTAGGGCTGGAGCACTTATAGTTACAGCATGTGCTGCATACAGAGGCAGGTGATATGTGTTTAGGGCTTGAGCACTTACAGTTACAGCATGTGCTGCATACAGAGGCAGGTGATATGTGTTTAGGGCTGGAGCACTTACAGTTACAGCATGTGCTGCATACAGAGGCAGGTGATATGTGTTTAGGGCTTGAGCACTTACAGTTACAGCATGTGCTGCATACAGAGGCAGGTGATATGTGTTTAGGGCTGGAGCACTTACAGTTACAGCATGTGCTGCATACAGAGGCAGGTGATATGTGTTTAGGGCTGGAGCACTTACAGTTACAGCATGTGCTGCATACAGAGGCAGGTGATATGTGTTTAGGGCTGGAGCACTTACAGTTACAGCATGTGCTGCATACAGAGGCAGGTGATATGTGTTTAGGGCTGGTGCACTTACAGTTATAGCATGTGCTGCATACAGAGGCAGGTGATATGTGTTTATGGCTGGAACACTTACAGTTACAGCATGTGCTGGAATACAGGGGCAGGTGATATGTGTTTAGGGCTGGAGCACTTACAGTTACAGCATGTGCTGCATACAGAGGCAGGTGATATGTGTTTAGGGCTGGAGCACTTACAGTTACAGCATGTGCTGCATACAGAGGTAGGTGATATGTATTTAGGGCTGAAGCACTTAAAGTTACAGCATGTGCTGCATACAAATGTAGGGGATATGTGTTTAGGGCTGGAGCACTTACAGTTACAGCATATGCTGCATACAGAGGTAGGGGATATGTGTTTAGTGCTGGAGCACTTACAGTTACAGCATATGCTGCATACAGAGGCAGGGGATATGTGTTTAGAGTTGGAACACTTACAGTTACAGCATGTGCTGCATACAGAGGCAGATGATATGTGTTTAGGGCTGGAGCACTTACAGTTACAGCATGTGCTGCATACAGAGGTAGGGGATATGTGTTTAGAGCTGGAACACTTACAGTTACAGCATGTGCTGCATACAGAGGCATGTGATATGTGTTTAGTGCTGGAGCACTTACAGTTACAGCATGTGCTGCATACAGAGGCAGATGATATGTGTTTAGGGCTGGAGCACTTACAGTTACAGCATGTGCTGCATACAGAGGCAGGTGATATGTGTTTATGGCTGGAACACTTACAGTTACAGCATGTGCTGGAATGCAGGGGCAGGTGATATGTGTTTAGGGCTGGAGCACTTAACAGTTACAGCATGTGCTGCATACAGAGGTAGGTGATATGTATTTAGGGCTGAAGCACTTAAAGTTACAGCATGTGCTGCATACAGATGTAGGGGATATGTGTTTAGGGCAGGAGCACTTACAGTTACATCATGTGCTGCATACAGAGGCAGGTGATATGTGTTTATGGCTGGAGCACTTACAGTTACAGCATGTGCTGCATACAGAGGCAGGTGATATGTGTTTAGTGCTGGAGCACTTACAGTTACAGCATGTGCTGCTTACAGAGGCAGATGATATGTGTTTAGGGCTGGAGCACTTACAGTTACATCATGTGCTGCATACAGAGGTAGGGGATATGTGTTTAGGGCTGGAACACTTACATTTACAGCGTGTGCTGCATACAGAGGCAGGTGATATGTGTTTAGGGCTGGAGCACTTACAGTTACAGCATATGCTGGTATACAGAGGCAGGTGATATGTGTTTAGGGCTGGAGCACTTACAGTTACAGCATATGCTGGTATACAGAGGCAGTTGATATGTGTTTAGGGCTGGAGCACTTACAGTTACAGCATATGCTGGTATACAGAGGCAGGTGATATGTGTTTAGGGCTGGAGCACTTACAGTTACAGCATGGGTTGCATACAGAGGCAGGTGATATGTGTTTAGGGCTGGAGCACTTACAGTTACAGCATGTGCTGCATACAGAGGTAGGGGATATGTGTTTAGAGCTGGAACACTTACAGTTACAGCATGTGCTGCATACAGAGGTAGGGGATATGTGTTTAGGGCTGGAACACTTACAGTTACAGCATGTGCTGCATATAGAGGCAGGTGATATGTGTTTAGTGCTGGAGCACTTACAGTTACAGCATGTGCTGCATACAGAGGCAGATGATATGTGTTTAGGGCTGGAGCACTTACAGTTACAGCATGTGCTGGTATACAGAGGCAGGTGATATGTGTTTAGGGCTTGAGCACTTATAGTTACAGCATGTGCTGGCATGTAGAGGCAGGTGATATGTGTTTAGGGCTGGAGCACTTACAGTTACAGCATGTGCTGCATATAGAGGCAGGGGATATGTGTTTAGAGCTGGAACACTTACAGTTACAGCATGTGCTGCATATAGAGGCAGGTGATATGTGTTTAGTGCTGGAGCACTTACAGTTACAGCATGTGCTGCATACAGAGGCAGATGATATGTGTTTAGGGCTGGAGCACTTACAGTTACAGCATGTGCTGGTATACAGAGGCAGGTGATATGTGTTTAGGGCTTGAGCACTTATAGTTACAGCATGTGCTGGCATGTAGAGGCAGGTGATATGTGTTTAGGGCTGGAGCACTTACAGTTACAGCATGTGCTGTATACAGAGGCAGGTGATATGTGTTTAGGGCTGGAGCACTTACAGTTACAGCATATGCTGCATACAGAGGCAGGTGATATGTGTTTAGGGCAGGAGCACTTAGTTACAACATGTGCTGCATACAGAGGCAGGTGATATGTGTTTAGGACAGGAGCACTTACAGTTACAGCATGTGCTGCATACAGAGGCAGGTGATATGTGTTTAGGGCTGGAGCACTTACAGTTACAGCATGTGCTGCATACAGAGGCAGGTGATATGTGTTTAGGGCTGGTGCACTTACAGTTACAGCATGTGCTGTATACAGAGGCAGTTGATATGTGTTTAGGGCTGGAGCACTTACAGTTACAGCATATGCTGGTATACAGAGGCAGGTGATATGTGTGTAAGGCTGGATCACTTACAGTTACAGCATGTGCTGCATACAGAGGCAGGTGATATGTGTTTAGGGCTGGAGCACTTACAGTTACAGCATGTGCTGCATACAGAGACAGGTGATATGTGTGTAAGGCTGGAGCACTTACAGTTACAGCATGGGTTGCATACAGAGGCAGGTGATATGTGTTTAGGGCTGGAGCACTTACAGTTACAGCATGTGCTGTATACAGAGACAGTTGATATGTGTTTAGGGCTGGAGCACTTACAGTTACAGCATATGCTGGTATACAGAGGCAGGTGATATGTGTGTAAGGCTGGATCACTTACAGTTACAGCATGTGCTGCATACAGAGGCAGGTGATATGTGTTTAGGGCTGGAGCACTTACAGTTACAGCATGTGCTGCATACAGAGACAGGTGATATGTGTGTAAGGCTGGAGCACTTACAGTTACAGCATGGGTTGCATACAGAGGCAGGTGATATGTGTTTAGGGCAGGAGCACTTAGTTACAACATGTGCTGCATACAGAGGCAGGTGATATGTTTTTAGGACAGGAGCACTTACAGTTACAGCATGTGCTGCATACAGAGGCAGGTGATATGTTTTTAGGACAGGAGCACTTACAGTTACAGCATGTGCTGCATACAGAGGCAGGTGTTATGTGTTTAGGGCTGGAACACTTACAGTTACAGCATATGCTGCATAAAGAGGCAAGTGATATGTATTTAGGGCTGAAGCACTTAAAGTTACAGCATGTGCTGCATACAGATGTAGGGGATATGTGTTTAGGGCTGGAGCACTTACAGTTACAGCATGTGCTGCATATAGAGGCAGGTGATATGTGTTTAGTGCTGGAGCACTTACAGTTACAGCATGGGTTGCATACAGAGGCAGGTGATATGTGTTTAGGGCTGGAGCACTTACAGTTACAGCATGTGCTGTATACAGAGGCAGGTGATATGTGTTTAGGGCTGGAGCACTTACAGTTACAGCATGTGCTGCATACAGAGGCAGGTGATATGTGTTTAGGGCTGGAGCACTTACAGTTACAGCATGTGCTGCATACAGAGGCAGGTGATATGTGTTTAGGGCTGGAGCACTTACAGTTACAGCATGTGCTGCATACAGAGGCAGATGATATGTGTTTAGGGCTGGAGCACTTACAGTTACAGCATGTGCTGGTATACAGAGGCAGGTGATATGTGTTTAGGGCTTGAGCACTTATAGTTACAGCATGTGCTGGCATGCAGAGGCAGGTGATATGTGTTTAGGGCTGGAGCACTTACAGTTACAGCATATGCTGGTATACAGAGGCAGGTGATATGTGTTTAGGGCTGGAGCACTTACAGTTACAGCATATGCTGGTATACAGAGGCAGTTGATATGTGTTTAGGGCTGGAGCACTTACAGTTACAGCATATGCTGGTATACAGAGGCAGGTGATATGTGTTTAGGGCTGGAGCACTTACAGTTACAGCATGGGTTGCATACAGAGGCAGGTGATATGTGTTTAGGGCTGGAGCACTTACAGTTACAGCATGTGCTGCATACAGAGGCAGGTGATATGTGTTTAGGGCTAGATCACTTACAGTTACAGCATGTGCTGCATACAGAGGCAGGTGATATGTGTTTAGGGCTGGAGCACTTACAGTTACAGCATGTGCTGCATACAGAGGTAGGTGATATGTGTTTAGGGCTGGAGCACTTACAGTTACAGCATGTGCTGCATACAGAGGTAGGGGATATGTGTTTAGGGCTGGAGCACTTACAGTTATAGCATGTGCTGGTATACAGAGGCAGGTGATATGTGTGTAAGGCTGGATCACTTACAGTTACAGCATGTGCTGCATACAGAGGCAGGTGATATGTGTTTAGGGCTGGAGCACTTACAGTTACAGCATGTGCTGCATACAGAGACAGGTGATATGTGTGTAAGGCTGGAGCACTTACAGTTACAGCATGGGTTGCATACAGAGGCAGGTGATATGTGTTTAGGGCAGGAGCACTTAGTTACAACATGTGCTGCATACAGAGGCAGGTGATATGTTTTTAGGACAGGAGCACTTACAGTTACAGCATGTGCTGCATACAGAGGCAGGTGATATGTTTTTAGGACAGGAGCACTTACAGTTACAGCATGTGCTGCATACAGAGGCAGGTGTTATGTGTTTAGGGCTGGAACACTTACAGTTACAGCATATGCTGCATAAAGAGGCAAGTGATATGTATTTAGGGCTGAAGCACTTAAAGTTACAGCATGTGCTGCATACAGATGTAGGGGATATGTGTTTAGGGCTGGAGCACTTACAGTTACAGCATGTGCTGCATATAGAGGCAGGTGATATGTGTTTAGGGCTGGAGCACTTACAGTTACAGCATGTGCTGCATACAGAGGCAGGTGATATGTGTTTAGTGCTGGAGCACTTACAGTTACAGCATGGGTTGCATACAGAGGCAGGTGATATGTGTTTAGGGCTGGAGCACTTACAGTTACAGCATGTGCTGCATACAGAGGCAGGTGATATGTGTTTAGGGCTGGAGCACTTACAGTTACAGCATGTGCTGCATACAGAGGCAGATGATATGTGTTTAGGGCTGGAGCACTTACAGTTACAGCATGTGCTGGTATACAGAGGCAGGTGATATGTGTTTAGGGCTTGAGCACTTATAGTTACAGCATGTGCTGGCATGCAGAGGCAGGTGATATGTGTTTAGGGCTGGAGCACTTACAGTTACAGCATATGCTGGTATACAGAGGCAGGTGATATGTGTTTAGGGCTGGAGCACTTACAGTTACAGCATATGCTGGTATACAGAGGCAGTTGATATGTGTTTAGGGCTGGAGTACTTACAGTTACAGCATATGCTGGTATACAGAGGCAGGTGATATGTGTTTAGGGCTGGAGCACTTACAGTTACAGCATGGGTTGCATACAGAGGCAGGTGATATGTGTTTAGGGCTGGAGCACTTACAGTTACAGCATGTGCTGCATACAGAGGCAGGTGATATGTGTTTAGGGCTAGATCACTTACAGTTACAGCATGTGCTGCATACAGAGGCAGGTGATATGTGTTTAGGGCTGGAGCACTTACAGTTACAGCATGTGCTGCATACAGAGGTAGGTGATATGTGTTTAGGGCTGGAGCACTTACAGTTACAGCATGTGCTGCATACAGAGGTAGGGGATATGTGTTTAGGGCTGGAGCACTTACAGTTATAGCATGTGCTGCATACAGAGGCAGGTGATATGTGTTTAGGGCTGGAGCACTTACAGTTATAGCATGTGCTGCATACAGAGGCAGGTGATATGTGTTTAGGGCTGGAGCACTTACAGTTAAGGCATGTGCTGCATACAGAGGTAGGGGATATGTGTTTAGGGCTGGAGCACTTACAGTTATAGCATGTGCTACATACAGAGGCAGGGGATATGTGTTTAGGGCTGGATCACTTACAGTTACAGCATGTGCTGCATACAGAGGCAGGTGATATGTGTTTATTGCGGGAGTACTTACAGTTACAGCATGTGCTGCATACAGAGGCAGGTGATATGTGTTTAGGGCTAGACAGGGCCGCCACTAGAAATTTTGGGGCCCCTGACTTAACCATTGATCAGCCCCCCCCCCCCCCCTTGACATGTGCAATTTTTGACCAAGTGACTGAAACGTATATGCACTGCTTAAACAATAATTTAATGGTTAAATGGTGGATTGGTGACTTCCGTAAAGGTCTCATTAGTCTCAAAGTCTGTAGAAAGATGTGAATAATCAGTAGTAAGGTCAAAATGTCCTAAAAAGGAACAGACAATGGACACACACACAAACTCAAACTTGCACATACACCCAAGGAAACACCAACAGAGACAGCCTCAGAAAACACACAAAGACATACACACACACACAGAGACACCCACAGAAAATACACACCCTCCCAGAGACCTACACAGAAAACACAGAAATACATACACACACCCTCACAGAGACATCCACAAAAAACACAGACATACACACCCACCCTCACAGAGGCATCCATAGAAAATACACAAAGACAAACACACGCCCACCCTCACAGAGACACCCATAGCAAAAGCTCAAAGACATATGCACACACCCTCACAGATATCCACAGAAAATGCACAAATACATACACACCCACACTCACAGAGATACCAACAGAAAAAAAAATACATACACATAGAGACACAAACCAAAGCACAAAGACATAAACACAGACACCCACAGAAACACTCACAGGAGGAAACATTTATGCACCTTGCATCCCCTAAATCAACAGTGTGTGACATGCATGATAAAAAAAATGCAGCAATTAAGAGATCACTTTTTAAAGAATCATATTTGTAAATGTGCAATCAAAAATAATTCTGTGAATTCAAAATTGTACAATAATGATCTGGGTAGATGGCTAGATGAAGAAAATTACTTTTAAAAGGTTGACATATGTTTGTTTCATATTTTCCCCATTTTCCCCAACCAAGAGTACCACTTCAAATATAGCGTACAAATGTTCCCATATGTCAGCTGTACTTGTGGATTTTGAAAATGCTGTAATCTATATGGTCTTGGTGGAACCATAAGCTGTGGTACTCATACCATAAGATCTGGTTAAATGCAGGATTTAAGCTTGTTGGTATGCATTTCAAAAATAAGTCAGCTGTAGAGTAAACTGAACAGTTTTAAGTTAACCTGTCTCATTTCCAACACTGAGCAATCTAAGTCTGAGAGTATAACATGTTATGCAGATGTAAAAATCTTAGATAAAATGCCTCCTTGTATCTGGAAAGTCCTTGCATAAAGGGGCAGTAAACTGGAATGTAATATATATCATTTGTGTATTGAGGAGGAAACATTTCTGCATGGTTTTAAATATAGAATTTCTACAGCATTGTGAAATAATCATTAATACACTGCTGCTAAAAAAAAAATGTGTTTTTATGGACCCCTGGCCCCACCATACAACTACTACCACACTAAAGTTACAATCTTAAATTGCACAAAGAAATAAAAAACATTTGCTAAGTAATTCCTACCTCCTCTGCAAATGAAAGTGATCAGCTGTTCTGACTCAGGCACACACTCTACAAACAAAGTGCCAAGTCTGTCTCACACTGTGCATAGCGGTTTAGTGCTGTTACAGAAGCATTAGTTATTTTGTTATAAAGAGCATATTTCCCAGCAGCAATGCCTGAACCAGCAAGCCAGTGCCTAAGAAGGGCTCCAAGAAAACCGTAACAAGTATCATTTCATAAAGAGTTAACTCTTTTTTTTCAGCTTTTAGAAACTATTGCCTAAATACACGTTTGTCTAATCACCTCTGGAGCCAGACTGCTAATTGATAAGATGAACTTGTAAACTTGTTATCTTAAGTACTGTAATCCTATTGTGGCCTGTCAAAGGACAGTGCTCTCTATCTAAATGTGTGATGGGGGATTTTGTGCTTCCCCCCTCTCCCCCTGGGAGTGCCCTGTGTGCATGTAACCTTAATAAAAAGCAGGCTGGGCATCCCAGTCCTGAGTTCTTGTTTGACCCTCAATCGCAGCGTTGACTCGTTTTTGTGGGCAGAAGGGTATCCTAGCTGTACTGCAGCTAAGGGAGATTATTCTATATTTGCGAGACTCATATAGAATACTATGGAAAGCAGCTTCTCCCCTCTTTAGCAATAGGGATCCAGGCTACTAAGCGGTCCATCTCTCAGCGAGACTAAGGGTAACCGTAACATTTGGCGGCAGCGGCGGGATTTTCCTGGATTTCCTAGGAGAGGTACAGAACGGATGGAGAGCGCTTACGAAAAATTGAAGCGTACAACGCTAAAGGATTTACTTGAAAGCAGAGGGGGGTACGCCAGCAACCGGCCGAGGAGAGAGCTGATCGCAGAATTGACCGAACTGGATCAGAGCTTCACAATGGCGGAAACACCGACCACGATTAGTGACGAAAAAACCAGGATTGTTCGGGAAAGGCTCTCATTATACGGGCCGAACCCCTCCATGAAATTGGTACAGCAGTTGATGGCGGAGGCGGACAAGGATATACGAGAGACTCGAGCCCACGAACTCAACCTAGCGAACGCACACCGCAATGCTGAAGCCCCGCAGGTAATCATCCCTGTCGAAAATGCTGGGAGGCCCAAGATACCCTATGCGGCATTTCGACCCTTCCTAGAGAGCGAGACAGGGATTGATGAATATTTGGCGGACTTCGAAAGGCAATGTGCCCTGCACCAGATTCCCAACAGAGAGTGGCCCACGATATTGTCTGGGAAACTATCTGGGCGAGCCCTGGAAGCCTTTCGTACTCTGGGTGCTGAGGAAGTGACACAGTATGAGCTAGTTAAGGAGACACTGTTGCGACGGTACGCTGTAACTCCGGACACGTATCGCCGACAGTTTCGGGGCACGGAAAAGAAGCCTAACGATACCCATATGGAATGGGCGCACCGAATGCGGGAGAGCGGCAAATCACTGGCTGAGCGGAAGTAAAGCGGTGACTGGGGAGGAAATTTTACAATTGTTTCTCTTAGAACATTTTTATAATGGCATGGAACAGCAAGGGAAGGAATGGCTGCGAGACAGGCGGCCTTCTACCTTAGAAGAAGCAGCCAAATTGGCCGATGAACATTATGACTCCCGTCTTCACGAACCCATGAACTACTGAGCTCCAGCACGGGTCGAACCGAGAGAGGTTTACCGTGCACCCCCTCGTGCTGAATTCCGAGCCCCGGTGCCCACAGGGCCCGTCCGACACTCAGGACCACCCAATAACAGCTCTGAGCGTCCCAGACCGACTTGCCACCGATGCAAGCAACCAGGGCATTTCATGGCTAGCTGCCCCCTTAATACGCACCAGACACCCAGGAATTACAATTACCCCTCTGGGTCCTATTGTCCGGCCCGGGCCCTCTGTGTTAACCAAGAGGCCCCTATGGAGGGATATGTGGGGCCGCTTCACGAGGCAGACCCTGTACATGCTGCCTCAGATAACCGCCAGCACCATCGGCAGAGGGTATGGCTCGAGGGGCGATCTACCGAGGGATTGCAAGACACAGGGGCTACTATCACGCTGGTACAGAGTCATTTGGTGCCAGAGCACAAGCGATCCGGACAGACTGTGGCCGTTAGAGTGGCGGGGGGGGGATGTGTACAAAATTCCAACAGCTAAAGTGCATCTTGATTGGGGAGCGGGAAAGGGGGCTGTGAACATGGGCCTAATGGATAATTTACCTGCCGAAGTACTACTGGGCAACGATTTGGGCCCCATGACTTCTGCCTATGCTCCAGTATGCAACAACGAGGCGGACCCAGTGACTACACGGGCCCAAGCCCGGACGGAGCGAGAGCTCTCACCAGTGCGGGAGACACAGGTAAGACCTACCCCGACCTTGCCTGACAGGTTAGGCCCCATACCCTGGGACACCCCAGATGCTTTCGAGGCAGAGTCTAAGACTGACCCGACCTTACAAAAGTACCGGGAACGAGCAGAGACCAGAGGGGGCGGGGCAGATAACGAAACATTCTTATGGGAAAAAGGGAAACTATACCGCTGGACAGAGAAAAGGGGACAGCGTAGGCGACAGCTGGTAGTGCCCCACAAATACCGTCAAGAAATCCTCAAAATAGGCCACGACATCCCCTTAGCAGGCCACCTAGCCGTAACCCGTACCCTACACCGCATTACTCACACGTTCTTTTGGCCAGGGGTGCACGCTGACGTTAGAACTTACTGTAACACCTGCGATGTGTGTCAACGAGTAGGAAGGCGAGGCGATCACCCTAAAGCCCATCTAGTAAATATGCCCATTGTAGAGGAACCCTTCAGCCGGGTTGCTATTGACCTAGTGGGACCACTGGCTACCCCTAGTCCCTCCGGTAAGCGCTACATTCTTACCGTAGTGGACTACGCTACCAGGTACCCAGAGGCTGTCGCCCTATCCAACATACAAGCGGATACGGTAGCGAATGCACTAGTACAGGTGTTCTCCCGGGTAGGATTTCCAAAAGAAATCCTATCCGACCGAGGCACCCAATTTACGGCTGAATTGACCCAACAACTCTGGCAGGTTTGCAAAATTAAGTCCCTCCTGAGCTCCCCATACCACCCCCAGACGAACGGGCTGTGTGAGAGGTTCAATGGGACCCTCAAGCAAATGCTCAAGACGTAACCTTAATAAAAAGCAGGCTGGGCATCCCAGTCCTGAGTTCTTGTTTGACCCTCAATCGCAGCGTTGACTCGTTTTTGTGGGCAGAAGGGTATCCTAGCTGTACTGCAGCTAAGGGAGATTATTCTATATTTGCGAGACTCATATAGAATACTATAGAAAGCAGCTTCTCCCCTCTTTAGCAATAGGGATCCAGGCTACTAAGCGGTCCATCTCTCAGCGAGACTAAGGGTAACCGTAACAAGTGCACACTCAGAAATCCTCTCAAATACTTTACTCCTTGTAATAACATTTCCCATGCTCAATTAGTACTCTGCTGTAGTACCCACTGGTGGCTGCCAAAATTTAATTTTTTTTTTTTTTTTTTTTTTTTTTATAGTTCTTGCCTCATGGGCCCCCCCTAGCCCATCGGGCCCCTGACAGGAGTCACCCCTGTCACCCCCTGATGGCGGCCCTGGGGCTAGATCATTTACAGCATGTGCTGCATACAGAGGCAGGTGATATGTGTTTATTGCTGGAGCACTTACAGTTACAGCATGTACTGCATACAGAGGCAGGTGATATGTGTTTAGGGCTAGATCACTTACAGTTACAGAATGTGCTGCATACAGAGGCAGGTGATATGTGTTTATGGCTGGAGTACTTAAAGTTAAAGCATGTGCTGCATACAGAGGCAGGTGATATGTGTTTATTGCTGGAGTACTTAAAGTTACAGCATGTGCTGCATACAGAGGTGATATGTGTTTATGGCTGGAGCACTTAAAGTTACAGCATGTGCTGCATATAGAGACAGGTGATATGTGTTTATGGCTGGAACACTTACAGTTACAGCATGTGCTGCATACAGAGACAGGTGATATGTGTTTATGGCTGGAACACTTAAAGTTACAGCATGTGCTGCATACAGAGGTGATATGTGTTTATGGCTGGAGCACTTAAAGTTAAAGCATGTGCTGCATACAGAGGCAGGTGATTTGTGTTTATGGCTGGAGTACTTACAGTTACAGCATGTGCTGCATACAGATGCAGGTGATATGTGTTTAGGGATAGAGCACTTACAGTTACAGCATGTGCTGCATACAGAGGCAGGGGATATGTGTTTATGGCTGGAGCACTTAGTTACAACATGTGCTCCATACAGAGGCAGGTGATATGTGTTTAAGGCTGGAGCACTTACAGTTACAGCATGTGCTGCATACAGAGGCAGGTGATATGTGTTTAGGGCTGGAGCACTTACAGTTACAGCATGTGCTGCATACAGAGGCAGGTGATATGTGTTTAGGGCTGGAGCACTTACAGTTACAGCAAGTGCTGCATACAGAAGCAGGTGATATGTGTTTAGGGCTGGAGCACTTACAGTTACAACATGTGCTGCATACAGAGGCAGGTGATATGTGTTTAGGGCTGGAGCACTTACAGTTACAGCATGTGCTGCATACAGAGGCAGGGGATATGTGTTTAGGGCTGGAGTACTTACAGTTACAGCATGTGCTGCATACAGAGACAGGTGATATGTGTTTATGGCTGGAACACTTACAGTTACAGCATGTGCTGCATACAGAGACAGGTGATATGTGTTTATGGCTGGAACACTTAAAGTTACAGCATGTGCTGCATACAGAGGTGATATGTGTTTATGGCTGGAGCACTTAAAGTTAAAGCATGTGCTGCATACAGAGGCAGGTGATTTGTGTTTATGGCTGGAGTACTTACAGTTACAGCATGTGCTGCATACAGATGCAGGTGATATGTGTTTAGGGATAGAGCACTTACAGTTACAGCATGTGCTGCATACAGAGGCAGGGGATATGTGTTTATGGCTGGAGCACTTAGTTACAACATGTGCTCCATACAGAGGCAGGTGATATGTGTTTAAGGCTGGAGCACTTACAGTTACAGCATGTGCTGCATACAGAGGCAGGTGATATGTGTTTAGGGCTGGAGCACTTACAGTTACAGCATGTGCTGCATACAGAGGCAGGTGATATGTGTTTAGGGCTGGAGCACTTACAGTTACAGCAAGTGCTGCATACAGAAGCAGGTGATATGTGTTTAGGGCTGGAGCACTTACAGTTACAACATGTGCTGCATACAGAGGCAGGTGATATGTGTTTAGGGCTGGAGCACTTACAGTTACAGCATGTGCTGCATACAGAGGCAGGGGATATGTGTTTAGGGCTGGAGTACTTACAGTTACAGCATGTGCTGCATACAGAGGCAGGTGATATGTGTTTATGGCTGGAGCACTTAAAGTTAAAGCATGTGCTGCATACAGAGGCAGGTGATATGTGTTTAGGGCTGGTGCACTTACAGTTACAGCATGTGCTGCATACAGAGGCAGGTGATATGTGTTTAGGGCTGGAGCACTTACAGTTACAGCATGTGCTGCATACAGAGGCAGGTGATATGTGTTTAGGGCTGGAGCACTTACAGTTACAGCATGTGCTGCATACAGAGGCAGGTGATATGTGTTTAGGGCTGGAGCACTTACAGTTACAGCATGTGCTGCATACAGAGGCAGGTGATATGTGTTTAGGGCTGGAGCACTTACAGTTACAGCATGTGCTGCATACAGAGGCAGGTGATATGTGTTTATTGCTGGAGTACTTACAGTTACAGCATGTGCTGCATACAGAGGCAGGTGATATGTGTTTAGGGCTGGAACACTTACAGTTACAGCATGTGCTGCATACAGAGGTAGGGGATATGTGTTTAGGGCTGGAGCACTTACAGTTACAGCATGTGTTGCATACAGAGGCAGGTGATATGTGTTTAAGGCTGGAGCACTTACAGTTAAACCATGTGCTGCATACAGAGGCAGGTGATATGTGTTTAGGGCTGGAGCACTTACAGTTACAGCATGTGCTGCATACAGAGGCAGGTGATATGTGTTAAGGGCTGGAGCACTTACAGTTACAGCATGTGCTGCATACAGAGGCAGGTGATATGTGTTTAGGGCAGGAGCACTTACAGTTACAGCATGTGCTGCATACAGAGGCAGGTGATATGTGTTTATGGCTGGAGTACTTACAGTTACAGCGTGTGCTGCATACAGAGGCAGGTGATATGTGTTTAGGGCTGGAGCACTTACAGTTACAGCATGTGCTGCATACATAGGCAGGTGATATGTGTTTAGGGCTGGAGCACTTACAGTTACAGCATGTGCTGCATACAGAGGCAGGTGATATGTGTTTAGGGCTGGAACACTTACAGTTACAGCATGTGCTGCATACAGAGGCTGGTGATATGTGTTTAGGGCTGGAGCACTTACAGTTACAGCATGTGCTGGTATACAGAGCAGGTGATATGTGTTTAGGGCTGGAGCACTTACAGTTACAACATGTGCTGCATACAGAGGTAGGGGATATGTGTTTAGAGCTGGAGCACTTACAGTTACAGCATGTGCTGCATACAGAGGCAGGTGATATGTGTTTAGGGCTAGAGCACTTACAGTTACAGCATGTGCTGCATACAGAGGCAGGTGATATGTGTTTAGGGCTGGAGCACTTACAGTTACAGCATGTGCTGCATACAGAGGCAGGTGATATGTGTTTAGGGCTGGAGCACTTACAGTTACAGCATGTGCTGCATACAGACGCAGGTGATATGTGTTTAGGGCTGGAGCACTTACAGTTACAGCATGTGCTGCATACAGAGGCAGGTGATATGTGTTTAGGGCTGGATTACTTACGGTTACAGCATGTGCTGGCATACAGAGGCAGGTGATATGTGTTTATGGCTGGAGAACTTACAATTACAGCATGTGCTGCATACAGAGGCAGGTGATATGTGTTTAGGGCAGGAGCACTTACAGTTACAGCATGTGCTGGTATACAGAGGCAGGTGATATGTGTTTAGGGCTGGAGCACTTACAGTTACAGCATGTGCTGCATACAGAGGCAGGTGATTTGTGTTTAGGGCAGGAGCACTTACAGTTACAGCATGTGCTGCATACAGAGGCAGGTGATATGTGTTTAGGGCTGGAGTACTTACAGTTACAGCATGTGCTGCATACAGAGGTAGGTGATATGTGTTTAGGGCTGGAGCACTTACAGTTACAGCATGTGCTGCATACAGAGGCAGGTGATATGTGTTTAGGGCTAGATCACTTACAGTTACAGCATGTGCTGGCATACAGAGGCAGGTGATTTGTGTTTAGGGCAGGAGCACTTACATTTACAGCATGTGCTGCATACAGAGGCAGGTGATATGTGTTTAGGGCTGGAGTACTTACAGTTACAACATGTGCTGCATACAGAGGTAGGTGATATGTGTTTAGGGCTGGAGCACTTACAGTTACAGCATGTGCTGCATACAGAGGCAGGTGATATGTGTTTAGGGCTAGATCACTTACAGTTACAGCATGTGCTGCATACAGAGGCAGGTGATATGTGTTTAGGGCTGGAGCACTTACAATTACCGCATGTGCTGCATACAGAGGCAGGTGATATGTGTTTATGGCTGGAGTACTTACAGTTACAGCATGTGCTGCATACAGAGGCAGGTGATATGTGTTTATGGCTGGAGTACTTACAGTTACAGCATGTGCTGCATACAGAAGCATGTGATATGTGTTTATGGCTGGAGTACTTACAGTTACAGCATGTGCTTCATACAGAGGCAGGTGATATGTGTTTAGGGCTTGATCACTTACAGTTACAGCATGTGCTGCATACAGAGGCAGGTGATATGTGTTTGGTTGGAGCACTTACAGTTACAGCATGTGCTGCATACAGACGCAGGTGATATGTGTTTAGGGCTGGAGCACTTACAGTTAAAGCATGTGCTGCATACAGAGGCAGGTGATATGTGTTTAGGGCTGGAGCACTTACAGTTACCGCATGTGCTGCATACAGAGGCAGGTGATATGTGTTTATGGCTGGAGTACTTACAGTTACAGCATGTGCTGCATACAGAGGCAGGTGATATGTGTTTATGGCTGGAGTACTTACAGTTACAGCATGTGCTGCATACAGAAGCATGTGATATGTGTTTATGGCTGGAGTACTTACAGTTACAGCATGTGCTGCATACAGAGGCAGGTGATGTTAGTTATGCAAAACTGGGGAATTGGTAATTAAGGGATTATGTATCTTTTTAAACAACAAAAACTCTGGTGTTGACTGTCCCTTTAAAGAATTTTTTTTTTCGTTTATGTTCTTAATAAACTTTTCTTCTGTTAACAGACTGCTCTCCTCAGGGTAATGACCATACACTTCAAAACAAATCTATTGGAAGTGGAGGGCCCTCTAGTGGGCCTGTAACAAAATTAAGGGATAACTGAGTTGAAGTCTGGAAGGTACTAGATGTTACATTGTTGCAAGTGGAGGGGCGGGTGTTTCTGCTTACCTTTATAGGTCCTGACTGCAGAGAATCCAGCCCTCTTTTGTTCCTGGTTCCAGACTTCAAGGAAGAACTTTTCTGTGGAGATGGAGCGTGCCAAGAGAAAGTCTGTGCCTCCAAAGCGATACAGCGAAGTTGTGAAGGCGGTTCCAGGCATGAGAAGAGCTGCAAGAGAAAGTGGATCAGCTTCTGAGGATGTGGTACCCCCTTCCCCAGTCTCAAAATCTAAGTCGGCCCCCAGGGTTCAGAACAGGCCTACAACGGGGGGGGGGGGGCTGGGAATCAGGGCCACTGCTGTGAGCTCTGGGTCCCAGGGTCTCCCCTCAAGCACTCAGCCCACGCACCCTGATGCTCTGGGTGTTGCTGGTGTTCCGGTCCCTGAATCTGTTAGGGCCGGGCCTTCTGCTTTAGGGGCTGATGCTCATTTGCCACACAGGGTTTTCTTATCACAGCCGGATTCCCCCCCTCCCCTTTACCCTCACATAATGGAGCCACTTACTGATCCCCCACCTGGGAATGCGGTGCAACTGGGCCATGCTGCTGCCGGGCAGGCGTCCTGGCAGCAGCTTCAGGCCCTTTCACCCGAGGCCTTGGCCTCGGTCCTGTCAATGGCGCAGGCCCTGGTGGGAAACTTTCCTGCTGGTGGTCCGGTCATTGGTCAGGGGGAGCAGGCCGAGCGGCAGGGCACCCACGTGGTCCGGGCTCTCCATGTCCCTGGGCTTGCGTCGGGCCGTAGCCCCGCCCCTTCCGGTGCCGCATCACGCGCATCCTCCCTGAGTGACGTTTCAGACAGGGAGGAGCGCGGGCGAGACAGAGTGCGCAGCAAACAACACCGGAGCAGGTCACCGCACGGAGGAAGCCCTAGTGAGTTGGGGAGGCTCTGTGCGGATGGGAGGGCACCTGGGGTGGCTGGGGCGTGTGTGAATGTGCGGTCTGTTGGTATGGCTGGCAAGGCAATGAGGAAAATGCCTGGAGGCAGGAGAGCTACTGTTTTGCGACAGAGGGGTGGAAGGGTATGCTCCGGTCGTGCTACTCAGGCTGTACCGTGCTGTGGGGTCCACAGGGGGATAACTGTGGCTAGGCAAGGGACAATACAGGGGGATACCGAATACCTTGATGTGGCAGGTACTGCCTCAGGGGGAGGGTTTTCCAGGGAGATGAGTAGGCAGGTAACGCCTGGTATGATTTGTGGGGCTGGCAATGAAAGTGTGCATGTTTCTCAGGGTCAAATTTCCAGTGGGACTGAGGAGATGATAAGGAGGGCAGTTTCAGCTGCACTGGGGGTATGTCTGTCTGGGGAGCAGGCGGGGAACCCCCCAGGGGTCCAAGCATCCGCAAGGAGTACTCCCCAAAATGTTTTGTTTCCACAGGGTTTGTCCATGGATACGGCTGTTCCAGCTATGGCTTCTACATCCAGGCAAGGAGCAATGCCGATTGCAGCTTCGTCACCAGCTACCGCAGAGGACAGATACCAGCAGTCGCCGGCAGGAGCTGCGCCGCCACTGGCTCCCAGCAGTGAGTTTCTTTTACACACATCTGCACACGTAGGGCTGGGTTCATCCTCTAGTGGGTCTGGTTCTGAGAGTGAGGGTGACTTAGGCTTAGTTGGAAAGGGGCAGAAGGAAATGTTTAAGATGATAAAGAAGCTGGTGGCTGCGCAGGTAAAAGGGAAGGTTCCTAGAGCGGAGAGTAGTCATGTAGTTCCATTAGCACAGGAATCTAGCATTGGGTTCCCGGCCATGGGGGCACCCCCTGTGTCACGGCAAGTGGCATCTCACGGCGACACTTACCCGTGCTTGGTGCACTGCTTATATGGACACCTAAAATCTAAGGTGGTCAAAAATATTCAGGATGGACGCTACGTCAACATCTTTGAACTTTCACCGGAGGCGTGTAGGGCTAGGGAACGCGCGGCAGATGGCACAAGACCAAAGAAGGTCCAGTGGCCAGAGACATTCGAGGAGTGGCACAAATGCTTTAGGGTGCTTTCCACATGTTATGTAGATAAATGGCCCACTCAGGGTCATAATCTATTTAAGTACGAGGATACCATTGATGATATCTGCGCTAGGTTCAAGGAAGGTGCATGGCGGGAGTACGACGGAACCAAGGATATTGATCTGTGGTCCAAACTAGGGCTTGAAGGGGGTGCAGGCAGCATTCCTGGGCCGCAGCAAGGTGCCAGCAGAGTGGCGCAGAGGCCAAAGCGGCGGGGTAGGGAATGCTGGAAATTCCAGGATAAGCAGTGTGAGAGAGGTGCTAGTTGTTCCTTTCGTCACATCTGCAAATTCTGTGGTGGACCACATTCAGGGGCGGATTGCATCAAGAGGAAAGATGCCGGCGCAGACAAATCAGCATCCAGGGGCGGTCCTGGGTACAAGGGCTCCAACCCCACTTAGGTTACCTGCAACGGAGCCTTGGCTGGCGCGTTATCCTGACCAGGAGGCAGCTCAGCTGCTCAGGTCAGGATTAAGGGAAGGGTTCAGGATTCCGGTGGGGGGAGACGTGGGGGGTTCTGTGGTTCACAGAAACCTTAAGTCAGCATATGAATTCTCTGAGGTAGTGCGGGAAAAGTTGAGTAAGGAGCTGGCTTTGGGCATGGTGGCCGGCCCCTTTGTGGCCAGGCCGCTGCCCGATTTAGTAGTATCCCCATTGGGGGTAGTACCCAAAAAGGACACGGGCAAGTTTCGGCTTATACATCACTTGTCCTTTCCGAAAGGGGGGTCGGTGAATGATGCCATCGATCCAGACATGAGCACGGTACACTACCAGTCCTTTGATGATGCTCTTGGCATCATCAGGGGCAAAGGTGCGGGGGCGCTAATGGCGTAATTGGACATAGAGTCAGCTTTTCGTTTGCTGCCCTTGCACCCGTCGGCATTTCGGCTAATGGGCATGAAGGCTAACGGGGCTTTCTATGTGGACAAATGTCTTCCCATGGGGTGCTCGCTGTCATGTGCTTTGTTTGAATGTTTTAGTTTCTTTCTACATTGGGTGGTGCAGAGGGCATCTGGGGGTGGGGCCGTGGCCCACTACCTGGATGACTTCCTGTTGGTAGGTAGGGCAGGTTCGGATGAATGCTCACGCATGATGGTTATCATGCAAGACATGATGGGTAGATTCGGGGTGCCTTTGGCTGAGGATAAGACACAGGGTCCCTGTTCTTGCCTTACTTATCTTGGTATCGAAATAGATACTGAGGCGGCGGTTTGTAGATTGCCACGGGACAAAGTTGACCGCCTGTTGCAGGTGGTTTTGTCCGTACATAGTGCTAAGACGATTTCCATGAAGGAGCTTCAGTCCTTGCTGGAACTCCTGAACTTCGCAGGAAGGGATATTCCTATGGGAAGGGTATTCAACAGGAGGCTGGAGGGCCAACTGCAGGGCCCGATGGGGAAGGCTTCCAGGGTTGAGGTGTCAGCAGAGATGAAGGAGGATCTCTGGGTATGGGAGGAATTTCTAAAGAAATTCAACGGAGTATGCAATTGGCGTGATGGCCCCATGACCAATCAATCGCTTCATCTATTCACTGATGCGGCGGGCGGTTTTGGTTATGGGGCTTACTTCAATGGCGAATGGAGCGCGGCTCCATGGCCAAGGGATTGGGTTCTGGCTGGTTTAACCAGGAATCTAACGTTGCTGGAGCTTTTCCCAATTATTGTGGCGGTCGAGCTCTGGGGACTGAGACTGGCCAATCGGGCGGTGGTTTTTTGGTGCGACAACATGAGTGTTGTCTATGCCATCAACCGGCTTTCCGCCTCGTCTCCCAGGGTGGTTACGTACTTACGTCACCTAGTGTTGCGTTGCTTGCAGTGGAACTTGCTTTTCACGGCCCGGCACGTGCCGGGGGTTAGAAACGTCATAGCAGACGCTCTGTCCAGATTTCAATGGGATCAGTTTAGGAGGGTGGCGCCAGGGGCCGCGAGAAACAGTCTAAATTGCCCTCCTTTTCTTTGGCAGATGGCGGGGGCTGGGAAAGTGTCCTCCCCCTAGTAAGGGCGTCCTTGGCTCCCAAGACTTGGTGTGCTTATGAGAAACACTGGAGATCATGGGTTTGCTTCGCCGGGCAATAGGGGTTTGACGTACAATCTGCTACACAGGTACAGGTGCTTGACTGGCTGGCGGGGTTACATAGTAAGGGCGTATCTAGACTGTCTGCTCAGAGCAGGCTCTCAGCTGTCGCGTTCTTCAATAAGACGTTCGGCATCGAGGATTATTCACGGTAATTTCTAGTAAAGCAAGTAATGAAGGGTTGGGGACGGATGTCCCCACGTAAAAATGACCGTAGGGAACCTATTACACCTCTTAGATTGCGGGATATGGTGGGTACACTGCAGTCAGTGTGCTCGTCACTGTTTGAGGCGGCACTGTTTAGGGCGGCCTTCTCATTTGCCTTGGCTGGGGCTCTGAGACTTGGCGAAATTGTGGCTGCATCTAAGATGGATAGAGATGGTGGGATACAATGGGAGCACGTTCGGCCATCGGACGATGGGCTGCTGCTTCTTGTGCCTAGGTCCAAGACGGACCCGAAGGCAAGGGAGCTTGGCTCCTGCTGGGAATGCACGAATTCCCGGAATGTTGCCCAGTTAGGAGTTACAACGATTATTGCCAGATTAGGCCGCGGGGTGTGCAGCAGTTATTTATTCATGAAGACGGGTCGGCGTTGTCGTTGTTTCAATTTAAAAGGGTTTTGGCCAAGGCGGCGGCTGCTGCTGGGCTGGATCCTTTGAAAATTGCATCCCATTCCTTCAGGATTGGGGCGGCCACTAGTGCGGCGACCAGTGGCGTTTCGGAGGCAGGTATCAAGAAATTCGGGTGTTGGAAGTCAGGTCGTTTTAAGTCCTATATTCGCCCTTTAGGGGATGAACTCCTTTAGGCCGGGTTCCACTCATTGGAGAAAAACAAAAAGGGGCTCAACATTTGGGGGGTTTGTGATGTACGGGAAAAGTAACTGTAGGTCATGTTTGGCTCAGTTTTGTATCCTATGTTTTCAGGCAAGAATGCTCCCACAAAACGGGTGTGGATAGTGGGGCATTCCTTCGTGCACTGGGCGTCCATCAGGGCGTTGCAGAGGCCGGACGGGCAGCAATTGGGTTTTGCAGCATCCAGAGCTAATGTACGGTGGCTAGGGCGCAGGGGGTTAACATGGGAGCAGTTACCCACCTTGCTTCAGGATGCACACAGGAGGTGGGGGAAACCTCACATTATTGTGCTGCACTTGGGAGGGAACAACATGGGGTCCGTTACTGTTTTGGATTTGATTCGGAGGATGGCTTCTGACATACGCTGGTTGTGTGCCTGGCTTCCTGAGGTACAGATTGATTGGTCCAACGTAGTTGCACGACTGCGTTGGAGGCATATTGTAAATCAGAGGGCAGCGTATAAGGTGAGGAAGAAGCTTAATCGGGAGATGGGGCGGACGGTCACAGCGTTAGGTGGTTTTGCCATTAGGCATGACGAGTTAACGGCTGACAACAAGGCTCTCTATCGCCCTGATGGCGTTCACCTTACAGAGGTGGGTTTGGACATTTTTCTAGGGGATATTAAAAAAGCATTGTTATTGATTGTTTTAATTATTGTTAACAGTTAAGGTTTATTGTTATTGTTTTCATATGTATGGTTAGAGCTTGTCAGTTGTGGCGGCAAGAGGCGGTTGGCTCTTGTGGCGGTCGGTCAGGGCCCAGAGAGCGGGCAGGGAGAGAGATGAGTGATGTCATGGGATGGGGGAGGTGACACTCACTAGGTGCTGACCTAGGGGTTACTCCCCCCTACGAATCTTAGGCAAATACCTCTTTCAGCTTACAGCTCTCTCTGCCAATTGGGTGTGGCAATCGTGCCACACTGCACACACCGTGTAGGGCCCTGGCCGTCTGTTAGTAGGGGTTAATTTAGCTAGTTTATTGCCGCCACCAGCGAAGAACTGTTACAGTTCTACTATGGAAGTATTTTATTGCCTAGTTGGCATATTTACATAGGCCTAGTTTTAGAGGCTAATGTGATAATAAATGTGACCGTGACCGGTCTTTTTCCCATTTAACATGTTGTCAAGTGTCTTATTTCATCTAATCTATTGTTAAGTATGGTATTTCAGTTAAATTAAGTTGGGTACAGGCAAGACGTAATAGGAGGTTTATCCCTTAAGAAAAGAGAGAAGGCGCCAACATAGCGTGATTCTGCAGATATATGCTAGATATATAGTGTGACACAAATACACTCACGTGTATTAAAGCACTATGATGTAGTGCAAACTAAGCAGACCGGATCCTCTGAGTTGTCCGGTGAACTCTCTCCAGGTATATATGACAGGAACAACTGTAGGAGTGTTTCACTCTGATGTGTGCTCTATAAATATAAGAGACAATCCCCACATAGCATAATACTGTATGAATAAAATAATTTTGCTAATAGGTGGATAAATTATACTCACGTGTGGTCTAGCACTGTAATGTAGTACAGACAAGGCAGGCCAGAGTCTCTGAGCTGTCTGGCAAGCTCTCCTCCACGATCAAGTGAAACCAGGTGTATGGTGTAACCTCACCCGGGTTAGCCCCCCCATATTCAAAATTTTAACAAATTATCATTCCATTTGTTAGATCAGGTTAGATTAACTGTTTTTTTCGTTAGATCTACTCTAAAATATGAAATATTAACAATCTTTTTCAGGGGGGGCTAACCCGTAGCCAGCCCCCCTCAACAAAAATTTTGACAAAATGTTATTGATTATGATAGCTCCACGTTAGGTCAGGTTTGATCAGCCAAAAGTTTTGTTAGATCTGGTCTAATTACTGAGATATTACATTTTTAATGAGGTGGGGCTAGCCCCCCCTCAACTGAAATCTGAACCAAATTTTATTGATTTTGATAGATATACGTAAGATCAGGTTATATCAACTGGTTTTTTCATTAGATCTATCACGCAAGCGGCAGTATTCACAATCCTAGTTTGTGTGCGGGGGAGGGGTGATCCCCGGGTTAGCCCCCCCTCAACTGAAATCTGGACCAAATTTGATTGATTTTGATAGATATACGTTAGATCAGGTTAGATCAACTGTTTTTTTCGTTAGATCTATCACGCAAGCGGCGGTATTAACAATCCTATTTTGTGTGCGGGGGAGGGGTGATCCCCGGGTTAGCCCCCCCTAAACTGAAATCTGGACCAAATTTTATTGATTTTGATAGATGTACGTTAGATCAGGTTAGATCAACAGTTTTTTTTTCCGTTAGATCTATCACGCAAGCGGCGGTATTAACAATCCTATTTTGTGTGCGGGGGAGGGGTGATCCCTGGGTTAGCCCCCCCTAAAATGAAATCTGGACCAAATATTATTGATTTTGATAGATATACGTTAGATCAGGTTTATCAACAGTTTTTTTTTTGTTAGATCTATCACGCAAGCGACGGTATTAACAATCCTATTTTGTGTGTGGGGGAGGGGTGATCACTGGGCTAGCCCCCCTCAACTGAAATCCAGACCAAATGTGATTGATTTTGATAGATATACGTTAGATCAACTGTTTTTTTCGTTAGATCTATCATGCAAGCGGCGGTATTAACAATCCTATTTTGTGTGCGGGGGAGGGGTGATCCCCGGTTAGCCCCCCCTCAACTGAAATCTGGACCAAATTTGATTGATTTTGATAGATATACGTTAGATCAGGTTAGATCAACTGTTTTTTTTGTTAGATCTATCACGCAAGAGGCGGTATTCACAATCCTAGGCCTAGATTTGGAGTTCGGCGGTAGATGGGTTGTTAACGCCACGCGTGTTTATGTCTAACGCACGGCATTGTTTGACTCCGGTATTTAGAGTTAAAATAAGACCATCTAACGATGCTCCTAACGCGTGTATGTCACACGCGTAATACTGCCCGCGTTAGACAGTCTCCCATAGAGATCAATGGGAAAGGCAAAAAATAGCTTTTTTCACCTAACACTCGATCTCGCGAGAATACGCACAGCTCGGTCATATGACGCATACCACATCATGCACAACAATAACACGCCGCAAATGTCACAACAGCAATCAATCAACAAAGCACACAAGCATTACACATTCACAAGCTGGGGAAGTTTTAATACAATTTTATACGGGGAATACACATATACTTTAAGATGCGGAAAATCGCTAAATAACAACAAGGATTAAAAAAGATATACATACACTCGAAACAAAATCGCATTCAATATCACTATATATTAGGACAAACATACATATACAACACTTCACGAAGAACACACCATCGCAAATTCACATTTAAAAAGAATACTATTGGACAATGAAAGATAAAACGAACACTATGACATCATCGCATTCTACACATTCCACAAATACCAACTCTAAATGAGCATGCGCAAATTCCCACACTTAATACACATTGCAATAATATTAATTGCTAATAAAGCACACCTGAACACTATTTACAACGGAAATTGGGACATCATTAAACATTTACACAGGGTATATAAGCACCACACAAGCATGGCTTCTTTGACTGTGTTGCTGTTGGGTCTTTGGAGATTGGAGGTTTAAGAATAGAGAGTTTGAGAATTTTTGAGAGTGAGTTAGTGTTAGCGTGAGAGAGTGAGTGAGTTAGTGGGAGTTAGTGGGAGTGGGAGAGAGTCTGTTAGTGGGAGCGTGAGTGAGTTAGTGGGAGTTATTAGTGAGAGTTGTTAGTGGGAGCGTAAGTTACTGGTAGTTAGTGAGAGTTAGTGGGAGTGTTTGTTAGTGAGAATTAGTAGTAGTGTGAGTTAGCGAGCGAGTGATTTTTCTGTACACTTAACACATTTACACGCAAACACATTCAATACATACATACACTTATCAATAACACTACATACACTCCATACCCCCTACCCCCTCATACTACACTCCATACCCCATTCCTTGTAGTCCCATTCCCTTTCATCCCATTTACTCTTAACCCATACCCCATACCCATCCCATACCCATCCCCTAGTTACATTTAGTTTACATATCCTCCTTTTAGTCTTATTCTTTTCGTTTATTTAAATACTCCTTACCCTCTTTGTTTTTTACATCCCTCTCACACTTTAAGCACCTTTTTGTCTTTTTAGTTCTTTATTTTGCCCCCCTTTAATTTCATCACACTCACTTTTTGTTTGATTATTTGGGGTTTAGTTTAGGGAAGAGATGGAGGCCAGGCAGGGGACAGGTAGAGGGGGGAGTAGAGGGAGGGGGAGAGGAACAGGGCAGGAAGGGGGGCAGGAAGCGGGGGTGGAAGCGGTGGGTGGACCCAGCCACTTGGTTCAAGATGACCAAGTGGCTGGGCCCAGTGGCGGTCAGAGTAGGGCTTCACAGTCCGGGAAACAGAGGGCATCGTCACAGGGGAAGGCCAAGGCGACTAGGGAGGCGAGGTTTACGATGGAGGAGAAGGAGGCCCTCGTAGAGGCCTATATGGCCAGGCATAGGATGCTGCAGCACCAAAAGACCACCTCGACTGACAAGAGGAGGCTCTGGAATGAGATCAGGAATGCAGTCAATGCAGTGGGTGGCCGGAACCGAGATATGGATTCGATCAAACATCGCTACCGGGACTGTAAACTGGAACTGAAAAAAAAAGTTAGGTCTGGAGGCACGACATGCCGCAGGAACCGGTGGCGGACCTGCCATTGAAATCGAGTACTGCAGATGGGAGGAAATGTTGCGGCCCAGCATCTCCGAGGTGGAAGTAGTCGGTATCGGAGGAATCGATACCGGGAACCTGCCACTCTCATCTGACGGTAAGCTCATTGAACAATAATTTCACATACGAATGTATTTCAATGGACACTATACGCAAAACTTTACTTTCATGATTGAGGTAGCGAATACAATTTGACAAAACATTCAAATGTACTTAAATTACCTAATTTGAATCATTCTTGAGATATATTTTAATGAAGAAATAGCCATGCACACGGTGAAACAATCACAGGAGGCAGCTATATTCAGCTAACAATCAGCATCTTATAAGCATATTTAGATATGCTTTTCAGCAAAGAATATCCAGAGAATTAAGCGAATTAGATAAGAAAAGTACATTCGAAAGTTGATACAAAATGTATGCTTCTAAATCATGAAAGATAAAACATTGGGTTTCATGTGTTAAGGATCAGATTAATGCTATAACGTTGTTTACACGCATTCAATTACTTTGCGGTTACATCAGTATCTAGGCTATAGGTTAGGTGTGCATTTAAACAGACTGAAAACAAACGCAAAAACATTCACATTGACCACAGATATCACAAACACGGTTTATAAAAAGCGGAAATCGTATTGATTGTTTGTTAGATTTCAAAGTGGATTAATGATTCTGCATTTGTAATAGTATCATAAGCTAAGTCATTTAAACCTTTATTTGCAAATATGCTAATATATACATTTCTTTTTTTCTTTTTTTTTTAATATACAGAGTCTGGGGACGAGGCAGCACAGCCTCCTGCATCTCCCCGGGATGAGAGTGGTGGTGAGGAATTTCCACTTCGGAGGGAAGAGGCCCTCCGTGACGAACAGCGCACGGGAGATGATGAAGAGGCCCCGGAAGCACAGGAGGATCCCGCGGAACCCGAGGCCCCTCAAAGACACGCACTCCGCCGTGCACGGGCACCCCGCCGTGCACGGGTACAACAAGCACAACAAGAGGAAATAGCGGAGATGCGGGTTCTACTGGACTACATAGACCAGATGCGTACCTCCCGGATAGAAAATATAGAAGGACGCAACAGAATACTTGATGGCCAAAATCAAATTATTCAAGGACAAAATGAAATCATCAACATACTGAATCGAATAGAAGAAGGACAAACCAGAATATTTCAGCTTCACCAAGAAATGTTCACTTTTTTTCCGGGAGGCGCATGCTGGTCTACCTCCTGGTCCGTCTCTTGTTGCTGGGCCTCTTGTTGCTGGGCCTCTTGCTGCTGGGCCATCTCCTCCTGCCGGCCCATCTCATCCTCCTCAGCCATCTACTCCTCCTCAGCCATCTACTCCTCCTCAGCCATCTACTCCTCCTCAGCCATCTACTCCTCCTCAGCCATCTTCTCCTCCTCATCCATCTTCTCCTCCTCAGCCATCTACTCCTCACCTTGGTCGTCCCAGTACTCTTCCTTCCACTCTTCCCACAACAGCTCCAAGGAGGACTCTTCGGAGTCGGCAGTTGCCTCTCCCAGAGCCTCAGCCCCGTGGGAAGAGGGGAAGGAAGAGGAAGTAAGTATTTTTTTTCATCTTTACTGGTTTTTTTAATTTAATGTGTAATGGATAGGTATGTGATGATGTGGTTTTCATACACTTGTGGACCACACTCTGTATATAATCGACTTCTATGGGACCGGGTCCATGGAGGCAGATTGTTTGCAGAGTGTGGGTTATAAGTGTGTGAAAACCACATCATCACATACCTATCCTTGTTCATGATATTGATTGGTTTCTGTGATGTGATGTCCAAACTGTTTCCCGAATCGCTAACTAAATTACCATAACAATTATCCATGATGGCATATTACTGTTTGAATGCCAATAACACAGCTTAAAGGGACAGTCAGAAAATTATTGATTACAAAGAAAACACTGTATTATGCATTATAAAGTTGGAAACAACAAAACATGGAGAAATACGTGTGACTTATGTGCTTACCCTTGTATCTCTGACTATGAAAAATGACCACTTATTTGTTGTTCATACATAACAACATTTTAGATATCAATGATCAATACATGGTCAATAATATGCTGTATGAGCACAAGGTTTTACATATACAAATGCTATCCAAATGCCCTCTAGTGCTCAAATTGTATAATGATTACAAGCACTCTTCAAGATCGAAGAAATGAGCACACCAACCTCATAGGTTTAGATAGCAAATTTAAATAAACCCAGACAAATGTTCAATTGTTGAGAAACATTTGATATCCTTGATATTACATAATTGACTTTTAGAATAATGAAAAACATTATTTTTTTTCTAAATTGTCCCTTTAACAACATTACATATGCTAACACATATTTGAAGCTTGTTGGTATATCTACATGTACTTTGTTAAAAAATAAATATTGAAATCACATTTATATTGACGTGTTAAATAAAGTCTATTTTCTTTAAGAGACATTATTGTGTTAATATTTTATTGTAAATACATTTTTTTTTAACAATGAATATGGTTTAAAGTCCTTTTAGGAGTGGGGGGGTGAAAATATGCTAACAATAATATATTTGAAGATTAAACTATGTGGATCTCATACATGATACAAAAAACAACATTTGCATTCAAGGGACAGTATCCTATATTTTTAACAGAACTGTATGTAATAGACACTACTACAAACAACAAGATTAACATATACTGATATCAATATTACAAAGCTTCAAACACTTGAAAATAAAATCGGGTTAGCTCTATTGAAAATATAGATGAACCCCCATTACAACCGTAAAACAAGACAATACCCCATCATTAACATATGAAAAGACCCTTTACACAAACTGGAGAAAGCTGGAGATGGTACTCACATGAAACTCAGAGGCTTTGCGAGGAGTAAGAAAATTACTTACATTTTCGTAGAACAGAAGAAAAAATAAACATATTGGTTAAACAATGGACTATCTAACTAGAGACAAAATCAAAGCTTTTGATTTATAATGTGAGTGTCTAATGAACCTTTAATAAAATATACAACGAAATTACATTTAGAAGAAGTCGGCATCATATATTTAGCATATGATAAAGATAAATGCATATTGATTACTTTATTCAAACACAATAGCGCATATTTATTAATTAGATATCTTTAACATTAAACACAACAGTCATTTTTCATAAAAAGGAACATTGTTGACAAACATATTAAACATGGACTATAGAGATTTGCACTTGCCTCGAAATATCATATGCATGAAAACATTTTGCTTTCGTTCGTTTATTCAACCAGACATCCAGCAAAAGAGAATGTGGTGGTCTTTATCAGCTTCGGGTCAACAATGTAACATGATGCAAATAATACATATTCGCAAGGTTTTTAAAATTGGCTGCAGTCACAAACGTTTTTAACGTGCACAAATATTGCGGGACTACGAATACTATTTCAATAAAATGAACACTTTACAGGGATTATATAATTGTATCAATACTCAGATCATTTGGTAAAGGTGCATCAATTCATGCAGAGTTTCTAAATACACACATGGATCTGAACATTGAAATATACATATATACCCAAATAACAATCTATATATACATATATAAAACAATTACTATGCTAATCATAATCAGGCAATGATAAAGCTAAGAAAAAAATATATAAAGACAAATAATAAGATTACATTGGAGATGTTAATCTTAAAGTCATTTACTATTGTCTTACATATATGATTTTATTATTACAAATATATTTGGTAGGTCCCTTTAAGGATCAACAACATAAACTAGAGCTTTCAAAAAATAACCTGAAGAATGAGGACAAAGATTTGTGCAATGACATGTCTTTTATTAGTATGTAAGAAAACATCAACAACGTTTATAAATAATCTTGTAAAAATAAGGAATATATGAGCCATATGACAAGGTAACACAGTGCATCACAGTCCATGAAGAGAGTTGCCAAGGGCCAGCATAGCCCCATTGGAGACATATGACAAGGTAACACAGTGCATCACAGTCCATGAAGAGAGTTGCCAAGGGCCAGCATAGCCCCATTGGAGACATATGACAAGGTAACACAGTGCATCACAGTCCATGAAGAGAGTTGCCAAGGGCCAGCATAGCCCCATTGGAGACATATGACAAGGTAACACAGTGCATCACAGTCCATGAAGAGAGTTGCCAAGGGCCAGCATAGCCCCATTGGAGACATATGACAAGGTAACACAGTGCATCACAGTCCATGAAGAGAGTTGCCAAGGGCCAGCATAGCCCCATTGGAGACATATGACAAGGTAACACAGTGCATCACAGTCCATGAAGAGAGTTGTCAAGGGCCAGCATAGCCCCATTGGAGACATATGACAAGGTAACACAGTGCATCACAGTCCATGAAGAGAGTTGCCAAGGGCCAGCATAGCCCCATTGGAGACATATGACAAGGTAACACAGTGCATCACAGTCCATGAAGAGAGTTGCCAAGGGCCAGCATAGCCCCATTGGAGACACATGACAAGGTAACACAGTGCATCACAGTCCATGAAGAGAGTTGCCAAGGGCCAGCATAGCCCCATTGGAGACACATGGCAAGGTAACACAGTGCATCACAGTCCATGAAGAGAGTTGCCAAGGGCCAGCATAGCCCCATTGGAGACATATGACAAGGTAACACAGTGCATCACAGTCCATGAAGAGAGTTGCCAAGGGCCAGCATAGCCCCATTGGAGACATATGACAAGGTAACACAGTGCATCACAGTCCATGAAGAGAGTTGCCAAGGGCCAGCATAGCCCCATTGGAGACACATGACAAGGTAACACAGTGCATCACAGTCCATGAAGAGAGTTGCCAAGGGCCAGCATAGCCCCATTGGAGACACATGGCAAGGTAACACAGTGCATCACAGTCCATGAAGAGAGTTGCCAAGGGCCAGCATAGCCCCATTGGAGACATATGACAAGGTAACACAGTGCATCACAGTCCATGAAGAGAGTTGCCAAGGGCCAGCATAGCCCCATTGGAGACATATGACAAGGTAACACAGTGCATCACAGTCCATGAAGAGAGTTGCCAAGGGCCAGCATAGCCCCATTGGAGACATATGACAAGGTAAAAAAGTGCAACAGGCACAACAATAAACTTTTAAAAAGGCCAAATGGCAACAATAAAAATACAAATTCAACATGTGGACGGAGGATTCTTATCTGCCACCATGGAGCATATCCAGATCCTCCACTTACTGGTCATCCTCTTCATTGTCCTGTGCATGTCCAGCTCCAGATTCAGGCCTTGAACTTAATCGCATAATTGCACGCAGAGTCAAGTCCTGAACCCGGAGCTGGGCCTGCATGGTGTCGTTCATCCCTCTCAGGACAGCTGCGTTCCTCAACACGGCCTGCTCTACTCTTGCTATACCTTCTAGCATGAGCCATGCTGAGTCACAGCCTAAAATAAAATAAAATTAAATATTAAGGATAATTACACAACAGACTAAAAATTTTTACTACATACATTGTCATCATAAAGACAAATAATTCTTTACATCAATTAGTTTACATTTATTCTTTACACATGAATTAGGTTATTCAGACAGACAGAAATCATTAAAGGGACATGTTACTCAAACATGTTGTCCCCTTTAATTGGTTTTAGATGATCCACTTATACAGCTTGAGTGTATCAAATCTTGTTAAAGGATTTACATTGTACTTACATCAGCAATTTAAAAATTAAATTTAGACTGTGGTAGGCACACCTATCCTTAAACATTTTGGCATTGAGGACAAGCTGTGTAAACATAGCAACCTGAAGAAATTACATTCCCACTGGGTTAGACAAGAGATAATGTATCAACATTTGTACATAAATTGTTGGATCCAAGTAGTGGTGATTGGTATATGTAGTGATATCCAATTAAAGGGACACTGAACCTAAATATTTAATGGACTGATTCAGATAGAGCATGACATGACAAATCTTTATAAATTACACATATTCATTATATGTTTTAATTCTCAAGCTATATTTTGAATGCAAGAATGTTGCTTTTTATGGAAGCCAATATTTGCTTATCAACTTTGTTTGTGCCTGCTGGTTGATGGATACATTCATCCAACAATAAAGAAATGATGGCCAGATTTATTTTATTGTTTAAACTAATTATAGGAATTACTTTGTTTCCAAAAATATATCAAGAGAATCACGAATAATTCATAAGAGTATTAAATTATAAATTTGATTAACATTGCATGCTGGATTGGAATCACAATTTAAAAAATTTAACTTCACTGTACCTTTAAGTATCTTATAACGTGTATTTTGAATGATACTTACAGCTGTGCCTGGGAAGGACAATCCGACACCCAGGACAATGAAGGTTGAGACAGGGGGGAGGGATGGGATTGGCTTGGGGAGGGATGGGAGTGGCTTGGGGAGGGATGTTAATGGCTTGGGGAGTGGTGAGCTGCCGCTCCGGGGTAGGCCATACAGCTGGGGAGTGGGGAGTTTGGGTCTGGGCAGCTGTACGGGCCAGAATACGGGGAGAGCGGCGAAGGGGGGTGTATGGGCATTTTTTGGGAGGGACAGGATATGAACTATGGGAAGGGCTGGCAGTGGTCTGGGCATGGTCAGGAGTTTGGTCATGGGAAGGGGTCTGGGTCTGTGCAGGGGTCTGGCCATGGTCAGGGGTGTGTGCATGGGGAGGGGTCTGTGACTGGGCAGGGGCGGAAACCAGATGACCAGAAGTGGTGGATCCATCTGAAAATGTAAAGAAAATATATTAACATCTCATACATCCTGACATCAAATCAACGCATTTCAAATTGATTATGTTTTCAATATACTTCGAAGTGTGTTTGAATTTGTAAACAATTCTGAAATGAGGATATGGTATGTATATAGGCACTCAGATGAATATCAATGACTGTCTGTACAATTTTAACCTTATTATTGTGTTTTGGCCTGGAATATGCATGTGACATAATGATGGCATGAATTATAAATTTAAAAAAAAAAAAATCCAAGCAGATTTTCATGCTGCCTGATATAGAAAGGGGGCAGTAGTGTATTTGAACAGACAAATAATATTCCTTTTTAAAGGGCAAAAGCTGTAGACTTTGAATGTCTTCAATAAAATGATTTCCAAAAAAGAAACATGTTGGAAACATGATAGATATATTTCACATACCATCAGACTCCAAGGCAGCCTCTTCCTCCTCCGTCCCACATGTTACATCAATCTCTGTAAAACATAACATGTTGTGTACACGTTAAGATCAGATATTATAACATATGTTACTGTTGCTCAAATACGCACATCAATGTTGCATTAAAGATATACACACACAAAGTTATGATTTACATCATTTTGATGGAGCATACAAATGACAATAGATTTGTTATTGTCAATGATTCTGATTTTAAATGTATTGTTTGTATTAATGTTAAAATCATAAAAGCATAGTACATAGAACATTTAAGATTTCTCATGTGTGTATCACTTGATGACTGTTGTCAAAAAATAACATGGAAACAAACATATGTTATACATCTTATGAATAACAAATGTGTAGACTAATAAAGTTGAAATTATTAATCGTTCAATATTAAAAGAAAATTAATATATAATCAGAAGAGAAATAATTTTAATTTTTATAATGTTATGCTTCATCAGAATCATGATCATAATATTGATTAGCAATACACCTTCAATTACATATAAATGAGTCAATGGACTTACCAGGAGACCGCAAAGGCGGCTCTATGTCACTGCTGGATTCCTGTGGGCTCACCACACCAACTCTCTCTATGAATGATATAGATATATATTATTAAACACATTTGGGATATCACTAAATCACATCTGTCTCGAATTTTAACATTAATCAACTTTAAAATGTGAAGAATAGAGCAGTCATTACACCAGAAAATGCTTGATTGAATCAAGGGGATTCTGTTAAAATTTCTGTATTGAACAGATGTTTAATGTCAGACTACATTAGACATCAAATTCATCTCAGATGCTGCTATTGCATATCTAAATATACCCATTGATCAATGTTCTTAACCCTTTAAGGACACAGCTTTCACTTTGCTCAATTGTTTTATGACGGAATAATTCCGTCATATGTCCTTAAGAAGTTAAAAGAATACACACAAACCACATATTGAAGAGCATCTGTTGACAAATCTAAACAAACACATGTGTCACATCGAGCCATTTGTGCAATGTACAGTAATCTTGTTTAGGACACAACACATATTTATCACAATACAAAACAAAATTGATTAGTACAAATATGTAATCATGGTGCTGTTAGAGTATGCAGATATCTATAAAGTAACTCCAACAGAGAATGTGAATTATATATCAATAGTTTTTAATAAAAAGAATGTAAAGATGAATGAATCTATTTTGTCTTAAAGGGACACTGACATGATTAATTTAAATAATTGATTTCTATGTTCAAACTGTTCAAAATGATTTAACATTGACTCCTATTATAATTAGAATGTTGCTCAATTTTAATCTTAAAGGCAGATAAGCAATATTGGATTCAATAAATATTGTTTGTTGAAGGTATCCACCAATCATCAATAAAAACCCAGGTTGGTCAACCAAAATTTAGATGCACATAAACGTACTTTCTTGATTTTAAAATACATTTAGCAATAGAATATGTCACATATAAGAACAGGAGAAGTGGACCAAGCGCTACACCCAGGGCCTTAAGCTTACTAACTATATAGCCTCCTAGTAGGCTAACAATACAAAAGTTAAAATGGGGAGAGAGTAAGCGCTAAAAAGCTTAAAAGGCTAGTAAAAGGTACATTTTAATACATATAAAAATTTACAAATGGCAATCAGACGCATGGATCCATGTCTGACTTAACAAAAAAAATATATATATATATAATAAACAAATCTAAAAATATCTAAAAATATCCAATGGAGTATAGCATGTGACGCTGACTTAGTGAGCCAGTGATGAGGAGTTAGGACATGTACATTCAATAATATAAACAACCTAAGTGAGTGATTGAGTGCACACAATAGCTTTCAACAAAGAAAAATAGCATTCACAAAAAATAGTGTTCACAAAAATTAGCGTACATAAAAAATGTTCAAATGTTCAACCGGTTATATGTAAGTGAATCCAGTAGTGTTTCCTCCAAAGTGACGTGTAGAAATATAACGTGAAGTCAATAATAGTAGAATGTAAACGTTGAGTGGGTCAAATTATTGTGGTTCAGCTGCTAAATTAAAAAATTGTAAATCCGTGAGGTGTATAAAAATAAAAATAAAAATAACTTGTGAAAAAATCCACGTGGAAAACTTGAATTCAAATGATAAACAAAGGTCAAAAATCAAAAGACAAAAATCAAAAGACAAAAATATCAAAAGACAAAAATAGAAAATCAGTGATAATATTAAAAAGCACTAAAGATCTAGTGAAAACAAATCCTTAATTCAGATGTTAAAAATCCTTGGTAAGATCCATAACAAACAAATACATCGATAAAATACCTAAAAGGGAACAAAAGAGAAACAAATAGTGCAACACTGTATATGATATATAATATAGGTAATTAAAACCAAGCTCACCAGTATGCCAACACGTTTCGGCCTAGACTAGGCCTTTCTCAAGACTATCTTGAGAAAGGCCTAGTCTAGGCCGAAACGTGTTGGCATACTGGTGAGCTTGGTTTTAATTACCTATATTATATATCATATACAGTGTTGCACTATTTGTTTCTCTTTTGTTCCCTTTTAGGTATTTTATCGATGTATTTGTTTGTTATGGATCTTACCAAGGATTTTTAACATCTGAATTAAGGATTTGTTTTCACTAGATCTTTAGTGCTTTTTAATATTATCACTGATTTTCTATTTTTGTCTTTTGATATTTTTGTCTTTTGATTTTTGTCTTTTGATTTTTGACCTTTGTTTATCATTTGAATTCAAGTTTTCCACGTGGATTTTTTCACAAGTTATTTTTATTTTTATACACCTCACGGATTTACAATTTTTTAATTTAGCAGCTGAACCACAATAATTTGACCCACTCAACGTTTACATTCTACTATTATTGACTTCACGTTATATTTCTACACGTCACTTTGGAGGAAACACTACTGGATTCACTTACATATAACCGGTTGAACATTTGAACATTTTTTATGTACGCCAATTTTTGTGAACACTATTTTTTGTGAATGCTATTTTTCTTTGTTGAAAGCTATTGTGTGCACTCAATCACTCACTTAGGTTGTTTATATTATTGAATGTACATGTCCTAACTCCTCATCACTGGCTCACTAAGTCAGCGTCACATGCTATACTCCATTGGATATTTTTAGATATTTTTAGATTTGTTTATTATATATATATATTTTTTTTTTGTTAAGTCAGACATGGATCCATGCGTCTGATTGCCATTTGTAAATTTTTATATGTATGAATATGTCACATATGATGATAGTATTATATTTTTATGTTTCTTAATATTGCATACTGTATCTGAATGACAATATTAATAATTGTAGCTCAGTATCCCTTTAATCTAAAATTAAATTGATTCCACAATGTTGTTGTTAATGAATTATCTACTCCATATGTTGATGTAATGAATGGTATTGAGCATGCAATTCAAATCTAATATGTTATTTAAGGATATCCGAAGAATTATTTAATTTTCATCTATTAAAGAGACATTACATATAAATATTGAACAATGTGTATTTAGTATGTAATGTTCAGTCCATGTTTCTAAGACAAATGTCAATTAAAAAGAGACATACCATACTGTGACAAGCCCTGGCTTGAGGATCCAGCAGCCACATCCATATCTGTAATATATTAAATGAGGATTGCATATCATTAATATTAATCATGCCATGTTTAAAAACTTTACATTATTAACAAATCAATTGAAAAATATTAATCCTTTGGTAGTCCCATGAGTTAATTGTTTCCTCAATTAAATTAATTATAAATATATCCTGGACTCTTATTTTCAATCAGTTGTGTTGTTTACTGTATCTTTAATAATATCTGCTTGTTATTTCATAATCATCAATTGATGGCCATATGTTATAATTTATTTGTATTCTTCGTTTTTTATTAGCTATAATATTGAAAATAAGAATACTGTATTCTTCACTAATCTAAGAATTCCCATTTAATTTTGAACAACATGTATAAAGCAATGCCACTTACAGCAAAGCCATGTTAACGTGGATGAGAAATGCCATTTTCGCGATCATTGCGCAATGATTCCAAGCGGAATTACGCATCCGTCATTTGACCAACATGTATAAAGCAATGCCACTTTCCGCAAACCCATGTTAACGTGGATGAGAAATGCCATTTTCGCGATCATTGCGCAATGATTCCAAGCGGAATTACGCATCCGTCATTTGACCAACATGTATAAAGCAATGCCACTTTCCGCAAACCCATGTTAACGTGGATGAGAAATTACATTTCCGCTCTGTGACGCATATTCTGTAGAGCGCAAGAAACATCATTCCTATTTCATGTGTCAATAATCTAAAATCAGATATCTAAACATCATATGTAGTGTATGTTGTGAGATCTGTATAGGTTTAGTATCTGACTATATACACATTTTTTGATTAAAAAAAAAAAATTATATATTATATGAAGTTGGATAATTACCTGGTTCAGATTCTCTATCTCCTCCCAGGCCACCGGACGGAGAAGCATCTGCCCTGTCCCCCGCGTCAGGACTTTCAGATCCCGCAGCTGGGAGGGAAGAAGAGGAGGCCGAGGATGGCGAGGATCTAAATCTTTTGGGGACCCGGAGATTGAGTAGCTCGCATAAAGTCACCTCATAAGGGAGTAGGTACAGTTTCCGCGGGGCCTTTCTTTGGCCCCCTCTTTTACGGGCTTGTACCCAGTCCCTTATGAGGTTGACTTTTTTCGATAAACGCAACCTCATATCTCCGAATCTCCTCATGATCTGATCCTGGGTCCTCTGGACGTCACACACCAATCTAACCGCATTGGTGATAGACTCCCAGAGGGCCTTCTTAACAGGCGCATCTGTCGAGCTCCTCTTGTTCCCAAACAGCTGGGGATAAAAGTCCTTGACGGCGTGGACCAGTGCAGCGCTCTCCTCCTTGGTGAACCTGGGAACTGACATGCCTGCTGGGTTGTATAATAATAATATATATTGCCTGCAGGCATTAGAGAACTGACAAAGATGGCAACGTGTAATGGACTTTTATATGGTGAAGTAAACATGAGATGCACCATGGGACAATTTATCTGTTCATCTGATTGGATAAAAGTTTGAAATATTGTTATAATGTCTGTGAGACCATCCTGACTCAAGTTGTGTTTGTGTGATGAACTCTGATTGGCCGTTCCTTAATGTTTCATATCTTAGTAACTTCCTTACACATACCGCTTGGTGGTGCTGTTACTTCATTTTTCATGTAGACTTATTTGTAACTCATGGGCCTGTCATGCGGATATGTGTGACGCAGATTTAATATCCGTGATCCGTTAAATATTAATGATTAAATACTCTTTAAAATCTAATACTGTCACATTATTAAATGTTGTCGACATTTCTCGGTTTAATAACGGTCTGTTTCTTTAATACAAATACACATTTAATATTGTATGTCTTTATTGTTCTTTAAATAAATTTATTGTGAAGTATTGACATTGCTCTATTAAATGTCTTTATAATGCACATTGATTGTGTGCTATTGCGTGACATTAGACTCTAATGTTTAAAGATGCTAATCTGGTGTTTCAAGATGCGTTTCCCACGCAATATTTCTTAATGTTAAAATTCAGGTTAGAATGTCAGTAACTTGGATAATCTGTTTATAAATATTAAACTACAGCTTTGTTATTAGCAAATAAACCTCGAGCTTGTATTTGTCTGAAGTGCTCATATATGTTATTGTGCAATGGCGTCTTTAGTTTTAAAGAGACATTAAAAACAAACAATTGTATCAAATGATCTGTAGAGATAGAAGATTGTTTAGACTTTAAAATGTAAATCATTTTCTCTTAGTATTTATATATCCTCAACAGAAGAAATTTAAATGCACATGGTTGAGACAATCACATAAGGCATCTCTGTGCATCCACCAATCTTCATCTACTGAGCCGATCTCGATATGCTTTTCAAGCAAAGTATGTCAAGATAGGAAGATAAGTAAATACACTCTTTAAATCTCTTAAAGGGACACTGTCCAAACAAATTTAGCATTGGTGATTGAGCATGAAATGTTAATCAACTTTATTATTTAATCCGATTATCAAATGTTAACAGTTATCTTGTTATGTTTCTTTGCAAATCAATAATGATATTTTATATTACGGACAATTGTTTAATAAAAACCTGGGTTGTCCTTGACGATTGTTGTATCAATTATTCCAAACAATCAAATTCTGTCCAGAGTACTGAAGCAAATAAATTAGCTATTTACTGCCTTATTTTTAAAGTAATGATAGCAACATCACAATGAGCATTCATAATATGAGACAAGTTTTAAAGTTGATTAAAATAGTATACTCATTCAGAATGTATAAATCATTATTTTTTTAACTGTCTACCTTTAAGTATATTTTGAGTTCATGCCCCTTTAAAGAAACATTTCACAATAATGCTTAAAATATCATAAACCTAGGCACCTTCCTTTTGCTAAATTAGTCTAACATATGAGTAAAGCAAATTTAGATTAACTTCTAGATTGTTTTACACACTGACTGAAATATATTTATTAAAGGAGGTCTTTTTGAGCCTTCAGCTTAGAGGGACATTAAGCTATATGTAATGTATGCATTTTGTATAATATTCTTATATTTGACCAACTTAATATGTTTTGTTATTCAATCATTATATTGTAATTATATATATATATATATTCTTGGATTAAATAAATCTCTACATAGGCTATTTTGATGCTGATTGTTGTTTGCATATAGATGCCTTATGTAATTGACTAAGATATGTGCATTGTTGTTTTTTTTAACAAGTATATTTAAAGACTGAATGTAATTCTATAGTACTTTCTAAATATGTTTAAATTCTTGTATGATATTTTTAAAAATCTATACACAATATACTTTGTGAATGTCCCTTTAAGGACCCACACATTTTGTATTTTGATTTAACATTGACAAAATAAACAAAAGGGGAATTTACATTCTATATAGATATTTGATGTCTAACCCAAGAGGTAAGATTGTAATAAATACATAATATTACTAAGTATAGTTAAATGACTCCACTAGAAAATTACATAGATTAACCTGGCATCCAATAACTAGCTTTGGAAAAATATCAAGTTAAATGACCTACCATTTATAAATGTAATAATTTAAAGAATTTTTCAAATAATGTTTTGAGATACCTAAGGAAGATACAAGATCTTATACAATTATTTTTACATTCAACAACACTGTCACTTTCATGTAATTGAACCACTTCACCTTCTTAAAAGTTAAAATAAAAAACATTTGACTACATATCCAAAATAATTTTAATATCTACATTTTCAAAAGAAAAGCATTGAAGAATCTCACTCCCCAATTAATGTTATAAAATATATTTTAATTTCATATTCTCGGAAGCATTTGATTTTCTAATATTAATGCATTATTTGATCTTATGCATGTGCTTGTCAAATAGCCAACTACCAGTCATGGGAGTCCAAGTTTTATTTATTTACAGATTATATTGATATTTAGTAGAATCTGTTCAAAAGAATGTATTTAATAATAAAATGTTTAGTATTAACATGTAAAAATAAATTTAATAGAAAATAATTAAATATTCCTGGAAGTCATCAGATGCCAATCTGAAATGACAAATAATAAAAATGGAACAAAGTTAATACACACGTTGTCAAATATTAATAAAATACATTTAAAATCATATGGTGTCTATGCTCTAACTTTGATCAACATTTTTTTAAGATAATTATTAAATTGATTTAAAAGAAATGAAAGACATACACCATTATATTGTTGATTCAAAATTCTATTTAAATATCCAAAATTCAAATTATACATAATAATGTATATCACATTTCAACAATATATGTATGCTGAACATAAATGTAATATTTCATGTCCATTCAAATACCTCTATATCAACTATAATATGTATTCCTTTTTCGGATTGTGATCCCTAAATATCTAATGATGAAATAAGTATGACTAATGTATGTAAGCTAACAATAATCAACATTCTTCATGTGATTCTTAACTAGCATGCACCAACCTGGATAATGCATGGTCTTTGAAAGTCAATTCAGGGGTAAACAGTTGATCTTCAATAGGTGTCTTATTCATCAGTTCATTAAATAGAGGACTGGGAAATACCATCTAAAAAAGTACAATCATCTAAGTGTCTGATTGTGATCCCTAAATATCTAATTAAGAACTAAATATGACTAATGTATGTAAGCTACTAATATTCAACAGTCTTCACTAGCATGCATTGGTACACCAACCTGGACAATGCATGGTCTTTGAAAGTCAATTCAGGGGTAAACAGTTGATCTTCAATAGGTGTCTTATTCATCAGTTCATTAAATAGAGGACTGGGAAATACCATCTACAAAATAGAAAATCATCTAAGTGTCTCCAATAGGATGTCTCCACAGCCTTATTCTATCAAATAGTTTGCACTTACCATGTGAACATGTCTTTGTATGGTTTTCAAGGTCAGCAGAATTGAAAGATAATGCCAGACATGATCCCATTGGTATACTTCAATTTCAATCTTGGCTTTTTTCCCACTGTCAGTCTGGGCAATCTTCACTGTCAGGCTTCAAATTGTTCCCTTTCAGTCTTTAGATTAAGTCATCTCCCTAATGTAAGAAATATTTTCAAAAGAATTCATACAAGTGTGTGAATCAGTTCTGTACCCCTCTCCCACCCCCCATTTCATAATAAATTTATGTCACTAGCTTACTAAGCCTGTGTATGAACCTGTGTTATTTTCTATCAAGTGTGAAGATGAGTCATATTGAGCAGAACAAACCTCTGTGTGACATTGAACCATAGTCATTCTAGAGTATCCCTTTCTGATTATGTACATTTTAAGTAATGTGTAAACAAAATTATATTTTTTAAAATGTATGCCATATGATGTATTTGTGTACAATTCATGCCAGCAACAGTCCATACATTTCTACTTACCATCTGATGTCCTCTTTAAAAACCAGGTGGCAAAGACTCGCTATAGGACCCAATGCCCAGAGCATCACCTATATGAATAAATTAAACAATTATTCTAACATTTGATCAATCCTAACATGTTTGCACAATTCTCTACTTGTCATTTCCCTAGAGTTCACATCTATTGAAAATACTCCAGTGTAACTTCTATTCTTTACCGTCTAAAGTGGCGGTTGATGACGTCTGCTCTGACATCAAGTCCCTCGTCCTGGAATTCCCCCTCTAGAACAGGATCATCCTCCTCATCTCTGAGGAGGTCTCTGTCCACCGGGACGGCCTGCAGCATCCCAGCCCGCTGTGCAATATTATGCAGGACGCTACAGGCTACAACGATCTTAGCCACCTTCTTTGGGTTGTACTGGAGTGCTCCTCCAGAACGGTCCAGGCACCTGAATCTCATCTTCAGGAGCCCGAACATCCTTTCAACCACCGCCCTGGTTCTCTTATGAGCCCTATTGTAGCGCTCCTCAGACACATCAGTCGGGCTACGCAAGGGGGTAATGAGCCAAGGCAGGCTCATGTACCCAGAATCACATATAAATTTTGAACAGAACATAATTCAAACAGAATCCTTAAACTAGTATATTCTTTTATAAATATTTTTTTGTACACGATAATCCATATTAAAAGTTGTCAGAAACATCCAAAAAATAACTTTCTATATTATTCTGTATCTTCCCATTTCAGCTAAGACATGCTACATATGCGTATTTTTCATAAAACAAACCTTGTGTAAAATGCTAACTACATGGTTACATTGCATTCTCTATCTGAGCACTTAAGGTAAGACATGCTACATATCTGCATTTAAATAAAACTAGACATTAGCGGAAAGAGACAATGACAGGGTTAAATTGCATTAGCTAATATCTTCCCATTTCAGCTAAGACATGCTACATATGCATATTTCTCAGAAAACAAACCTTGTGTAAAATTCTAACTACATGGTTACATTGCATTCTCTATCTGAGCACTTAAGGTAAGACATGCTACATATCTGCATTTAAATAAAACTAGACATTAGCGGAAAGAGACAATGACAGGGTTAAATTGCATGAGATAATATCTTCCCATTTCAGCTAAGACATGCTACATATGCGTATTTCTCATAAAACAAACCTTGTGTAAAATGCTAACTACATGGTTACATTGCATTCTCTATCTGAGCACTTAAGGTAAGACATGCTACATATCTGCATTTAAATAAAACTAGACATTAGCGGAAAGAGACAATGACAGGGTTAAATTGCATGAGATAATATCTTCCCATTTCAGCTAAGACATGCTACATATGCGTATTTCTCATAAAACAAACCTTGTGTAAAATGCTAACTACATGGTTACATTGCATTCTCTATCTGAGCACTTAAGGTAAGACATGCTACATATCTGCATTTAAATAAAAGTAAACATTAGCGTCGGTAAATAACAAATGGTTAAATTGTATCCTATAGCTGAACATGACGCTAACATTTACAAACTACAGGGGCAATTGTCAAACTAATTAACCATGTTGTGCACAAATACTCACCAACGAGATAACCAGGGGGCATTTGTCTTTCCTCAAACTGTCTCCACAGGGACGACAGAGAGAGGATGCGGGCATCATGACAAGCCCCTCCAAAATTCGCATACACATGCATAATCCTCATCCGTGCGTCACAAACATACTGCACGTTGAGGCTATGAAAATGTTTGCGATTTCTGAAGGGCAAGTCATCAATTGGAGCACGCAGCGCAATGTGGGTACAATCTATGGCTCCCAAGACATTGGGCAATTGAGCAATATCAAAGAATTCCCGCTTCAGGCGCCTCCAATCACCATCATTCTGTGGGAATCCTATGTATTGCTTACTGATACGTACCATGGCGTCCAGAAAGTTATCAAACACCACAGAGAATGTACCTTGAGCCAGGCCATGCATGTACAGTTCTCCGGATTGAAAACTCCCGGAGGCCAGGACGTATAGACAGCTTAGCATCTTACTCATGGGGGGAACAGCAGTCCTTATTTGTATACGTGGCTCCAAATGAGGTTTAAGAAGCTCGTAAAGGCCAATGAGCTGTTCGCGATCGAGCCGATACTTATCAAAAACCTCAAAGTCGCTCATGTTTTCCAAGGTGGGTCTCACCCTGTAGACAGGAGGACCTCGAACCAGACGACCCCTTCGTCTCGGTCTGAGCCGCCGAGGCTGCCTGATTCGACCAACAGCTAGTTCGCCAATAGCAGCACCAGCAGTGTCTACCATGTCATCGTCATCCATCTTTCAAAACAGCGTAACAAGGTATGCACTTGATCTGATGTGGATCACAAGTGATGCATTGGCCATGTTGTTTGGGGGATTTATAGTACGATTAGTCCAATGGTAGTGAGTTTGTAATGATTGCTGATTGTATTCACCTGTTTGTATGTGAGCGGCGCGAATGCTTTCACAGTGGGCGTTTTTTTGTTGTTTGCTGAAATGTTGTTTTCCAACAATGAATCTCAATGTGAAAGTGTCAAATATCACACATACAGTGCATGTTTGTAATGTTTGTTCATATGCGTAATCAATATTTCTTAAACGCGATCTTATAGTAACAAGCACACGTCCAGGCTAACATGAATGAAAGTGCATAGTTGTGTATAATGTGCATCGAATGTGATCGATCAATGTTGCTGCAATATTGTTTGTAAACGATAAAGTAACATCTGCCATCTGTAGTATTGTATATATAAGTGATTGCCGAGCAGTAAATATTGTACGCGTCCCTTTAAAATCGCAATAATAATTCATAACTTCCTGTCTGCCATCTGTAGTATTGTATATATACGTGATTAGCGAGATGTCAATATTGTACGCGTCCCTTTAAAATCGCAATAATAATTCAGAACTTCCCGTCTGCCATCTGTAGTATTGTACATATAAGTGATTGCCGAGCAGTCAATATTGTATGCGTCCCTTTAAAATCGCAATAATAATTCCGAACTTCCCGTCTGCCATCTGTAGTATTGTATATATAAGTGATTGCCGAGATGTGAATATTGTATGCGTCCCTTTAAAATCGCAATAATAATTCAGAACTTCCCGTCTGTCATCTGTAGTATTGTATATATAAGTGATTGCCGAGCTGTCAATATTGTATGCGTCCCATTCAAATCGCACTAATACTGAATAACTTCCGGCTGTCATCTGTAGTATTGTGTATATATAAGTGATTGCCGAGCTGTCAATATTTTATGCGTCCCATTCAAATGGCACTAATGCTGAATAACTTCCGGCTGTCATCTGTAGTATTGTGTATATATAAGTGATTGCCGAGCAGTCAATATTGTATGCGTCCCTTTCAAATCGCACTAATACTGAATAACTTCCGGCTGTCATCTGTAGTATTGTATATATAAGTGATTGCCGAGATGTCAATATTGTATGCGTCCCTTTCAAATCGCAATAATAATTCCGAACTTCCGGCTGTCATCTGTAGTATTATATATATAAGTGATTGCCGAGCTGTCAATATTGTATGCGTCCCATTCAAATCTCAATAATACTGAATAACTTCCGGCTGTCATCTGTAGTATTGTATATATAAGTGATTGCCGAGCTGTCAATATTGTATGCGTCCCATTCAAATCTCAATAATACTGAATAACTTCCGGCTGTCATCTGTAGTATTGTATATATAAGTGATTTCCGAGCTGTCAATATTGTATGCGTCCCTTTCAAATCGCAATAATAATTCCGAACTTCCCGTCTGCCATCTGTAGTATTGTATATATAAGTGATTTTAGATCTGACAATATTGTATGCGTCCCATAAAAATTGCACTAATACTGAATAACTTCCGGCTGTCATCTGTAGTATTATATATATAATTGATTTGCGATCTGACAATATTTCTTAATTGTCCCATTGAAATCTCCATAATAATGCTGTTCAAAAGTGTGGTTTACGTATATGTTGTATTGTAGTATTGAGTGTTAAAGTTCCTAAAGGGGCGGTACAGTGGTGAACCTGTGATGTGTATGGTTGAATCTTCTAATGACGTCATGATATTCTTAACCTGCCTATGTAGTTCTTAAATCCTCATTGTGTTGTTGTATTGTGCTACATTGTTATTGTGTGCTGAATAAAATATAAATGTGTGCTTTGTGGTTGCGTCATGGGTGATACGTGTTATGTACATGTACGTATATATTGTGATTGTGTCCCACATATGCTGACTTGTATATAGCGGTCTGGCATTGTTGTTCCTTCCCATAAAGTGACATCTGTAATCTTGTGTAATGATGTTCTTGTTGTACGTAATTACTAATGGTTTATTGTGATGGAATCATGATGTTAAAAGTACAGTAAAATCCATATGTTGTGTTTTGTGATTCCTGTAGAGAATGTAATGTGTTTGTCCCCCATCATTTGAATGCACATGTATGAGTGAATGTTAAAAGTAATATATGTGCATCCATGAGTGATTATGTGTTAAGCCTATGTAAATATGCAGTTGCTGCAAGCATATGAGTTGAATAACTGAAATGCAATAATAAAGGTAAATGAGAGGTGTTTCCCATTGTGTACTGTTTGTGAATCCAGAAATGTTTAGTGAATTTTATTTTAATTTTAAATGTAATTTTATTGAAATAATAATGTGTTACTAGTGATGTGGATTTGTAGTTGATGTAATCTAAAAGTGTGAAACAATTTTATGGTGTTGTGAATATTCAATAATTAAAAACCATAAGTCCACCATAGGGAAATAGTCATTTCATAATCTATTTATCATAGCTGGGTCTAACGCATGAAATCATGTATTTTCTAGCGCTGGTATTTGGAGTTTTTCAGTCTACGCTATTTGCGTGCGTTAGGGAAATGAGGGTTTCGCGTGCACGAGCACGTCTTCCCAATAGAAGTCAATGGAGGCTCTAAAGATTTCTAATTTTTTTTTCTAAGACTGGTTTTCCTCGTAAAGTGAGTGACGTCATGAGCTTGTGTGAAAAAGTAACTAAATCGTGTTCTTTTTGTAATAAATAAATATTTTGTGTATGTCATGTGGTGTATATTGTTTGTATGCATCGATGAGTGTATGTTTGTGATAATGTTATTAGTTAGATGTAGCTATATGAGGGTCTTTTCCCGTATGTCAATGTAAGTCAATGGGAAAATGGATTTGTGTGGATTTTTTTCAAACACCCGAGATCTCGCAACTTTAATACTTTGTATTTTGCTGAAAAAATATTAAATATGAAAAATAAATATAGTGTAGTGTTTGTATGAGTGTAAGTGTACTTTGTGTAATATTTTTTTTGGGATTCGTGGATGTTTTTTTTGTCGGTATATGTTTACTACTGGGTCTGAGGTGGCGGTAGAAATGTGAGCGTTAGGTGTATTTTGAGTGGCGGTAAATAAACTCGAAATACCGGAGTGCGTAAGAAACCCGCGTTAGGAGCCTCTAACGCTGGTTTTCACGGCTAACGCCGAACTCCAAATCTAGGCCCTAGTTTGTGTGCTGGGCAGTGTGACAGGGTTGGGGGGTGAGTGTGACAGAAGGTGAGTGTGACAGGATTAGTGGGTTAATGTGATCAGGTGAGTGTGGCAGGGTGAAGGGGGTGTGTGTGACAAAGTCATAGACAGGGTCGGGGTGGGACCAAAAATAGGCCCAGTTATTTTAAGGCAAAGCAGCCCATCCCAATTTCTTGTCAACACCAGAATTTTTGTTGGTTTAAAAGATAGATAATCCCTTTATTACCCATTCCCCAGTTTTGCACAACCAACACAGTTATATTAATATACTTTTTACCTCTGTGATTACCTTGTATCTAAGCCTCTGCAGACTGCTCCTTATCTCAGTTATATTAATATACTTTTTACCTCTGTGATTACCTTGTATCTAAGCCTCTGCAGACTGCTCCTTATCTCAGTTATATTAATATACTTTTTACCTCTGTGATAACCTTGTATCTAAGCCTCTGCAGACTGCTCCTTATCTCAGTTATATTAATATACTTTTTACCTCTGAGATTAGCCTGTATCTAAGCCTCTACAGACTGCTCCTTATCTCAGTTATATTAATATACTTTTTACCTCTGTGATAACCTTGTATCTAAGCCTCTGCAGACTGTTCCTTATCTTATTTATATTAATATACTTTTTTACCTCTGTGATTACCTTGTATCTAAGCCTCTGCAGACTGCCCCCTTATCTCAGTTATATTAATATACTTTTTACCTCTGTGATTAGCCTGTATCTAAGCCTCTGCAGACTGCCCCTTATCTCAGTTATATTAATATACTTTTTACCTCTGTGATAACCTTGTATCTAAGCCTCTGCAGACTGCTCCCTTATCTCAGTTATATTAATATACTTTTTACCTCTGTGATTACCCTGTATCTAAGCCTCTGCAGACTGCCCCTTATCTCAGTTATATTAATATACTTTTTACCTCTGTGATTACCTTGTATCTAAGCATCTTCTAACAGCCCCCTGATCACAAGACATTTTATTTATTATGTGTTGACTTTCATTTTAACCAATTAGTGCAGTGTCTGCCACAAGTCACGGGCGTGATCACAATGTTATTTATATGGCTCACATGAACTAGCTCTCCCCTGTTGTGAAAAGCAAACAAAAAAGCATGATAAGAGGCGGCCTTTAAGTGCTTAGAAATTATCATATGAGCCTTCCTAGGTTTTGCTTTTAACTAAGAATACCAAGAGAACAAAGCAAAATTGGTGATAAAAGTAAATTGGAAAGTTGTTTAAAATTGCATGCCCTATTTGAAACATAAAAGTTTTTTGGGACTTGACTGTCCCTTTAACACTCGCTTGTCCAGGATGATTGAAATGCTGTGCTATAGTGCAACTGTTTTCACCACAGCAGGGGATGGCGTTGCGCAATAATCCTCTTGTGCAAAATTACATTTTACCTTGCTTTGAAACATGTCCACCTGCAGGGATTGTAAATATACCCCAATGTGTGACATCCAGCACTACAGAAATACACTTGTATGAACGCAGACCCCACATACAGACACTCATTTGCACGCACATCACACATACACCCACTTACAAACACACTCATTTGCACGCACATCACACATACACCCACTTACAAACACACTCATTTGCACGCACATAACACATACACAAACTTACACTCATATGTAAGCAGATCACACATACACACACTCATATGCAAGCACATCACACATACACACACTAATATGCACGCACATCACACATACACACACTTACACACACTCATATGCAAGCACATCACACATACACACACTCATATGCAAGCACATCACACATACACACACTAATATGCACGCACATCACACATACACACACTTACACACACTCATATGCAAGCACATCACACATACACACACTCATATGCAAGCACATCACACATACACACACTCATATGCACGCACATCACACATACACACACTTACACACACTCATATGCAAGCACATCACACATACACACACTTACACACACTCATATGCAAGCACATCACACATACACACACTTACACACACTCATATGCACGCACATCACACATATACACACTTACACACACTCATATGCACGTACATCACACATACACACACTTACACACACTTATATGTAAGCAGATCACACATATGCACACTCATATGCAAGCACATCACACATACACACACTTACACTCATATGTGACAGACCCTTCGGTCAGGACTGAAAGTGTTAACTTTATTTTCTAAACACAAGTGGCTGGCTCCAGCTATAATCTAATTAGTGCTAAGCATTCTATTGTTTGATCACCTCCAGAGAGAAAACGCCTAAGTGATAAGAAGAGCCAAGAGTGTCTTGTGGTTGAAGTGTTTAAGTAATATAATTCTATTGTATCATGTCAAGGGCGCTTCTCCCTTTTATCTAATGTACAACATTCTTTCAACCCCATCTGGGGGGGTCAAAACCTGTATAAATACTAGGCATCTAGCCTTTAATAAATCTCATTCTGTTTTAAACCTGAAACTGGCTGGGTTGTGAATTGCTGATTCCCTATGCAGGACATTGTTCATCTGGTATTAACCCTTGGTACACTGTTGGTACCGTAACATTGGTGGCAAGCGACGGAATGAACCTTATCGCCCAGAAGAGCAACTACACAAGCCAGTAACCTCAGGAAGAGGGGGATTATTACAATACTGACTAAGATGGAAAGAGTACCAGGGACAGAAGGAACCAATGGGCCCAGCATAGCAGACAGAACCCCCGCAGAAGCAAGCTTTGATCGGGCGGTTAAAATAAGACTGGCACATTATGGCCCCAACCCATCTGCGGAAATTATCGACCGGGTCATAGCAGCTGTGGAGGCCAACCTACTTCGCCAAAGCGGCACTGCAGCAAACCCAGTGGAAAAGAGAAAAGTAAATTTTGCAGCTTTTAAAAACTTCCTGGAAACAGAAGGAGAGATTGATGGGTACCTTGCGGATTTTGAGAGGCAATGTGCACTACACAAGGTACCCGCAGAGGACTGGGTCATGATATTATCCGGAAAATTATCCAGCCGGGCCAGTGAGGCTTTTCGGGCCATTCCAGATGAGGAAGTCGGGGATTATAATACTGTAAAAGAGGCTCTTCTCTCCAGGTATGCGGTTACACCGGAGGCATACCGGAGACGGTTCAGAGACACTGTTAAATTAGCTGGAGATTCCTACCTTGAGTGGGCATGTAAGGTGCACCGCACAGCAGCTCACTGGATAGCGGGGTGCCAAGCCGTATCTGGGGAGGAGGTGCTGCAGCTATTCCTGTTGGAACATTGCTTCGACAAGATACCCGCAGGAGTTCGAGAGTGGGTTCGGGACCGTAAACCCTCCACCCTGCATGAAGCGGCTCGCTTGGCAGATGAGTATACGGATGCCCGCAAACTGGACACTGCTACCACTAAGCCCCCTGCTAGAGTGGAGTACAGACCCCCAGTCACCCGAGCAGCTGCCAGTTACCAACCCCCGGCGCACCGCTATACCACACGGCCTCTGGCCACGAACTACCCTCAGAGAGCCCGGTTCAATTCGCGGGGCTACTCACAACCGATTCGATGCTTTGGATGTAAGCAACAAGGGCACAAAAGACCAGAGTGTCCCCTAAATGCAGCAAACCAAGCACAGTCCTGGAGAAGACCTGCCGGCGGAATCACACGTAACCCTCAGCCTGCGGCCCGCTACGTAGAGGCGCAAGAATGCTGGGGCATCCTACATGAGGCAGACCTTGTGCAAGCTGCCCACCGGAATAACCGGCAACTGGTTAAAGTGAATGGGAAGGAAGTCAGTGGTCTACGGGATACTGGTGCTACCATGACCTTGCTTCGAAAGAACTTGGTGTCTGAGAAACAGCACACAGGAGACACTGTGGCTGTGAGGGTAGCAGGGGGCACTGTGTTCCACCTACCTGTTGCCAGGGTACATTTGGATTGGGGAGTGGGCGCTAGACCTGTGAATGTGGGGGTCATGAAGGATTTACCCGCTGATGTTCTCCTTGGAAATAACTTGGCCCCCCTTGTTTCTGGCTACGCTCCTATGGGTCCCGCTGATGTTAACCCTGTGACTACCCGTGCCCAGATCCGTGCAGCAGAGACTGACCCCCCTGCTGCTAAGCCCCAGGACGCTGAGCTCAGTAAATCTCTGTCCGCTATTGATACGTGGAAGTCCCGTTACAATGCGCTGATGAAGGAGAAGAGGAGCGCAGAGGAAAAAGCACGTTTAGAACAGGAATCTCTGCTAGACAGGCTGCACCGACAGACTGCAGAAAACACCAGCTTGAGAGTGGAACATGAAACATTAAAGACAAACTTAGTGACACTTGAGGAGAAGCTGACGCTGGCTCATAGTGAGGTGCAGCAACTCAAGGGCACCCTATGTCAGTATGAAGGGATTGTGGATACCTATAAAGAGCAGGTACAGAAAACTCGTAAAGAAGCTGATGGGATTTTGAAGGACTGTTTAGCCCTAGTCTGGGCACTGAGGAAGTTGAACCCTTGTTTGTATGGACAGGAATTCTCTCTCATAACGGAAATACAGATGGATTGTCCTGACAAACTGACATGCCTACCACCCCTTAGTCCGGTCATCCCCAGGTTGACCCGCAAAAGGGTCAAGCCGGGTCTGCCGGAGTGTTCCACAAGGGGGGAGCTGTGTGACAGACCCTTCGGTCAGGACTGAAAGTGTTAACTTTATTTTCTAAACACAAGTGGCTGGCTCCAGCTATAATCTAATTAGTGCTAAGCATTCTATTGTTTGATCACCTCCAGAGAGAAAAAGGCCTAAGTGGTAAGAAGAGCCAAGAGTGTCTTGTGGTTGAAGTGTTTAAGTAATATAATTCTATTGTATCATGTCAAGGGCGCTTCTCCCTTTTATCTAATGTACAACATTCTTTCAACCCCATCTGGGGGGTCAAAACCTGTATAAATACTAGGCATCTAGCCTTTAATAAATCTCATTCTGTTTTAAACCTGAAACTGGCTGGGTTGTGAATTGCTGATTCCCTATGCAGGACATTGTTCATCTGGTATTAACCCTTGGTACACTGTTGGTACCGTAACACACACTTCCAAACACACTCATATGCAAGCACATCACACATACACACACTGATATGCAAGCACATCACACATACACACACTCATATGCAAGCACATCACACATACACACACTTACACTCATATGTAAGCAGATCACACATACACCCACTTCCAAACACACTCATATGCACGCACATCACACATACACAAACTTACACTCATATGTAAGCAGATCACACATACACACACTTCCAAACACACTCATATGCAAGCACATCACACATACACACACTCATATGCAAGCACATCACACATACACACACTCATATGCAAGCACATCACACATACACACACTTACACTCATATGTAAGCAGATCACACATACACCCACTGCCAAACACACTCATATGCAAGCACATCACACATACGCACACTCATATGCAAGCACATCACACATACGCACACTCATATGCAAGCACATCACACATACACACACTCACATGCAAGCACATCACACATACACACACTCATATACAAGCACATCACACATACACACACTCATATGCACGCACATCACACATACACACACTCATATGTACAAAAAACGGCAAAAAGTGACAGCATAAAGTATTTATTATGAAGACAGCAGGGTGATAGCAGCAACGTTTCGGGACTTCTGTCCCTTTCTGTCCCTTTGTCAAGCTAGCTTGACAAAGGGACAGAAGTCCCAAAACGTTGCTGCTATCACCCTGCTGTCTTCATAATAAATACTTTATGCTGTCACTTTTTGCTGTTTTTGTTAACTTTTATTTTGGCCTTGGAAGCAGGTCACTGTGACTTTGCATAACTTAACTGTGTGCTGGACTTTACCTTTGTTCTACACACTCATATGTAAGCAGATCACACATACACCCACTTCCAAACACAGTCATATGCAAGCACATCACACATACACACACTCATATGCACGCACATCACACATACACACACTTACACAAACTCATATGTAAGCAGATCACACATACACACACTTCCAAACACACTCATATGCAAGCACATCACACATACACCTTCTTACACACACACTCATATGCACGCACATCACACATACACCCATATACACACACTCATATGCACGCACATCACACATACACCTTCTTACACACACACACTCATATGCACGCACATCACACATACACACCCATATACACACACTCATATGCACGCACATCACACATACACCTTCTTACACACACACACTCATATGCACGCACATCACACATACACACACATACAAGCACATCACACATACACCTTCTTACACACACACTCATATGCACGCACATCACACATACACACACTCATATGCAAGCACATCACACATACACCTTCTTACACACACACACTCATATGCAAGCACATCACACATACACCTTCTTACACACACACTCATATGCAAGCACATCACACATACTCCTTCTTACACACACACTCATATGCACGCACATCACACATATACCCACTTAAGGCTGTGACACACATACACACATACTCAAATACATACAAGCATACATACAATCATACATATACACACATACAAGCATACATATATACACACATACATACAATCATACATATACACACATACAAGCATACATATATACACACATACAAGCATACATATATACACACATACAAGCATACATATATACACACATACAAGCATACATATATACACACATACAAGCATACATATATACACACATACAAGCATACATATATACACACACACATACAAGCATACATATATACACACATACAAGCATACATATATACACACATACATACAATCATACATATACACACATACAAGCATACATATATACACACATACAAGCATACATATATACACACATACAAGCATACATATATACACACACACATACAAGCATACATATATACACACATACAAGCATACATATATACACACATACAAGCATACATATATACACACATACATACAATCATACATATATACACACATACATACAATCATACATATATACACACATACATACAATCATACATATATACACACATACATACAATCATACATATACACACGCATACATACAATCATACATATATACACACATACATACAATCATACATATATACACACATACATACAATCATACATATATACACACATACAATCATACATATATACACACATACATACAATCATACATATATACACACATACATACAAGCATACATATATACACACATACATACAATCATACATATATACACACATACATACAATCATACATATACACACGCATACATACAATCATACATATATACACACATACATACAATCATACATATATACACACATACATACAATCATACATATATACACACATACATACAATCATACATATATACACACATACATACAATCATACATATATACACACATACAATCATACATATATACACACATACATACAATCATACATATATACACACATACATACAATCATACATATATACACACATACAATCATACATATATACACACATACATACAATCATACATATATACACACATACATACAATCATACATATATACACACATACACACATACATACAATCATACACATACACACATACATACAATCATACACATACACACATACATACAATCATACATATATACACACATACATACAATCATACATATATACACACATACATACAATCATACATATATACACACATACATACAATCATACATATATATACACATACATACAATCATACATATATACACACATACATACAATCATACATATATACACACATACATACAATCATACATATATACACACATGCATACAAGCATACATATATACACACATACAAGCATACATATATACACACATACATACAATCATACACATATACACACATACATACAATCATACATATATACACACATACATACAATCATACACATACACACATACATACAATCATACATATATACACACATACATACAATCATACATATACACACATACATACAATCATACATATATACACACATACATACAATCATACATATACACACATACATACAATCATACATATACACACATACATACAAGCATACATATATACACACATACATACAATCATACATATATACACACATACATACAATCATACATATATACACACATACATACAATCATACATATATACACACATACATACAATCATACATATATACACACATACATACAATCATACATATATACACACATACATACAATCATACATATATACACACATACATACAAGCATACATATATACACACATACATACAATCATACATATACACACATACATACAATCATACATATATACACACATACATACAATCATACATATATACACACATACATACAATCATACATATATACACACATACATACAAGCATACATATATACACACATACATACAATCATACATATATACACACATACATACAATCATACATATATACACACATACATACAATCATACATATACACACGCATACATACAATCATACATATATACACGCATACATACAAGCATACATATATACACACATATATACAATCATACATATATACACACATACATACAATCATACATATATACACACATACATACAATCATACATATATACACACATACATACAAGCATACATATATACACACATACATACAATCATACATATATACACACATACATACAATCATACATATATACACACATACATACAAGCATACATATTTACACGCATACATACAATCATACATATATACACACATACATACAATCATACATATATACACACATACATACAATCATACATATATACACACATACATACAAGCATACATATATACACGCATACATACAATCATACATATATACACACATACATACAATCATACATATACACACATACATACAATCATACATATACACACATACATACAATCATACATATATACACACATACATACAATCATACATATATACACACATACATACATATATACACACATACAAGCATACATATATACACACATATATACAATCATACATATATACACACATACATACAATCATACATATATACACACATACATACAATCATACATATATACACACATACATACAATCATACATATATACACACATACATACAATCATACATATATATACACATACATACAATCATACATATATACACACATACATACAATCATACATATATACACACATACATACAATCATACATATATACACACATGCATACAAGCATACATATATACACACATACAAGCATACATATATACACACATACATACAATCATACACATATACACACATACATACAATCATACATATATACACACATACATACAATCATACACATACACACATACATACAATCATACATATATACACACATACATACAATCATACATATACACACATACATACAATCATACATATATACACACATACATACAATCATACATATACACACATACATACAATCATACATATACACACATACATACAAGCATACATATATACACACATACATACAATCATACATATATACACACATACATACAATCATACATATATACACACATACATACAATCATACATATATACACACATACATACAATCATACATATATACACACATACATACAAGCATACATATATACACACATACATACAATCATACATATACACACATACATACAATCATACATATATACACACATACATACAATCATACATATATACACACATACATACAATCATACATATATACACACATACATACAATCATACATATATACACACATACATACAATCATACATATATACACACATACATACAATCATACATATATACACACATACATACAATCATACATATACACACGCATACATACAATCATACATATATACACGCATACATACAAGCATACATATATACACACATACATACAATCATACATATATACACACATATATACAATCATACATATATACACACATACATACAATCATACATATATACACACATACATACAATCATACATATATACACACATACATACAATCATACATATATACACACATACATACAAGCATACATATATACACACATACATACAATCATACATATATACACACATACATACAATCATACATATATACACACATACATACAAGCATACATATTTACACGCATACATACAATCATACATATATACACGCATACATACAATCATACATATATACACACATACATACAATCATACATATATACACACATACATACAAGCATACATATATACACGCATACATACAATCATACATATATACACACATACATACAATCATACATATACACACATACATACAATCATACATATACACACATACATACAATCATACATATATACACACATACATACAATCATACATATATACACACACATACATACAATCATACATATATACACACATACATACAATCATACATATATACACACATACATACAATCATACATATATACATACATACAAGCATACATATATACACGCATACATACAATCATACATATATACACACATACATACAAGAATACATATATACATACATACATACAATCATACATATATACACACATACATACAATCATACACATATACACAC